>NC_139713.1:40260001-40340001 GCF_964188405.1 Protomyctophum parallelum
GGTTCCAGTTCGATTGGGAATTCATGTACAGACCTCCATTTAACAGCATTTCTATCTCTGGGACCCCCAATTTATATTATTGTGAAATCAATGGCCCAGTACTGACCTGAGGAGTCATTGTTACAGGCCCAGTACTGACCTGAGGAGTCATTGTTACAGGCCCAGTACTGACCTGAGGAGTCATTGTTACAGGCCCAGTACTGACCTGAGGAGTCATTGTTACAGGCCCAGTACTGACCTAAGGAGTCATTGTTACAGGCCCAGTACTGACCTGAGGAGTCATTGTTACAGGCACAGTACTGACCTGAGGAGTCATTGTTACAGGTCCAGTACTGACCTGAGGAGTCATTGTTACAGGCCCAGTACTGACCTGAGGAGTCATTGTTACAGGCCCAGTACTGACCTGAGGAGTCATTGTTACAGGTCCAGTACTGACCTGAGGAGTCATTGTTACAGGCCCAGTACTGACCTGAGGAGTCATTGTTACAGGCCCAGTACTGACCTGAGGAGTCATTGTTACAGGTCTAGTACTGACCTGAGGAGCCATTGTTACAGGTCCAGTACTGACCTGAGGAGTCATTGTTACAGGTCCAGTACTGACCTGAGGAGTCATTGTTACAGGCCCAGTACTGACCTGAGGAGTCATTGTTACAGGTCTAGTACTGACCTGAGGAGTCATTGTTAGGTCCAGTACTGACCTGAGGAGTCATTGTTACAGGCCCAGTACTGACCTGAGGAGTCATTGTTACAGGTCCAGTACTGACCCACATGGCCTTCGGAGGATTGGTGCTGGATGTGCAGGAAGGAGGGGTTCCACTTATCCACCTATCTCCAGATAGGAGAGAGAGAGAAGGGGACCGTACCCAAGTTCCCTCAGCCCTATGTTCCCTCAGCCCTATGTTCCCTCAGCCCTACAAACTGCAGGTTGAAAAGACCCTCAGCTCTGAACTCTGAACTCTGAAAGACAAAATACAGAAGAAACACTGGAACAGTTTACCGTGAGAGACAGAACAGATAAACATGATGAGTGATTAATGGAGGGTCGTGACAGGAGTTTAAGAGAATGCATCGTCAACGTAGCAATTAATAAACAGGTTTCTGTAGGGAGCACATAGCCTGGAATGCATCCTTCTAGGTGTGTGTATATGAATTGGCATCCGTCAGTCACGCTCTGATTTCACACACACACACACACACACACACACACACACACACACACACACACACACACACACACACACACACACACACACACACACACACACACACACACACACACACACACACACACAGAGAGAGAGAGAGAGATAGAGAGAGAGAGAGAGAGAGAGAGAGAGAGAGAGAGAGAGAGAGAGACACACACACACACACACACACACACACACACACACACACACACACACACACACACACACACACACACACACAGAGAGAGAGAGAGACTGACAGGCAGAGATAGGGAGAGAGAAAGACAAAAAGAGAGGGATAGAGATGGCTTAATTGATGACTGACCTGAGGAGTCATTGTTACAGGCCCAGTACTGACCTGAGGAGTCATTGTTACAGGTCCAGTACTGACCTGAGGAGTCATTGTTACAGGTCTAGTACTGACCTGAGAAGTCATTGTTACAGGTCCAGTACTGACCTGAGGAGTCATTGTTACAGGTCCAGTACTGACCTGAGGAGTCATTGTTACAGGTCCAGTACTGACCCACATGGCCTTCGGAGGATTGGTGCTGGATGTGCAGGAAGGAGGGGTTCCACTTCCTGTACATACAGAAGTATTAATATTATTATTAATCACTACTGTAGAGAGAGAGAGAGAGAGAGAGAGAGAGAGAGAGAGAGAGAGAGAGAGAGAGAGAGAGAGAGAGAGAGAGAGAGAGAGAAAGAGACAGAGACAGAGACAGAGACAGACAGAGACAGAGACAGAGACAGAGAGAGAGAGACAGAGACAGAGACAGAGAGAAAAGAGATAGGAGAGAGAGAGAAGGGGACCGTACCCAAGTTCCCTCAGCCCTATGTTCCCTCAGCTCTATGTTCCCTCAGCCCTACAAACTGCAGGTTGAAAAGACCCTCAGCTCTGAACTCGGTAATCTGCACCTGGCTCGCTATCCTTACACCTGGGAAAAACTGAATCCATTCTCTTCGGATCAAATAGTAATCTCAGCTAGGCAGATGGCTTCATGGTTAGAGTGGGTGACAATATTATCACACGAAAAGATGAAATTACCTACCTAGGTTCCATCCTGGAGGCCAATCTTTCCGGTGTCAATCAAAGAACAAGATTCCTTTACAGGATCTCCTCAATGGTCAACAAAAACACCTTGAAGACCTTAACAGGAGCCCTTGTACAAGGTTTCTTTGACTATGCATGCACCTCTTGGTACCACAGCACCTCAAAGGCCCTTAAAACAAGGCTCCAGACCTCCCAAAACAAACTGGTCAGGCTCCTACTTTTGCTCACCCCCGAACGCACCTCACCCCTGCCCACTTTGACAGGCTGGGATGGCTTAGGGTTGACGACAGAGTACAGCATCTTGCAATGGGTCTGGTCCACAAGATTTGATACACCACCAAGATACCCATGTACCTGTCTAAATACTTCCTTAATGTAAACGAAGTCCACACCCACAACACCAGAGGGAGTGCAACAAACCATGTACAAACCAGATTCGGCACAAACAAGGGACTTATTTTCACTCCTATGCCACCAAAATGTGGAACGCCCTACCAACAGTCATTAAGACATGTGAATCCCTTGACTCCTTCAAAACCGCTCTCAAAGGGCACCTACGGATGGCTGTAATTCGAAACTGGCCTCTGTAAAATCTGAATCCACCCCCCCTTTCCCCCTCACTGTATATGTTTATTTTCCCTTTTTGCTTCCTGATGAGTTCCTGTTCTGTTCTTTAACTATATAGAAGTGTCTATTTGTACGTCTCTAAATGTTTTGATGAATTGAACATGGTGGACCCTGTTGTAAACAAGTGTAATGCTTAATTGGGTCATCCACTCACAGTTAACAATTTTTGTATTGAGTTTGTGCTTGAAATGTACTGTAATTCTGCAAACTGTTAAAACATATTTATATATATATCAATCAAACCCCATGTTCCCTGTTATGTACCTGGCCTAGGGGGTGCCAAGATACACAACAAAAAACAGGGGAGACGCATTTGACCAACAAAAATAGTACATGTAAGGGTGTGGAGATCAGTAGTCAGTGGTGTAGTGCGTGTATGCATGAGTGAAATGTATGTCTGTGCGTGTTGTATGGATTAACAGAAATGTTGAGAAGTGTGCATGGTGGAGTGCAGGAGGCAAATGAAAGGAACAGATATGGGGAAGGACTGGGGAAGCAGGCATTTATAGGGCGTCGACAACCGGGCCCAGGTGCGAGCCACTTAGGCTGATCATCATGATAAGCTCTGCTCCCCAATCCTATTGGATACAAAGAACAGAGGTTACTATAGGGCAGGGGTGCCCATTGCGTCGATCGCGGTCGACCAGTCGATCGCAAGCGCTGCGCAGGTAGACCGCTTGGCCCTGCCATGAAAAACAACAAAAAAACAATCGCCTCGGGCATGCGGCGGCGGCTTTTACCCCCCCCACAATGCAGTGCCTTGTTTTCAAGTGTGGGGAACGTCGGGTCTGCTCAGTTAACTGTTTCAAAAGAGAACTAAAAAATGCAGCGCAAGGATCTGAGGAAGTTCCCAAACCTAGAATCGGTAGAGTACGGTTGTAAGGAGATGTATAGCTTAGCTGCGTGTCTCTGTAACAGAGTAGACACAGAGCACAGGCACTGTGAGGCACAGGGGTCTGCGTCAATATGCCGACGGTCCATTGGTCCGATCGACAACCTACCTCAAACCCTCTCCCTAACCCTAACCCACCCCCCGGGGCAGACACCTAAACCTAACCTTAACCCTCTCCCCAACCCTAACCTCCCCCGGGGCAGACACCTAAACCTAACCTTAACCCTCTCCCCAACCCTAACCTCCCCCGGGGCAGACACCTAAACCTAACCTTAACCCTCTCCCCAACCCTAACCTCCCCCGGGGCAGACACCTAAACCTAACCTTAACCCTCTCCCCAACCCTAACCTCCCCTGGGGCAGACACCTAAACCTAACCTTAACCCTCTCCCTAACCCTAATCTCCCCCGGGGCAGACACCTAAACCTAACCTTAACCCTCTCCCTAACCCTAACCTCCCCCGGGGCAGACACCTAAACCTAACCCCAACCCTCAACCTAACCCTAACCTCCCCCGGGGCAGATAACATCCACATGTATGAGCTTGGGGGCGACACTGGAATTCACTGGTTTCAATGAAGGACACTGTGATGTCTTTTCCCAATAGAAGATCAGCTCCAGTACAGAAGCGGAGGAAGAGCCTTAAAGTGTTGTCATCCATCTTGCCTGCTGTGCCATTCTGCACAACATTTGCCTCAGAGATGGCGATAGCTTTGAGCCTGAGGAAGAGGAAGAGGCGCTGGATGGAAATGAGGGTGGTCAGCATCCACAGGACCAGGAGGATGGGGAACAGCTGCGTGCACACATTGCTGCAGCCCTCTCAGCCGCAGCAAACCCTCCTGAAGCCCTGAATGAACAACATTACCTGTAAACATTGTAGCTGCATGCCATGGGATCTTTTTGGATGAGTGATCATTTTGACCTCTTAAAATAATATTATTTATATAATCATTTATTTATTTATAGTAAAACTTATAGTATCATTTGTATGAACATTATTTAGGCTATATCTATTTATTTTACTATGTATTTACAATATGGCATCCCGAAGTGGAGTTTATTTATTTTGGTTCTGCAACAGTGGTGCACGGCACCTGGGTTATTTTGGTTATTGTGAAAACCTGAAAGGTATACTACACTGTGCTATATGTATGTACTGAACTACTTCTGGTTTCCAATACAAACCTTGAGACTGACTTTGCTTGTGTCTTTTGCAATTCTTGACTGTTTTGAGTTTAAATAAGTGTTGAAATGTACTGATTTATTATATAATTATTATATACTGTATATCCCTGAGTTAACTAGGTAGGTTGCTGTATTTTATACATGGACCTTTGTAGGGTTTCTCCTTGATTCAAACTTTTATGGGTGAAACCGCTACAATATATAACAGTAGCATAGGTAATTAAGAATGAGTTGCAGTAAAGTGTTCATCATTCCAGTTCAGACAGAATTTATTTGGCAAATAAAAATTAAATGATTCTGAACATTTGTTTTTGTCTGTCTGTCCGTCCCCCCCTCCTAACAAGGACTACTTGTGCATTGTGTAACAAGTGCATTGTTTGGGGGAAAGTAAATACTATATATAATATAATCAATGTCAAAGTCATACAAAATAGTCATACAAAGTAAAAAATAAATGTTGGATCAAAGTTCTGTACAGACACGAGGGTAACAATCAAAACAAGAGGGAATAAACATTTATAACAAGGTGAGCTGAGCTCCTTCATCTCAAACTCACCCTTCTCTCTTCAAAATGGCTCAAACTCACACTCCTCTTCAACATGGAACAGATTACTGTGCTATAATACAGCTTTAGCAGCATAAACAATTTAACAGAATATAACTGTTCATGTAAATAGGCCTACATTTTAACAAAAAATAAATAAATAATAATAAATCCAGATCCAGTCCCACCAAAAAAGCAGAATGATGCTAAGAAAATTGTCACAGTATGTGGCTCTGTGTTGCCATACTGTGGCTGTGTGTGGGCGTCGGCTTTCCTCCCAGCTTCCAGCCTTGGCACACCTGTCTGTGGTCACCTCATCGCACTCAATTGACACACCTGCCGGCCATCAACTCTTCAGCCCTCACAGTATTTATACCCTGGTCTTCACTCCACTCATCGTCAGATCATTGTTCAACCTTTCATGGTAGTACTATAGCTTGACTCTAGCCAGTGTTTATGTTCTAGTGAAGTTATAGTCTAGTTATATTTCCTAGTATGTGCTCCTGTGTTTCCTGCAAACTCAAGCTCTTCTCCTCTCCTCCAGAACCCAGCTCACCTATGCTACTGCCTGCTCATCTGCCTGCTGCCTGCCTGGACTGCTTTCCTCATCCTCCATGTTTGTTTGCCATGCAACCCTCCACAATCTCCAATTCACCATATTGTGAATAAATATCTGAATTTTGCTTCCGTGTTTGGCTCTGCATTTGGGTTCAACTTTCTGCTACCGTGACAAAAATAGCAGACAATGTTTGAGCACCACTGATATGGAAACAGGTTTTAGAAAATGTTCTTGTTAGAACCGGCATCAGGTCTTAATGGGTTTTTTAACACTACATTTTTTCCACAATTTTCTCGAGGAGAGACAACATTCTATCCTCCCTTGTCTCTTCTCTCTTTGCTCTTGCCTCTTCTCTCTCCTCTGCTCTCTCCAGCAACTCGAGGACCCCATCACGCCGCTTCTTTGCTGGGACTGGATCTGAACTCTCTGGTGGCACTGAATCGGAGGAGGAGGCTTGAGATAATGTGACAGAATCAGATCTGGGAGGGTTCTCTGTCCATGAAGTGGCAATGAGCATAGGTGGCGTTATTGATGGCTTGCCACCTATGGCCAAATCCATTTCGTCAAACCACTTCCAGTTTGATGTGGTTTTCTCCCCCGATTCAGTGCCACTTCCCGAAGGTGGTTTCTTGAGTTCCTGCACACATTGCAATGTATTTGTTGGGCAAAATGAATGTAATGTTCATTTAAAATGCAGAACACAGCAAGAAAATACAAACCGACATGTCATCCATGCTTACATTTATGGTCATGTAGTTATATAGGCCTACAGAGATAGGAAGTAACAAAGTACAAGCACTTTGTTACTTCAAGTGTTTTTTTCAGGTATCTGTACTTGCTGAATAGGATGCTACTGTATTTTAAGATCAATCATAATAATAATAATAACTTGGAGAGCCAAATGGTTTCTGAGGTGGTAGGCCTACAAGGCTGAGAAGTGAGAACCACTGATGCATTAGTTAGCTTTGCACAGAAACATTAATACTTACTCTTTAAGTACATTTCAGAGCCTGTACCCTCTGTAACTTGTAGGCCTACATAAGTATAGTACTTTTCCCATATCTGATTAAATACAATTAATCCAAACCTTGTATGTCTTCTTTAAGTTCTCCCATTTTTTTGCTGCTTGGGAAGCAGACACAACTCCAGTCAGTCCAATGTCTCTCAACACAGCTCTACAAAATGTAATCAGACAGACATAAGACAAAAACATATTATTGTCATTATTACTAACCTTTTAGCCAACACATAAGTGTAATTTCACTTGCATTGCCGTTAAGAATACACATAATAATATTCCTTCACAAGAATTAACTCGGTGAACTCACTCCCATCCCGTTTTCGCAGCATTCCTCATCCCTGTGAACAGACTTTCGTTCTCTGCTCGCGACGAAATAAACCGTCGAACATCTTCATCAAGCCCTGAAGAGACAATTGATATGTAATTTAGCCCATCTAGACTAAACAGTAACACGTTTGTTACATGGCGTAAACAAACGGAAAAATACTTACATTTGTATGCGTTGTTTTCCCTCGCTGCCGCTGGTTGAACAAGTTATACTGCTGCGACGGGTGGTGAACAGGGCTCCATTGATGCTGCTTGTGTTGTTGTTTATGCTTCTGGCACATGTATTGTGGATGTAGTGCGCATGAGCATACACTCAAAGCGTGCCTGCGCAATGCATTGTGGGGTAGATTTGCTTCGCTGCGTTTTTTGAGTGACCATCGGGAGCTCCCTACAATTCCCGGTGCATTGTGGTATACTTCAGTCCACTACTGTAGGGTGCAAAAATGCTCACTGCATATTCGGACACTATAACAAAATGGCGGAACCCCAAAGTAGTGCACTATATGGGGCATAGGGAATTAATTCGGACGCAGCCCATGACTTGTGCAAATTGGGAAGGACAAACTGATATAATTCTAGACATAAACATTTTGTGGTTTCCTGTATGACCTTGTCCCTCTGCGAATAGGTGCACATGACTTGTATCTCATGTGTTGGTGTTATAGTGGTTAGCATAGCTGCTTCCCAAGCAGTTGACCCGGGTTAGATTCCCGGCCAATGCAATACACTGTCTCTTCATGCAAGAGTTTTCCTGCCAAGTTGCAACGCTTCATTCAACATTGTTCAAATGCAATGACTTGTGCAAATTGGGAAGGACAAACTGATATAATTCTAACATAAACATTTTGTGCTTTCCTGTATGACCTTGTCCCTCTGCAAATAGGTGCACATGACTTGTATCCCATGCGTTGGTGGTATAGTGGTTAGCATAGCTGCTTCCCCAAGCAGTTGACCCGGGTTTGATTCCCGGCCAATGCAATAAACTGTCTATTCATGCAAGAGTTTCCCTGCCAAGTTCCAAAGCTTCATTCAACATTGTTCAAATGCCATGACTTGTGCAAATTGGGAAGGACAAACTGATATAATTCTAGAGATAAACATTTTTTTGTGCTTTCCTGAATGACCTTGTCCCTCTGCAAATAGGTGCAGATGACTTGTATCTCTTGCTTTGGTGTTATAGTGGTTAGCATAGCTGCTTCCCAAGCATTTGACCCGGGTTCCATTCCCGGCCAATGCAATACACTGTCTATTCATGCAAGAGTTTCCCTGCCAGGTTCCAAAGCTTCATTCAGCAATGTTCAAATGCCATGACTTGTGCAAATTGGGAAGGACAAACTGATATGATATGACATATGACATATATGACATGCAAGAATTTCCCTGCCAAGTTGCAACTCTTCATTCAGCAATGTTCAAATGCCATGACTTGTACAAATTGGGAAGGACACACTGATATAATTCTAGACATAAACATTTTGTGCTTTCCTGTATGACCTTGTCCCTCTGCAAATAGGTGCACATGACTTGTATCTAATGTGTTGGTGGTATAGTGGTTAGCATAGCTGCCTTCCAAGCAGTTCACCCGGGTTAGATTCCCGGGCCAATGCAATACACTGTCTGTTCATGCAAGAGTTTCCCTGCCAAGTTGCAATGTTCAAATCCCATGACTTGTGCAAATTGGGAAGGACAAACTGATATAATTCTAGACATAAACATTTTGTGCTTTCCTGTATGACCTTGTCCCTCTGCAAATAGGTGCACATGACTTGTATCTAATGTGTTGGTGGTATAGTGGTTAGCATAGCTGCCTTCCAAGCAGTCCACCCGGGTTCGATTCCCGGCCAATGCAATACACTGTCTGTTCATGCAAGAGTTTCCCTGCCAAGTCGCAATGTTCAAATGCCATGACTTGTGCAAATTGGGGAGGACAAACTGATATAATTCTAGACATAAACATTTTGTGCTTTCCTGTATGACCTTGTCCCTCTGCAAATAGGTGCAGATGACTTGTATCTCTTTCTTTGGTGGTATAGTGGTTAGCATAGCTGCTTCCCAAGCATTTGACCCGGGTTCCATTCCCGGCCAATGCAATACACTGTCTCTTCATGCAAGAGTTTCCCTGCCAGGTTCCAAAGCTTCATTCAGCATTGTTCAAATGCCATGACTTGTGCAAATTGGGAAGGACAAACTGATATCATTCTAGACATAAACATTTTGTGCTTTCCTGAATGACCTTGTCCCTCTGCAAATAGGTGCACATGAGTTGTATCTAATTCGTTGGTGGTATTGTGGTTAGCATAGCTGCCTTCCAAGCAGTTGACCCGGGTTTGATTCCCGGCCAATGCAATACACTGTCTGTTCATGCAAGAGTTTCCCTGCCAAGTCGCAATGTTCAAATGCCATGACTTGTGCAAATTGGGGAGGACAAACTGATATAATTCTAGACATAAACATTTTGTGCTTTCCTGTATGACCTTGTCCCTCTGCAAATAGGTGCAGATGACTTGCATCTAATGCGTTGGTGGTATAGTGGTTAGCATAGCTGCCTTCCAAGCAGTTGACCGGGGTTCGATTCCCGGCCAATGCAATACATTGTCTCTTCATGCAAGATTTTCCCTGCCAAGTCGCAATGTTCAAATGCCCTGACTTGTGCAAATTGGGAAGGACAAACTGATATAATTCTAGACATAAACATTTTGTGCTTTCCTGTATGACCTTGTCCCTCTGCAAATAGGTGCAGATGACTTGTATCTCTTTCTTTGGTGGTATAGTGGTTAGCATAGCTGCTTCCCAAGCATTTGACCCGGGTTCCATTCCCGGCCAATGCAATACACTGTCTCGTCATGCAAGAGTTTCCCTGCCAGGTTCCAAAGCTTCATTCAGCATTGTTCAAATGCCATGACTTGTGCAAATTGGGAAGGACAAACTGATATCATTCTAGACATAAACATTTTGTGCTTTCCTGAATGACCTTGTCCCTCTGCAAATAGGTGCACATGAGTTGTATCTAATTCGTTGGTGGTATTGTGGTTAGCATAGCTGTGCAGTTGACCCGGGTTCGATTCCCGGCCAATGCAATACACTGTCTGTTCATGCAAGAGTTTCCCTGCCAAGTTGCAATGTTCAAATCCCATGACTTGTGCAAATGTGGAAGGACAAACTGATATAATTCTAGACATAAACATTTTGTGCTTTCCTGTATGACCTTGTCCCTCTGCAAATAGGGGCACATGACTTGTATCTAATGCGTTGGTGGTATAGTGGTTAGCATAGCTGCCTTCCAAGCAGTTGACCCGGGTTCGATTCCCGGCCAATGCAATACATTGTCTCTTCATGCAAGATTTTCCCTGCCAAGTCGCAATGTTCAAATGCCCTGACTTGTGCAAATTGGGAAGGACAAACTGATATAATTCTAGACATAAACATTTTGTGCTTTCCTGTATGACCTTGTCCCTCTGCAAATAGGTGCAGATGACTTGTATCTCTTTCTTTGGTGGTATAGTGGTTAGCATAGCTGCTTCCCAAGCATTTGACCCGGGTTCCATTCCCGGCCAATGCAATACACTGTCTCTTCATGCAAGAGTTTCCCTGCCAGGTTCCAAAGCTTCATTCAGCATTGTTCAAATGCCATGACTTGTGCAAATTGGGAAGGACAAACTGATATCATTCTAGACATAAACATTTTGTGCTTTCCTGAATGACCTTGTCCCTCTGCAAATAGGTGCACATGAGTTGTATCTAATTCGTTGGTGGTATTGTGGATAGCATAGCTGCCTTCCAAGCAGTTGACCCGGGTTCGATTCCCGGCCAATGCAATACACTGTCTCTTCATGCAAGAGTTTCCCTGCCAAGTCTCAATGTTCAAATCCCATGACTTGTGCAAATTGGGGAGGACAAACTGATATAATTCTAGACATTAAAATGTTGTGCTTTCCTGTATGACCTTGTCCCTCTGCAAATAGGTGCACATGACTTGTATCTAATGCGTTGGTGGTATAGTGGTTAGCATAGCTGCCTTCCAAGCAGTTGACCCGGGTTCGATTCCCGGCCAATGCAATACATTGTCTCCTCATGCAAGAGTTTCCCTGCCAAGTCGCAATGTTCAAATGCCCTGACTTGTGCAAATTGGGGAGGACAAACTGATATAATTCTAGACATAAACATTTTGTGCTTTCCTGTATGACCTTGTCCCTCTGCAAATAGGGGCACATGACTTGTATCTAATGCGTTGGTGGTATAGTGGTTAGCATAGCTGCCTTCCAAGCAGTTGACCCGGGTTCGATTCCCGGCCAATGCAATACATTGTCTCTTCATGCAAGAGTTTCCCTGCCAAGTCGCAATGTTCAAATGCCCTGACTTGTGCAAATTGGGAAGGACAAACTGATATAATTCTAGACATAAACATTTTGTGCTTTCCTGTATGACCTTGTCCCTCTGCAAATAGGTGCAGATGACTTGTATCTCTTTCTTTGGTGGTATAGTGGTTAGCATAGCTGCTTCCCAAGCATTTGACCCGGGTTCCATTCCCGGCCAATGCAATACACTGTCTCTTCATGCAAGCGTTTCCCTGCCAGGTTCCAAAGCTTCATTCAGCATTGTTCAAATGCCCTGACTTGTGCAAATTGGGAAGGACAAACTGATATCATTCTAGACATAAACATTTTGTGCTTTCCTGAATGACCTTGTCCCTCTGCAAATAGGTGCACATGAGTTGTATCTAATTCGTTTGTGGTATTGTGGTTAGCATAGCTGCCTTCCAAGCAGTGGACCCGGGTTCGATTCCCGGCCAATGCAATACACTGTCTGTTCATGCAAGAGTTTCCCTGCCAAGTTGCAATGTTCAAATCCCATGACTTGTGCAAATGTGGAAGGACAAACTGATATAATTCTAGACATAAAGATTTTGTGCTTTCCTGTATGACCTTGTCCCTCTGCAAATAGGTGCACATGACTTGTATCTAATGCGTTGGTGGTATAGTGGTTAGCATAGCTGCCTTCCAAGCAGTTGACCCGGGTTCGATTCCCGGCCAATGCAATACACTGTCTCTTCATGCAAGAGTTTCCCTGCCAAGTCTCAATGTTCAAATGCCATGACTTGTGCAAATTGGGGAGGACAAACTGATATAATTCTAGACATTAAAATGTTGTGCTTTCCTGTATGACCTTGTCCCTCTGCAAATAGGGGCACATGACTTGTATCTAATGCGTTGGTGGTATAGTGGTTAGCATAGCTGCCTTCCAAGCAGTTGACCCGGGTTCGATTCCTGGCCAATGCAATACATTGTCTCCTCATGCAAGAGTTTCCCTGCCAAGTCGCAATGTTCAAATGCCCTGACTTGTGCAAATTGGGGAGGACAAACTGATATAATTCTAGACATAAACATTTTGTGCTTTCCTGTATGACCTTGTCCCTCTGCAAATAGGGGCACATGACTTGTATCTAATGCGTTGGTGGTATAGTGGTTAGCATAGCTGCCTTCCAAGCAGTTGACCCGGGTTCGATTCCCGGCCAATGCAATACATTGTCTCTTCATGCAAGAGTTTCCCTGCCAAGTCGCAATGTTCAAATGCCCTGACTTGTGCAAATTGGGAAGGACAAACTGATATAATTCTAGACATAAACATTTTGTGCTTTCCTGTATGACCTTGTCCCTCTGCAAATAGGTGCAGATGACTTGTATCTCTTTCTTTGGTGGTATAGTGGTTAGCATAGCTGCTTCCCAAGCATTTGACCCGGGTTCCATTCCCGGCCAATGCAATACACTGTCTCTTCATGCAAGCGTTTCCCTGCCAGGTTCCAAAGCTTCATTCAGCATTGTTCAAATGCCCTGACTTGTGCAAATTGGGAAGGACAAACTGATATCATTCTAGACATAAACATTTTGTGCTTTCCTGAATGACCTTGTCCCTCTGCAAATAGGTGCACATGAGTTGTATCTAATTCGTTTGTGGTATTGTGGTTAGCATAGCTGCCTTCCAAGCAGTGGACCCGGGTTCGATTCCCGGCCAATGCAATACACTGTCTGTTCATGCAAGAGTTTCCCTGCCAAGTTGCAATGTTCAAATCCCATGACTTGTGCAAATGTGGAAGGACAAACTGATATAATTCTAGACATAAAGATTTTGTGCTTTCCTGTATGACCTTGTCCCTCTGCAAATAGGGGCACATGACTTGTATCTAATGCGTTGGTGGTATAGTGGTTAGCATAGCTACCTTCCAAGCAGTTGACCCGGGTTCGATTCCCGGCCAATGCAATACATTGTCTCCTCATGCAAGAGTTTCCCTGCCAAGTCGCAATGTTCAAATGCCCTGACTTGTGCAAATTGGGGAGGACAAACTGATATAATTCTAGACATAAACATTTTGTGCTTTCCTGTATGACCTTGTCCCTCTGCAAATAGGGGCACATGACTTGTATCTAATGCGTTGGTGGTATAGTGGTTAGCATAGCTGCCTTCCAAGCAGTTGACCCGGGTTCGATTCCCGGCCAATGCAATACATTGTCTCTTCATGCAAGAGTTTCCCTGCCAAGTCGCAATGTTCAAATGCCCTGACTTGTGCAAATTGGGAAGGACAAACTGATATAATTCTAGACATAAACATTTTGTGCTTTCCTGTATGACCTTGTCCCTCTGCAAATAGGTGCAGATGACTTGTATCTCTTTCTTTGGTGGTATAGTGGTTAGCATAGCTGCTTCCCAAGCATTTGACCCGGGTTCCATTCCCGGCCAATGCAATACACTGTCTCTTCATGCAAGCGTTTCCCTGCCAGGTTCCAAAGCTTCATTCAGCATTGTTCAAATGCCCTGACTTGTGCAAATTGGGAAGGACAAACTGATATCATTCTAGACATAAACATTTTGTGCTTTCCTGAATGACCTTGTCCCTCTGCAAATAGGTGCACATGAGTTGTATCTAATTCGTTTGTGGTATTGTGGTTAGCATAGCTGCCTTCCAAGCAGTGGACCCGGGTTCGATTCCCGGCCAATGCAATACACTGTCTGTTCATGCAAGAGTTTCCCTGCCAAGTTGCAATGTTCAAATCCCATGACTTGTGCAAATGTGGAAGGACAAACTGATATAATTCTAGACATAAAGATTTTGTGCTTTCCTGTATGACCTTGTCCCTCTGCAAATAGGTGCACATGACTTGTATCTAATGCGTTGGTGGTATAGTGGTTAGCATAGCTGCCTTCCAAGCAGTTGACCCGGGTTCGATTCCCGGCCAATGCAATACACTGTCTCTTCATGCAAGAGTTTCCCTGCCAAGTCGCAATGTTCAAATGCCATGACATGTGCAAATTGGGGAGGACAAACTGATATAATTCTAGACATTAAAATGTTGTGCTTTCCTGTATGACCTTGTCCCTCTGCAAATAGGGGCACATGACTTGTATCTAATGCGTTGGTGGTATAGTGGTTAGCATAGCTGCCTTCCAAGCAGTTGACCCGGGTTCGATTCCCGGCCAATGCAATACATTGTCTCTTCATGCAAGAGTTTCCCTGCCAAGTCGCAATGTTCAAATGCCCTGACTTGTGCAAATTGGGAAGGACAAACTGATATAATTCTAGACATAAACATTTTGTGCTTTCCTGTATGACCTTGTCCCTCTGCAAATAGGGGCACATGACTTGTATCTAATGCGTTGGTGGTATAGTGGTTAGCATAGCTGCCTTCCAAGCAGTTGACCCGGGTTCGATTCCCGGCCAATGCAATACATTGTCTCTTCATGCAAGAGTTTCCCTGCCAAGTCGCAATGTTCAAATGCCCTGACTTGTGCAAATTGGGAAGGACAAACTGATATAATTCTAGACATAAACATTTTGTGCTTTCCTGTATGACCTTGTCCCTCTGCAAATAGGTGCAGATGACTTGTATCTCTTTCTTTGGTGGTATAGTGGTTAGCATAGCTGCTTCCCAAGCAGTTGACCCGGGTTCCATTCCCGGCCAATGCAATACACTGTCTCTTCATGCAAGCGTTTCCCTGCCAGGTTCCAAAGCTTCATTCAGCATTGTTCAAATGCCATGACTTGTGCAAATTGGGAAGGACAAACTGATATCATTCTAGACATAAACATTTTGTGCTTTCCTGAATGACCTTGTCCCTCTGCAAATAGGTGCACATGAGTTGTATCTAATTTGTTGGTGGTATTGTGGTTAGCATAGCTGTCTTCCAAGCAGTTGGCCCGAGTTCGATTCCCGGCCAATGCAATACACTGTCTGTTCATGCAAGAGTTTCCCTGCCAAGTTGCAATGTTCAAATCCCATGACTTGTGCAATTGTGGAAGGACAAACTGATATAATTATAGACATAAACATGTTGTGCTTTCCTGTATGACCTTGTCCCTCTGCAGATAGGGGCACATGACTTGTATCTAATGCGTTGGTGGTATAGTGGTTAGCATAGCTGCCTTCCAAGCAGTTGACCGGGGTTCGATTCCCGGCCAATGCAATACACTGTCTGTTTATGCAAGAATGTCCCTGCCAAGTTGCAACTCTTCATTCAGCAATGTTCAAATGCCATGACTTGTGCAAATTGGGAAGGACAAACTGATATAATTCTAGACATAAGCATTTTGTGCTTTCCTGAATGACCTTGTCACTCTGCAAATAGGTGCACATGACTTGTATCTCATGCGTTGGATGGTATAGTGGTTGGCATAGCTGCCTTCCAAGCAGTTGACCCGGGTTCCATTCCCGGCCAATGCAATACACTGTCTCTTCATGCAAGCGTTTCCCTGCCAGGTTCCAAAGCTTCATTCAGCATTGTTCAAATGCCATGACTTGTGCAAATTGGGAAGGACAAACTGATATCATTCTAGACATAAACATTTTGTGCTTTCCTGAATGACCTTGTCCCTCTGCAAATAGGTGCACATGAGTTGTATCTAATTTGTTGGTGGTATTGTGGTTAGCATAGCTGTCTTCCAAGCAGTTGGCCCGAGTTCGATTCCCGGCCAATGCAATACACTGTCTGTTCATGCAAGAGTTTCCCTGCCAAGTTGCAATGTTCAAATCCCATGACTTGTGCAATTGTGGAAGGACAAACTGATATAATTATAGACATAAACATGTTGTGCTTTCCTGTATGACCTTGTCCCTCTGCAGATAGGGGCACATGACTTGTATCTAATGCGTTGGTGGTATAGTGGTTAGCATAGCTGCCTTCCAAGCAGTTGACCGGGGTTCGATTCCCGGCCAATGCAATACACTGTCTGTTTATGCAAGAATGTCCCTGCCAAGTTGCAACTCTTCATTCAGCAATGTTCAAATGCCATGACTTGTGCAAATTGGGAAGGACAAACTGATATAATTCTAGACATAAGCATTTTGTGCTTTCCTGAATGACCTTGTCACTCTGCAAATAGGTGCACATGACTTGTATCTCATGCGTTGGATGGTATAGTGGTTGGCATAGCTGCCTTCCAAGCAGTTGACCCGTGTTCAATTCCCGGCCAATGCAATACACTGTCTATTCATGCAAGAATTTCCCTGCCAAGTTGCAAATCTTCATTCAGCAATGTTCAAATGCCATGACTTGTGCAAATTGGGAAGGACAAACTGATATCATTCTAGACATAAACATTTTGTGCTTTCCTGAATGACCTTGTCCCTCTGCAAATAGGTGCACATGAGTTGTATCTAATTTGTTGGTGGTATTGTGGTTAGCATAGCTGTCTTCCAAGCAGTTGGCCCGAGTTCGATTCCCGGCCAATGCAATACACTGTCTGTTCATGCAAGAGTTTCCCTGCCAAGTTGCAATGTTCAAATCCCATGACTTGTGCAATTGTGGAAGGACAAACTGATATAATTATAGACATAAACATGTTGTGCTTTCCTGTATGACCTTGTCCCTCTGCAGATAGGGGCACATGACTTGTATCTAATGCGTTGGTGGTATAGTGGTTAGCATAGCTGCCTTCCAAGCAGTTGACCGGGGTTCGATTCCCGGCCAATGCAATACACTGTCTGTTTATGCAAGAATGTCCCTGCCAAGTTGCAACTCTTCATTCAGCAATGTTCAAATGCCATGACTTGTGCAAATTGGGAAGGACAAACTGATATAATTCTAGACATAAGCATTTTGTGCTTTCCTGAATGACCTTGTCACTCTGCAAATAGGTGCACATGACTTGTATCTCATGCGTTGGATGGTATAGTGGTTGGCATAGCTGCCTTCCAAGCAGTTGACCCGTGTTCAATTCCCGGCCAATGCAATACACTGTCTATTCATGCAAGAATTTCCCTGCCAAGTTGCAAATCTTCATTCAGCAATGTTCAAATGCCATGACTTGTACAAATTGGGAAGGACACACTGATATAATTCTAGACATAAACATTTTGTGCTTTCCTGTATGACCTTGTCCCTCTGCAAATAGGTGCACATGACTTGTATCTAATGCGTTGGTGGTATAGTGGTTAGCATAGCTGCCTTCCAAGCAGTTGACCCGGGTTCGCTTCCCGGCCAATGCAATACACTGTCTGTTCATGCAAGAGTTTCCCTGCCAAGTTGCAATGTTCAAATCCCATGCCTTGTGCAAATGTGGAAGGACAAACTGATATAATTCTAGACATAAACATTTTGTGCTTTCCTGTATGACCTTGTCCCTCTGCAAATAGGTGCACATGACTTGTATCTAATGCGTTGGTGGTATAGTGGTTAGCATAGCTGCCTTCCAAGCAGTTGACCCGGGTTCGCTTCCCGGCCAATGCAATACACTGTCTCTTCATGCAAGAGTTTCCCTGCCAAGTCGCAATGTTCAAATGCCATGACTTGTGCAAATTGGGGAGGACAAACTGATATCATTCTAGACATAAACATTTTTTGCTTTCCTGTATGACCTTGTCCCTCTGCAAATAGGGGCACATGACTTGTATCTAACGCGTTGGTGGTATAGTGGTTAGCATAGCTGCCTTCCAAGCAGTTGACCCGGGTTAGATTCCCGGCCAATGCAATACACTGTCTCTTCATGCAAGAGTTTCCCTGCCAAGTCTCAATGTTCAAATGCCATGACTTGTGCAAATTGGGGAGGACAAACTGATATAATTCTAGACATTAAAATGTTGTGCTTTCCTGTATGACCTTGTCCCTCTGCAAATAGGGGCACATGACTTGTATCTAATGCCTTGGTGGTATAGTGGTTAGCATAGCTACCTTCCAAGCAGTTGACCCGGGTTCGATTCCCGGCCAATGCAATACATTGTCTCTTCATGCAAGAGTTTCCCTGCCAAGTCGCAATGTTCAAATGCCCTGACTTGTGCAAATTGGGAAGGAAAAACTGATATAATTCTAGACATAAACATTTTGTGCTTTCCTGTATGACCTTGTCCCTCTGCAAATAGGTGCAGATGACTTGTATCTCTTTCTTTGGTGGTATAGTGGTTAGCATAGCTGCTTCCCAAGCATTTGGCCCGGGTTCCATTCCCGGCCAATGCAATACACTGTCTCTTCATGCAAGCGTTTCCCTGCCAGGTTCCAAAGCTTCATTCAGCATTGTTCAAATGCCCTGACTTGTGCAAATTGGGAAGGACAAACTGATATCATTCTAGACATAAACATTTTGTGCTTTCCTGAATGACCTTGTCCCTCTGCAAATAGGTGCACATGAGTTGTATCTAATTCGTTCGTGGTATTGTGGTTAGCATAGCTGCCTTCCAAGCAGTGGACCCGGGTTCGATTCCCGGCCAATGCAATACACTGTCTGTTCATGCAAGAGTTTCCCTGCCAAGTTGCAATGTTCAAATCCCATGACTTGTGCAAATGTGGAAGGACAAACTGATATAATTCTAGACATAAAGATTTTGTGCTTTCCTGTATGACCTTGTCCCTCTGCAAATAGGTGCACATGACTTGTATCTAATGCGTTGGTGGTATAGTGGTTAGCATAGCTGCCTTCCAAGCAGTTGACCCGGTTTCGATTCCCGGCCAATGCAATACACTGTCTCTTCATGCAAGAGTTTCCCTGCCAAGTCTCAATGTTCAAATGCCATGACTTGTGCAAATTGGGGAGGACAAACTGATATAATTCTAGACATAAACATTTTGTGCTTTCCTGTATGACCTTGTCCCTCTGCAAATAGGGGCACATGACTTGTATCTAATGCGTTGGTGGTATAGTGGTTAGCATAGCTGCCTTCCAAGCAGTTGACCCGGGTTCGATTCCCGGCCAATGCAATACATTGTCTCTTCATGCAAGAGTTTCCCTGCCAAGTCGCAATGTTCAAATGCCCTGACTTGTGCAAATTGGGAAGGACAAACTGATATAATTCTAGACATAAACATTTTGTGCTTTCCTGTATGACCTTGTCCCTCTGCAAATAGGTGCAGATGACTTGTATCTCTTTCTTTGGTGGTATAGTGGTTAGCATAGCTGCTTCCCAAGCAGTTGACCCGGGTTCCATTCCCGGCCAATGCAATACACTGTCTCTTCATGCAAGCGTTTCCCTGCCAGGTTCCAAAGCTTCATTCAGCATTGTTCAAATGCCATGACTTGTGCAAATTGGGAAGGACAAACTGATATCATTCTAGACATAAACATTTTGTGCTTTCCTGAATGACCTTGTCCCTCTGCAAATAGGTGCACATGAGTTGTATCTAATTTGTTGGTGGTATTGTGGTTAGCATAGCTGTCTTCCAAGCAGTTGACCCGGGTTCGATTCCCGGCCAATGCAATACACTGTCTGTTCATGCAAGAGTTTCCCTGCCAAGTTGCAATGTTCAAATCCCATGACTTGTGCAATTGTGGAAGGACAAACTGATATCATTCTAGACATAAACATGTTGTGCTTTCCTGTATGACCTTGTCCCTCTGCAAATAGGTGCACATGACTTGTATCTAATGCGTTGGTGGTATAGTGGTTAGCATAGCTGCCTTCCAAGCAGTTGACCCGGGTTCGATTCCCGGCCAATGCAATACACTGTCTCTTCATGCAAGAGTTTCCCTGCCAAGTCGCAATGTTCAAATGCCATGACATGTGCAAATTGGGGAGGACAAACTGATATAATTCTAGACATTAAAATGTTGTGCTTTCCTGTATGACCTTGTCCCTCTGCAAATAGGGGCACATGACTTGTATCTAATGCGTTGGTGGTATAGTGGTTAGCATAGCTGCCTTCCAAGCAGTTGACCCGGGTTCGATTCCCGGCCAATGCAATACATTGTCTCTTCATGGAAGAGTTTCCCTGCCAAGTCGCAATGTTCAAATGCCCTGACTTGTGCAAATTGGGAAGGACAAACTGATATAATTCTAGACATAAACATTTTGTGCTTTCCTGTATGACCTTGTCCCTCTGCAAATAGGTGCAGATGACTTGTATCTCTTTCTTTGGTGGTATAGTGGTTAGCATAGCTGCTTCCCAAGCAGTTGACCCGGGTTCCATTCCCGGCCAATGCAATACACTGTCTCTTCATGCAAGCGTTTCCCTGCCAGGTTCCAAAGCTTCATTCAGCATTGTTCAAATGCCATGACTTGTGCAAATTGGGAAGGACAAACTGATATCATTCTAGACATAAACATTTTGTGCTTTCCTGAATGACCTTGTCCCTCTGCAAATAGGGGCACATGAGTTGTATCTAATTTGTTGGTGGTATTGTGGTTAGCATAGCTGTCTTCCAAGCAGTTGACCCGGGTTCGATTCCCGGCCAATGCAATACACTGTCTGTTCATGCAAGAGTTTCCCTGCCAAGTCGCAATGTTCAAATGCCATGACTTGTGCAAATTGATATAATTCTAGACATTAAAATGTTGTGCTTTCCTGTATGACCTTGTCCCTCTGCAAATAGGGGCACATGACTTGTATCTAATGCGTTGGTGGTATAGTGGTTAGCATAGCTGCCTTCCAAGCAGTTGACCGGGGTTCGATTCCCGGCCAATGCAATACACTGTCTGTTTATGCAAGAATGTCCCTGCCAAGTTGCAACTCTTCATTCAGCAATGTTCAAATGCCATGACTTGTGCAAATTGGGAAGGACAAACTGATATAATTCTAGACATAAGCATTTTGTGCTTTCCTGAATGACCTTGTCACTCTGCAAATAGGTGCACATGAGTTGTATCTCATGCGTTGGTGGTATAGTGGTTAGCATAGCTGCCTTCCAAGCAGTTGACCCGGGTTCGATTCCCGGCCAATGCAATACACTGTCTCTTCATGCAAGAGTTTCCCTGCCAAGTCGCAATGTTCAAATGCCATGACATGTGCAAATTGGGGAGGACAAACTGATATAATTCTAGACATTAAAATGTTGTGCTTTCCTGTATGACCTTGTCCCTCTGCAAATAGGGGCACATGACTTGTATCTAATGCGTTGGTGGTATAGTGGTTAGCATAGCTGCCTTCCAAGCAGTTGACCCGGGTTAGATTCCCGGCCAATGCAATACACTGTCTCTTCATGCAAGAGTTTCCCTGCCAAGTCTCAATGTTCAAATGCCATGACTTGTGCAAATTGGGGAGGACAAACTGATATAATTCTAGACATTAAAATGTTGTGCTTTCCTGTATGACCTTGTCCCTCTGCAAATAGGGGCACATGACTTGTATCTAATGCCTTGGTGGTATAGTGGTTAGCATAGCTACCTTCCAAGCAGTTGACCCGGGTTCGATTCCCGGCCAATGCAATACATTGTCTCTTCATGCAAGAGTTTCCCTGCCAAGTCGCAATGTTCAAATGCCCTGACTTGTGCAAATTGGGAAGGACAAACTGATATAATTCTAGACATAAACATTTTGTGCTTTCCTGTATGACCTTGTCCCTCTGCAAATAGGTGCAGATGACTTGTATCTCTTTCTTTGGTGGTATAGTGGTTAGCATAGCTGCTTCCCAAGCATTTGACCCGGGTTCCATTCCCGGCCAATGCAATACACTGTCTCTTCATGCAAGCGTTTCCCTGCCAGGTTCCAAAGCTTCATTCAGCATTGTTCAAATGCCCTGACTTGTGCAAATTGGGAAGGACAAACTGATATCATTCTAGACATAAACATTTTGTGCTTTCCTGAATGACCTTGTCCCTCTGCAAATAGGTGCACATGAGTTGTATCTAATTCGTTCGTGGTATTGTGGTTAGCATAGCTGCCTTCCAAGCAGTGGACCCGGGTTCGATTCCCGGCCAATGCAATACACTGTCTGTTCATGCAAGAGTTTCCCTGCCAAGTTGCAATGTTCAAATCCCATGACTTGTGCAAATGTGGAAGGACAAACTGATATAATTCTAGACATAAAGATTTTGTGCTTTCCTGTATGACCTTGTCCCTCTGCAAATAGGTGCACATGACTTGTATCTAATGCGTTGGTGGTATAGTGGTTAGCATAGCTACCTTCCAAGCAGTTGACCCGGGTTCGATTCCCGGCCAATGCAATACATTGTCTCTTCATGCAAGAGTTTCCCTGCCAAGTCGCAATGTTCAAATGCCCTGACTTGTGCAAATTGGGGAGGACAAACTGATATAATTCTAGACATAAACATTTTGTGCTTTCCTGTATGACCTTGTCCCTCTGCAAATAGGGGCACATGACTTGTATCTAATGCGTTGGTGGTATAGTGGTTAGCATAGCTGCCTTCCAAGCAGTTGACCCGGGTTCGATTCCCGGCCAATGCAATACATTGTCTCTTCATGCAAGAGTTTCCCTGCCAAGTCGCAATGTTCAAATGCCCTGACTTGTGCAAATTGGGAAGGACAAACTGATATAATTCTAGACATAAACATTTTGTGCTTTCCTGTATGACCTTGTCCCTCTGCAAATAGGTGCAGATGACTTGTATCTCTTTCTTTGGTGGTATAGTGGTTAGCATAGCTGCTTCCCAAGCATTTGACCCGGGTTCCATTCCCGGCCAATGCAATACACTGTCTCTTCATGCAAGCGTTTCCCTGCCAGGTTCCAAAGCTTCATTCAGCATTGTTCAAATGCCCTGACTTGTGCAAATTGGGAAGGACAAACTGATATCATTCTAGACATAAACATTTTGTTCTTTCCTGAATGACCTTGTCCCTCTGCAAATAGGTGCACATGAGTTGTATCTAATTCGTTCGTGGTATTGTGGTTAGCATAGCTGCCTTCCAAGCAGTGGACCCGGGTTCGATTCCCGGCCAATGCAATACACTGTCTGTTCATGCAAGAGTTTCCCTGCCAAGTTGCAATGTTCAAATCCCATGACTTGTGCAAATGTGGAAGGACAAACTGATATAATTCTAGACATAAAGATTTTGTGCTTTCCTGTATGACCTTGTCCCTCTGCAAATAGGTGCACATGACTTGTATCTAATGCGTTGGTGGTATAGTGGTTAGCATAGCTGCCTTCCAAGCAGTTGACCCGGGTTCGATTCCCGGCCAATGCAATACACTGTCTCTTCATGCAAGAGTTTCCCTGCCAAGTCGCAATGTTCAAATGCCATGACATGTGCAAATTGGGGAGGACAAACTGATATAATTCTAGACATTAAAATGTTGTGCTTTCCTGTATGACCTTGTCCCTCTGCAAATAGGGGCACATGACTTGTATCTAATGCGTTGGTGGTATAGTGGTTAGCATAGCTGCCTTCCAAGCAGTTGACCCGGGTTCGATTCCCGGCCAATGCAATACATTGTCTCTTCATGCAAGAGTTTCCCTGCCAAGTCGCAATGTTCAAATGCCCTGACTTGTGCAAATTGGGAAGGACAAACTGATATAATTCTAGACATAAACATTTTGTGCTTTCCTGTATGACCTTGTCCCTCTGCAAATAGGTGCAGATGACTTGTATCTCTTTCTTTGGTGGTATAGTGGTTAGCATAGCTGCTTCCCAAGCAGTTGACCCGGGTTCCATTCCCAGCCAATGCAATACACTGTCTCTTCATGCAAGCGTTTCCCTGCCAGGTTCCAAAGCTTCATTCAGCATTGTTCAAATGCCATGACTTGTGCAAATTGGGAAGGACAAACTGATATCATTCTAGACATAAACATTTTGTGCTTTCCTGAATGACCTTGTCCCTCTGCAAATAGGTGCACATGAGTTGTATCTAATTTGTTGGTGGTATTGTGGTTAGCATAGCTGTCTTCCAAGCAGTTGACCCGGGTTCGATTCCCGGCCAATGCAATACACTGTCTGTTCATGCAAGAGTTTCCCTGCCAAGTCGCAATGTTCAAATGCCATGACTTGTGCAAATTGATATAATTCTAGACATTAAAATGTTGTGCTTTCCTGTATGACCTTGTCCCTCTGCAAATAGGGGCACATGACTTGTATCTAATGCGTTGGTGGTATAGTGATTAGCATAGCTGCCTTCCAAGCAGTTGACCGGGGTTCGATTCCCGGCCAATGCAATACACTGTCTGTTTATGCAAGAATGTCCCTGCCAAGTTGCAACTCTTCATTCAGCAATGTTCAAATGCCATGACTTGTGCAAATTGGGAAGGACAAACTGATATAATTCTAGACATAAGCATTTTGTGCTTTCCTGAATGACCTTGTCACTCTGCAAATAGGTGCACATGAGTTGTATCTAATGCATTGGTGGTATAGTGGTTAGCATAGCTGCCTTCCAAGCAGTTGACCGGGTTCGATTCCCGGCCAATGCAATACACTGTCTGTTTATGCAAGAATGTCCCTGCCAAGTTGCAACTCTTCATTCAGCAATGTTCAAATGCCATGACTTGTGCAAATTGGGAAGGACAAACTGATATAATTCTAGACATAAACATTTTGTGCTTTCCTGTATGACCTTGTCCCTCTGCAAATAGGTGCACATGACAAGTATCTAATGCGTTGGTGGTATAGTGGTTAGCATAGCTGCCTTCCAAGCAGTTGACCCGGGTTCGCTTCCCGGCCAATGCAATACACTGTCTCTTCATGCAAGAGTTTCCCTGCCAAGTCGCAATGTTCAAATGCCATGACTTGTGCAAATTGGGGAGGACAAACTGATATCATTCTAGACATAAACATTTTGTGCTTTCCTGTATGACCTTGTCCCTCTGCAAATAGGGGCACATGACTTGTATCTAATGCGTTGGTGGTATAGTGGTTAGCATAGCTGCCTTCCAAGCAGTTGACCCGGGTTAGATTCCCGGCCAATGCAATACACTGTCTGTTCATGCAAGAGTTTCCCTGCCAAGTCGCAATGTTCAAATGCCATGACTTGTGCAAATTGATATAATTCTAGACATTAAAATGTTGTGCTTTCCTGTATGACCTTGTCCCTCTGCAAATAGGGGCACATGACTTGTATCTAATGCGTTGGTGGTATAGTGATTAGCATAGCTGCCTTCCAAGCAGTTGACCGGGGTTCGATTCCCGGCCAATGCAATACACTGTCTGTTTATGCAAGAATGTCCCTGCCAAGTTGCAACTCTTCATTCAGCAATGTTCAAATGCCATGACTTGTGCAAATTGGGAAGGACAAACTGATATAATTCTAGACATAAGCATTTTGTGCTTTCCTGAATGACCTTGTCACTCTGCAAATAGGTGCACATGAGTTGTATCTAATGCATTGGTGGTATAGTGGTTAGCATAGCTGCCTTCCAAGCAGTTGACCGGGTTCGATTCCCGGCCAATGCAATACACTGTCTGTTTATGCAAGAATGTCCCTGCCAAGTTGCAACTCTTCATTCAGCAATGTTCAAATGCCATGACTTGTGCAAATTGGGAAGGACAAACTGATATAATTCTAGACATAAACATTTTGTGCTTTCCTGTATGACCTTGTCCCTCTGCAAATAGGTGCACATGACAAGTATCTAATGCGTTGGTGGTATAGTGGTTAGCATAGCTGCCTTCCAAGCAGTTGACCCGGGTTCGCTTCCCGGCCAATGCAATACACTGTCTCTTCATGCAAGAGTTTCCCTGCCAAGTCGCAATGTTCAAATGCCATGACTTGTGCAAATTGGGGAGGACAAACTGATATCATTCTAGACATAAACATTTTGTGCTTTCCTGTATGACCTTGTCCCTCTGCAAATAGGGGCACATGACTTGTATCTAATGCGTTGGTGGTATAGTGGTTAGCATAGCTGCCTTCCAAGCAGTTGACCCGGGTTAGATTCCCGGCCAATGCAATACACTGTCTGTTCATGCAAGAGTTTCCCTGCCAAGTCGCAATGTTCAAATGCCCTGACTTGTGCAAATTGGGAAGGACAAACTGATATAATTCTAGACATAAACATTGTGCTTTCCTGAATGACCTTGTCCCTCTGCAAATAGGTGCACATGAGTTGTATCTAATGCGTTGGTGGTATAGTGGTTAGCATAGCTGCCTTCCAAGCAGTTGACCAGCGTTCGATTCCCGGCCAATGCAATACACTATCTATTTATGCAAGAATGGCCCTGCCAAGTTGCAACTCTTCATTCAGCAATGTTCAAATGCCATGACTTGTACAAATTGGGAAGGACACACTGATATAATTCTAGACATAAACATTTTGTGCTTTCCTGTATGACCTTGTCCCTCTGCAAATAGGTGCACATGACTTGTATCTAATGCGTTGGTGGTATAGTGGTTAGCATAGCTGCCTTCCAAGCAGTTGACCCGGGTTCGATTCCCGTCCAATGCAATACACTGTCTGTTCATGCAAGAGTTTCCCTGCCAAGTTGCAATGTTCAAATGCCATGACTTGTGCAAATTGGGAAGGACAAACTGATATAATTCTAGACATAAACATTTTGTGCTTTCCTGTATGACCTTGTCCCTCTGCAAATAGGTGCACATGACTTGTATCTCATGCGTTGGTGGTATAGTGGTTAGCATAGCTGCTTCCCAAGCAGTTGACCAGGGTTCGATTCCCGGCCAATGCAATACACTGTCTATTCATGCAAGAATTTCCCTGCCAAGTTGCAATGCTTCATTCAGCATTGGTCAAATGCCATGACTTGTGCAAATTGGGAAGGACAAACTGATATAATTCTATACATAAACATTTTGTGCTTTCCTGTATGACCTTGTCCCTCTGCAAATACGTGCACATGACTTGTATCTCATGCGTTGGTGCTATAGTGGTTAGCATAGCTGCCTTCCAAGCAGTTGACCCGGGTTCGATTTCCGGCCAATGCAATACACTGTCTATTCATGCAAGAATTTCCCTGCCAAGTTCCAACTCTTCATTCAGCAATGTTCAAATGCCATGACTTGTACAAACTGATATAATTCTAGACATAAACATTTTGTGCTTTCCTGTATGACCTTGTCCCTCTGCAAATAGGCGCACATGACTTGTATCTCATGCGTTGGTGGTATAGTGGTTAGCATAGCTGCTTCCCAAGCAGTTGACCCGGGTTAGATACCCGGCCAATGCAATACACTGTCTGTTCATGCAAGAGTTTCCCTGCCAAGTTGCAATGTTCAAATGCCATGACTTGTGCAAATTGGGAAGGACAAACTGATATAATTCTAGACATAAACATTTTGTGCTTTCCTGTATGACCTTGTCCCTCTGCAAATAGGTGCACATGAGATGTATCTAATGCGTTGGTGGTATAGTGGTTAGCATAGCTGCCTTCCAAGCAGTTGACCCGTGTTTGATTTGTGTATTGCATTGGCCAATGCAGTTGACCCCGGTTCGATTCCCGGCCAATGCAATACACTGTCTATTCATGCAAGAGTTTCCCTGCCAAGTCGCAATGTTCAAATGCCATGACTTGTGCAAATTGGGAAGGACAAACTGATATAATTTTAGACATAAACATTTTGTGCTTTCCTGTATGACCTTGTCCCTCTGCAAATAGGGGCACATGACTTGTATCTAATGCGTTGGTGGTATAGTGGTTAGCATAGCTGCCTTCCAAGCAGTTGACCCCGGTTAGATTCCCGGCCAATGCAATACACTGTCTGTTCATGCAAGAGTTTCCCTGCCAAGTCGCAATGTTCAAATGCCCTGACTTGTGCAAATTGGGAAGGACAAACTGATATAATTCTAGACATAAACATTGTGCTTTCCTGAATGACCTTGTCCCTCTGCAAATAGGTGCACATGAGTTGTATCTAATGCGTTGGTGGTATAGTGGTTAGCATAGCTGCCTTCCAAGCAGTTGACCAGCGTTCGATTCCCGGCCAATGCAATACACTATCTATTTATGCAAGAATGGCCCTGCCAAGTTGCAACTCTTCATTCAGCAATGTTCAAATGCCATGACTTGTACAAATTGGGAAGGACACACTGATATAATTCTAGACATAAACATTTTGTGCTTTCCTGTATGACCTTGTCCCTCTGCAAATAGGTGCACATGACTTGTATCTAATGCGTTGGTGGTATAGTGGTTAGCATAGCTGCCTTCCAAGCAGTTGACCCGGGTTCGATTCCCGTCCAATGCAATACACTGTCTGTTCATGCAAGAGTTTCCCTGCCAAGTTGCAATGTTCAAATGCCATGACTTGTGCAAATTGGGAAGGACAAACTGATATAATTCTAGACATAAACATTTTGTGCTTTCCTGTATGACCTTGTCCCTCTGCAAATAGGTGCACATGACTTGTATCTCATGCGTTGGTGGTATAGTGGTTAGCATAGCTGCTTCCCAAGCAGTTGACCAGGGTTCGATTCCCGGCCAATGCAATACACTGTCTATTCATGCAAGAATTTCCCTGCCAAGTTGCAATGCTTCATTCAGCATTGGTCAAATGCCATGACTTGTGCAAATTGGGAAGGACAAACTGATATAATTCTATACATAAACATTTTGTGCTTTCCTGTATGACCTTGTCCCTCTGCAAATACGTGCACATGACTTGTATCTCATGCGTTGGTGCTATAGTGGTTAGCATAGCTGCCTTCCAAGCAGTTGACCCGGGTTCGATTTCCGGCCAATGCAATACACTGTCTATTCATGCAAGAATTTCCCTGCCAAGTTCCAACTCTTCATTCAGCAATGTTCAAATGCCATGACTTGTACAAACTGATATAATTCTAGACATAAACATTTTGTGCTTTCCTGTATGACCTTGTCCCTCTGCAAATAGGCGCACATGACTTGTATCTCATGCGTTGGTGGTATAGTGGTTAGCATAGCTGCTTCCCAAGCAGTTGACCCGGGTTAGATACCCGGCCAATGCAATACACTGTCTGTTCATGCAAGAGTTTCCCTGCCAAGTTGCAATGTTCAAATGCCATGACTTGTGCAAATTGGGAAGGACAAACTGATATAATTCTAGACATAAACATTTTGTGCTTTCCTGTATGACCTTGTCCCTCTGCAAATAGGTGCACATGAGATGTATCTAATGCGTTGGTGGTATAGTGGTTAGCATAGCTGCCTTCCAAGCAGTTGACCCGTGTTTGATTTGTGTATTGCATTGGCCAATGCAGTTGACCCCGGTTCGATTCCCGGCCAATGCAATACACTGTCTATTCATGCAAGAGTTTCCCTGCCAAGTCGCAATGTTCAAATGCCATGACTTGTGCAAATTGGGAAGGACAAACTGATATAATTTTAGACATAAACATTTTGTGCTTTCCTGTATGACCTTGTCCCTCTGCAAATAGGGGCACATGACTTGTATCTAATGCGTTGGTGGTATAGTGGTTAGCATAGCTGCCTTCCAAGCAGTTGACCCGGGTTCGATTCCCGGCCAATGCAATACATTGTCTCTTCATGCAAGAGTTTCCCTGCCAAGTCGCAATGTTCAAATGCCCTGACTTGTGCAAATTGGGAAGGACAAACTGATATAATTCTAGACATAAACATTTTGTGCTTTCCTGTATGACCTTGTCCCTCTGCAAATAGGTGCAGATGACTTGTATCTCTTGCTTTGGTGGTATAGTGGTTAGCATAGCTGCTTCCCAAGCAGTTGACCCGGGTTCGATTCCCAGCCAATGCAATAAACTGTCTATTGATGCAAGAGTTTCCATGCCAAGTTCCGAAGCTTCATTCAGCATTGTTCTAATGCCATGCCTTGTGCAAACCTGGAGGGGCTCGTCCGGGATTTGAACCCGCGAGAATCATACCCCTAGACCAACGAGCCTTGTTATTATTTGGCATCTTCCATCTAACACAGCTGTTTGATGCACATGTGTCTTTCTTGAATATGTCAGCAATGCAGGTAATGGAGATATGAGTGTCAATTTAACCCATGAATCAACTTTCAAATGTTGCTTGGGGTGTGGGTTCAAGTCTCCCTTTGTCTATACCCAAAACACAACCATCTTCATCTTGTGCAAGGCGTTAACGATTGGCCGTTGCATATGTGACAATAGCCTATAGGCCTACTGAGAAGTATCAGCTGGGCACCACGCTGTTAGAGACTACACATTCAGGAGTCATACAGGTCGATTTTGAATGTGCGGTTTACCAATGGAAATACATAAATTGGCCTCGCTCTGCGCACATTCATATTATGAAAGGCATATCGGCCCGTGTTGAACGCACTCGGCCCGTGTTGAACGCACACACATTTGGCATACCGCGTCCCTGAATATTTTAGCATTGTGGGAGTGTCCATATGTTAATTATTCTCGCTTTGCGCAATTTGCTATTAAGCCCCTTGACCTAAAGACACTCAGCGCATAACGATTAGACGTGGGTCTGACCACCTCATAAACGCAAAAAGCACTGTTTGATTTGACACTTGAGCGGCTCTGGGAAGCTGGTAGAGTGTTGCCATGTCTGTTTATTATAAGCGGCTTATTTTTCTGTAAAGTTGCTTTCTGTGTGATTGCTTTTCTTGTTTCTAAAGTGGTTATTTGGGCTTTTCTCCTAATGTTGTTTAAACCAGTGCAAAACAAGCACATTCCCATGTCAAGGATCCCCAGATGAATGCATTTGCCCAACTAAGGACAGCTAATCCAAAAATTAAATAAAAAGATTACTTTTGAAAATAGCAGATCTATACCAGCTCACAATGCATCACATTCATTCATTAAAACTATGAACTCTGACTGCAGGGGGATATATAATGATCATTATAACAATGTGCAAGAACATATTTAAAAAGAAGGAAGAAATTTATATTTGTGGACAATCAAAATATGTTTTTTTATTTTAATGTGGTGTCATTCAAATTAATCTGGATATGGCAGACTCACTATTTAGAAAATAAAAACATGGCACTTCATTTAAAATAGGTTACAGACCCCTGTTATATGCGCTTATTTTTATAGACCCATTTACTTGTTTCTATGAGACATGGCCGTTTTGCGTCTATTTAAAAAAAATGTTGAGATTAGAAACGGCCATAATTCTTTCATTTCTCAACCTTAAAAATAAATAAAAACATATCCATAATCCGTGGGAAATGTGCTTTCATATGCTGTATCACACCCGATTCAAGTCTTCTTCAATAAAATGCTACGAGCGAACTCAGCGAAGACCATACCATCGGGGCCACAGCATTACAGCACGCATTCAACTCATTCCTTGACTTGAATGAAATAAAATATAATAAACGTTATTTTACTGGTGTTTTTCAATAGAAACAAATAAAGAGCGTGTGTAGGCTACTGTGTGCAAGTGCATATACATGCATGCACTAGGCTATATTTCTTCCGTGTCGGGATGGTGATTGAGCTCTTCAAGTTCACAGCCCGTTTGGTCTTTCATAAAAAAACGTTGATATTAGCCTATAAACACTCATGGTTCTCTCATTTCTCAACCGTTTTATTAAATGTAAAAATCTCCATATTCCTTAGGAATCTTGCTTTCATTCGCTGTATGGTACATGGTTCTATCGTTATCGAATTAATTAATTACGCATGGATTGGCAATTTGCCAATATGCTGCTATCTACTCGCAATTCCATTCCGATCTGAAAGGTGGGTCTGTTCTTTTGAGGCATAAAGGTGACAGCATGCAGTGCAATAGGAATAATTAACCCAAATGTGACAAAGGCATGTCATGTCTTCTATGGTGCCAGCCTGAAGAAATGTCATACCACGACCCCCAAAGTGCGCATTCCGTATGTGACATCAGCTGACTGGTAAAGAGAATAGTACGGACATGTTGATTGGGTACGTCTCAAACACGCCTTAAACACACCCATGACTAATTCAAGGCCGTTTTGCGCACTCCGCGGGGTGTCAAAAGCGCTTCTTAACATGCCCAAAATTGCAATATGACATACTACACGCCCCCAGATCATAATACTGTAATTAGATTAGTAATATAGAAGTAAGTAACATAGAAGTCCTTAATCGACCCCATAGAATCATGTGACCTCTCAATAGCAGCGGCAATTTCATACTCAATGAAGTTCTACTGAGACGTGATTATTGCTAGTTGAAAACTTTACCCAATACCCCGCCAGGATGACTTGAAATATAGTCAGCCATGGCAATTTTTGTTAGTCTCTCAGGAGACTTTACAACTGTGAAATGTAATACATTACAATGTGTAAAGCTATTCCCTTAGTTTGACCCCTAACATGATACTTAAAGCATAATTAAAAATTGAAAATGTTGCCAGTATAAGGTGGTATCACAACTTTCAGCAGCTGTCTCAGATTTCCCCTTGGAATCTTAATTTCAACCTTTGTAATGTGTTACTAGACAACTTTACAAATGCATCAGTGAAGACATTTCTCGGCAGGGGATGTATTCACCAGATTTGCCGTTTTTCTGATAACATTACCATATTATATTTATTGGACAGAGTAACTGGAAGGGCTCGTCCGGGATTTGAACCCAGGACCTCTCACACCCAAAGCGAGAATCATACCCCTAGACCAACGAGCCTTGATTTTTATTGGCATCTTCCGTGTAACACAGCTGTTTGATGCACATGTGTCTTTCTTGGAGATGTCAGCAATGCAGCAGGTAATAGAGATCATTTAGATATTTAATAGATTTAGTTCCAGACTGAAGAATGTGTGAACACAGCATTTTCCAACTATGTAAGAAACAACCTTTGAACCAAGCTGCTGAGAACATTGAATGTTCAGAAACGCTTTGGAAGGATGGTGACCTGGAGGGGCTCGTCCGGGATTTGAACCCGGGACCTCTCGCACCCTAAGCGAGAATCATACCCCGTAGTGTTTAGATGGTTCTGTTATGACTTCTCCTCTGCATGCTGTAGTATTGAGATGGTTCTGTTATGACTTCTCCTCTGCATGTTGTAGTGTTTAGATGGTTCTGTTATGACTTCTCCTCTGCATGCTGTAGTGTTTAGATGGTTCTGTTATGACTTCTCCTCTGCATGCTGTAGTGTTTAGATGGTTCTGTTATGACTTCTCCTCTGCATGCTGTAGTGTTTAGATGGTTCTGTTATGACTTCTCCTCTGCATGCTGTAGTGTTTATATGGTTCTGTTATGACTTCTCCTCTGCATGTTGTAGTGTTTAGATGGTTCTGTTATGACTTCTCCTCTGCATGCTGTAGTGTTTAGATGGTTCTGTTATGACTTCTCCTCTGCATGCTGTAGTGTTTAGATGGTTCTGTTATAACTTCTCCTCTGCATGCTGTAGTGTTTAGATGGTTCTGTTATGACTTCTCCTCTGCATGCTGTAGTGTTTAGATGGTTCTGTTATGACTTCTCCTCTGCATGCTGTAGTGTTTAGATGGTTCTGTTATGACTTCTCCTCTGTATGTTGCAGTGTTTAGATGGTTCTGTTATGACTTCTGCTGTCATTACAGCATTACACATAGGGAGGGAAAGTGCAGAATTCCAGCGCCATCTGCTGGTTGCTATTATTATTAGCCTCTGCCTACTATTTTACAATCAGTTCCAAGCTTGAAAACGTTAATTTAAAAAACAGCATCTTAAGACATCTTAAGCTCATACAAACATAGGATAAAAAAATCACACCCGTGTGAAGTGAGGGGCGCTAATATATTAAAGTCTAAGGTGATGTAATGATGATGTAAAACAAACGGTGTCAAAACAAACATTAAATTATCTTTATTGTTAAGGGCGTTTTTAAAACAAACATTATTTAAACCTGTATAACAAACAAACAAACACAATAATAATGTTTATTCCATTATTTGTACAGTATGGGTGAGGTCAGGTTTTTTTTTTAAATCCGTGTTTATTTTCCATAAACTTATAAATAGTTTCCCCTCTCCTCCTCCTCCTCCTCCTCTTCCTCCTCCTCCTCCTTCTAACTTTATTGATAACTTTCGGGAGTACACACACACACCGCACAACGTACGTCACGTGCCCACGTCATGACGTGATGACGTTGACATGTTGACGTTTTGACCCGACTACTTTTCGTGTTGTGTTTTTTTTTCTTCCTCTCTCTCTAAAGATGAAGTTTATCATTTAAGCTAATAAGAACAGGTGGGTTTACATTTATAACTAATTATGTTAACCGTAATAATTCACCTGTCATGTTAATGTTTACTTTAATATAACTTTAACACTTTAATACTAGTTTTATTTTAAACGTCTGTCATGGAGTTTAAGTAACCACCTGTTGTTGCTAAAGCTGGAAGCTAGCTGTCAAAACCCACTCCTCTGGGGACTATTTATCCCATTCTGACCTGAGATCAGATTCATACGAGATTTCCGCACTGGACACACACTGGTCTGATTAACCCATTCTGACCTGAGATCAGATTCTAAAAAAAATGTCAGTCGCTCTTCGATTTTTCAAAAATAGCAGACCTACAAGCTCGTAGCGCGCCACTCGGTGGCGCGCTACGAGCTTGTAGATCTGCTGTTTTTCAATAGCTAAAGCACGACATGATGCTAACACCAAAATGGGTTCACGTTCAGAATGGGGTTATTTATATGAACCAATAATACTGAAGGTTTTGGTCTTTGTTTTGTTTTTTATCAACTAATATCGTTGTTTAGATGCATTTATAGAGACATGACCAACACGAGTTAATCATTATTATTAACGTCACGTTCATTCGTCTATGTTTAGAATGAAGTTTTAGTTGTTAACGATAGTTCAACTTAGAGCTGTAATGCTCCATCATCCGTCTGCTCCAATCAGATCTGCGTTACCTTGTCCGCACCCCTTTATAAACGGTCCTCACTTCCCTTCGCTCATCTGTGCTTCCGTTCAGGTAGTCAGGTAAACGCCCATCGATCATGTCAGATCCAGATGACAGCACCTCTCACCGCCGCAGCTCCAGGCTTGCTGCCGCCGAGTACGTCTCCTGGCCAGACGAACTTATTTACGCCGCGCTCTCCGGCCACGGCATCGTTCCCGAACGGGGCCTAACCCACTCTCAGCTAGTGGATCTCCTTCTCGCCACCATCGAGTCCTCGCAGACTCAGCAGCACGAGTCCCCCAGCCAAGGCAAGAGTAAGGGTAAAAAGAAAAATGCAACCCCGCGTTCAGCCGAGCTCACCCAGGACGAACCCGGCGGCTCCCAGGCCTACGCTGGCCCCGTTCAAGATCCGCATTCGCCGCCATCTCACGACTCCACCGCCCTGCTGCTGTCAGCCATGGCCACCCTGGCCAGCGCAGTCGGGGCACTCGAATCACGGCTCTCTCAGCAAGCGCCCGTGCTCCCTCCTCCAGCGGCCGGCAGCGCCACGCTCTCGTCCTCTTTTCCTCCTCCAAACAACCCAGTGCCACCCCACCCGCGGTCCGGGTTCACACTCTCCTCCGCCCAGCCAGTTGCCCCTGCCGGTAATTATTTCATTTCTCCCTTTTCCGCCATTTCCTCTCACCTCAGAGCCCAAATAACCGAAGGGAAGGACGTTAACCTAGCCTCTCTCATCCTCCCCACTCCCGAATGCGACAGAAAGCTGGTAGGCTCCGACCAGCTCTCTGCCGTGTTCCGCGCCTCCGATCCCCGCCTTAACCGTTCCCTCGACTTCTGCGACTTCGTCATAGCCTTCGGCCTGTTTAGGGACACCCTGTGTGATGCCTTCCCAGAGCGTAGATCCGAGTTAGACTCCTACCTCGCTCTCATTAGCGAAATCAAACGTAGATACGGCGGCCCCATGTTTTACGATTATCATAAAGCCTTCTCAGCTAAAGCGGCTAACTTCCTCGCTCGCTTCAATTCTAGACTCAACTGGGCGTGCCTAGACACAGAGCTGCTCATTCTGCACGTAGGCGGCCACAGGGCCCTTACCTGCCATCTGTGCAACCAAGTAGATCACTCCGCCGAATCATGTCCCAAGTCCGTGTTTCTCGCTCCCTCTGTGAAAAAAGAAAACCGCCCAAAAACTTCGAATCCTTCCGCCTTCGATTCTCAAGATCCCTACCCCCAGGACCAGCCCCCCCCGGGCCAGAGGGACTCCCGCGGAAGAGAGGTGACTTTCTTTAACAACATGCCCATATGTAATAACTTTAACGAAAATGTCTGTACTTTCGGTAAATGCCAATTCTCTCACGTCTGTAGCTACTGCAAAGACCCTCACCCAAAGTCCGTGTGCCCGAGGCGAACCCGCCCTCCGAGGGATGCCAGCAGGGAGGGTCCATCTCACAAAACTCCTCGATACTCCAAACCATTCTAAGTAGCCACCCCTCCACCCCCATCCACATTCACGCTTTATCCGCCGCTCTATCATCTCACCCCGACCCAGTATTCACGGACTATCTTCTCACAGGCTTATCGCAAGGTTTCCGCGTCGGCGTTCTCTCACCCCTCACTCACTCTCACGTGTTTCCTAATCTCCAATCTGCCCTGTCAGAACCAGAAATAGTCGCTTCTCTCCTGGAGAAAGAGGTTCTCAAAGGCTTCATGGTAGGGCCCTACCCCACCCCGCCTTTCAATCCGTTTCGCAGCAATCCCATCGGGATCGCTACGCGAAAGTATTCAGGGAAAAAACGTTTAATCATAGATCTGTCAGCCCCCCGTCACGACCTGTGCCCCAGCGTAAACTTCATGATTCCGCTCGAAAACTTTTCTCTGCATTACGCTTCTATCGACGACGCAATAAAACTCATTAAAATAGCAGGCCAAGGCGCTTGGTTGGCAAAAGCAGATATCACAGACGCCTTTAAAGTAATGCCAATCCATCCGTCCCAGTGGTCCCTTTTCGGCGTTAAATGGGAGAACTTGTTTTATTTCGCCACTCGCTTAACGTTTGGCTGTAGAAGCAGCCCCCACATTTTTAACCAGCTTTCGGAGGCGCTCTGCTGGGTTCTGCTGAACGTTAACCGTCTACCCTTCGTCCTCCACCTTCTCGACGACTTTCTGTTAATAGATTTTCCCTCCCAGTCCCCCCCCACCAGCCTCCGTTCACTCAAAGAAACGTTTAACGCCCTAGGGGTTCCCCTCTCGTCCGAAAAAACAGTCGGCCCGGCCAAGTCCGTCGAGTTTCTCGGCATCCTCCTAGACTCCGTAGAAATGAAAGCTTCCCTCCCGTTGGAAAAGCTAACTCGTGTCAAAGAATTAATCCAGAGCGCCGCTTCACCGCGCACCAAGCGCCAGCTGCTTTCACTTCTGGGTCATTTTAATTATGCAATCAAAATAATTCCCCAGGGCCGCTCGTTCATATCCCGGCTGCTGGAGCTGGCTAGCAGCGTCGATTCCCTCAGCGACGTAGTTGTTCTAGACGCAGGCTGTCAGTCCGATCTCTCATTTTGGTCAAAGTTATTGCAAGACTGGAACGGTATTTCCCTCTTCTATCACGACCCCGTAACTCCGGCTCACGAAATGCACTTATTCACCGACGCGGCGCCTTCTGCAGGTTTTGGGGGGATCTTCCAAAGGGAATGGTTCTCCGACAGATGGCCCGTCGAACTAACTCAGCCACCGGTTTCTATAGCCCACTTCGAACTGTACCCCATCGCCGTAGCCTGCAAGCTCTGGGGGTCCCGCTGGGCTCGCAAGCGTATAGTGTTCAACTGCGACAATGAGGCCACAGTCTTCGTCATAAATAAAGGCCGCTCCTCCTCCAATCAGATCATGCCCCTTATGAGATTCATCACCTGGTCCTCCGTCATGCTCAACTTCACGGTCCGCGCAGCTCACGTCCCCGGCCACCTTAACAATATCGCCGACTGCCTCTCTCGTTTCAAACTCCAGGAGTTCCACCGGCGATGCCCTTCCGCCAAGCCACTCCCCCTGATCTGCCCGGCGCACCGAGAACTGGTTCTGTCCTGATGCCCCACATCCATCACCTCCGTGCTCTCACCAACATCTATATTAAATCCGCTTTCTCCCCCGCCACTGTTTCCTGCTATGCCTCGGCCTGGCGCAAGTTCGGTCAGTTCTGCGCCTGTCACTCCATTCCCCTCTTCCCAGTACTAGTCTCGACCGTCGCCCCTTTTCTCACTTTTAATTTCAAGTTTAACCACCTCAGCCACAGCTATATGAACAGCCTATTAGCAGGGGTCCAGTTCCACGCCCGCCTTCATGACCCCTTTTTCCCTAGCCTGTTCACCAACCAATATATCAAACTCCTCCTAAAGGGCTTTCAGCGATCGTCACGCCACGCCCCAGACCAGCGTCTCCCCATTACTCTAAACATTCTCCACTCCCTCGTCTCGGAACTCAGGAAAGGAGTCTTCACTCCGTATTTAGACCTCCTCCTCGAAGCCGCCCTTCTCCTCGCCTTCTATGGATTCCTTAGAGTAGGCGAGTTCACAACCAGGTCCACGGCGTTCGACCCCTCCAGAGACGTCTGCGTCTCCGACCTGCGCTTCACCCCCACCTGCTTCAACGTATCTCTGAAACACTCAAAAGCCGACCGTGACCACAGAGGCTGCCTCGTCTCGGTGGCCAAGGTCCCCGGCAGCTTCTGCCCCTTCTCCTCCATGCTGCGCTTCCTCTCCGCCAGAAAACGCTCCTCCGGCCACCTTCCTCTCTTCAGCCTCCCGGATGGTCTCCCTCTCCACCAGCACGCCTTCACCTCTCACCTCCGCTCCCTGCTCCAAAGATGTGGCCTCCCGCCTGACCGTTACTCCAGCCACTCTCTGAGGATCGGCGCCGCCACCACCGCTGCTGCCAGCGGCGTCTCTGTCCCGACCCTGCGGGCCCTGGGCAGATGGTCGTCCAACGCCTTCTCCTCCTACGTTAGACCTTCCTCCGCCTCCGTGCTCGATGCCCAGAAGTCCATGGCGTCCTCCAGCGCGGTACCTACATTGACTGGTGGATGTGTCGGGTGGCGGGTACCTCCTCTTCTGCCCACTTCTAAAACATGTTCTCCCTCTCCAGGACGCCCATGACTCACTTCCTCCTAAACGACGGTCGACCCGTCCTCCGGCCACACGGGCCTCCTCCGCCGGGAGTCTCCCTGTCTCACCACCATCGCCAGGTGAACCAAAGTTCTCGCCACTGCTCCTTCTCGCAACCCTCTGCCGAGAGGTCGTCCACTCCTACGCTACTAACCCCACTCTCTCTTTTCCATCCGCCTCTGCAAGGTCCCATCTCCGCAGGCTCCTCTCTCTCTCCTCCAGGCCCCAGGCGGTCCAATGGCGCCCTAGGGCAACCCAAGCGGTAAACGACCTCCAGGTATGTTCTTTAAATTCCTTTTGGGGGGCAGGCTCAAGAGCCCCCCCTGCCTCCGCCAGGCAGGATCCGAACCGAGGCTCTGGTCCGTCCCCAGGGGGCCCACGCCAAAGCTCCTCCACTGTCTCCTCCTCGTACCGTCATCATTCTGTTATCATTCTGTTATCATACTGTCAGTCACTTCTCTGTCCATTCACTCAATCCCAGCTCCATACTGTAATCAATTCATCTGCAATAAATCTCACCTCCAACCTCCACCCTCCGTCTTAAGTGTAAGCTCGTTAAGAGTTGAAGTTTTAGTTGTTAACGATAGTTCAACTTAGAGCTGTAATGCTCCATCATCCGTCTGCTCCAATCAGATCTGCGTTACCTTGTCCGCACCCCTTTATAAACGGTCCTCACTTCCCTTCGCTCATCTGTGCTTCCGTTCAGGTACCCGCCACCTCCCCGACGACCGCCCAGCAGCAGGCTCCACCAGGTCGGCCCCAGGGGGGCAGGCTCAAGAGCCCCCCCTGCCTCCGCCAGGCAGGATCCGAACCGAGGCTCTGGTCCGTCCCCAGGGGGCCCACGCCAAAGCTCCTCCACTGTCTCCTCCTCGTACCGTCATCATTCTGTTATCATTCTGTTATCATACTGTCAGTCACTTCTCTGTCCATTCACTCAATCCCAGCTCCATACTGTAATCAATTCATCTGCAATAAATCTCACCTCCAACCTCCACCCTCCGTCTTAAGTGTAAGCTCGTTAAGAGTTGAAGTGTATATGGAATGAAGGTCATTATTTAAATAAAACCAGTGGTTTTCAAAGTGCGGTCCTCCCGGGGGGTCCTTGAGGCGGTCCCCGGGGGTCCCCGGCTGAAACCTGTTAATAGCATCAACCATCACTTTGAATCACTTTAACCCCTGCAGTATGGACACTATGTATACACTTCGGATATTAAGGGATAACAGATCTATATCGACTACCCCGCCAGGGTAACTGGTCTAAGGAAAGGAAAGGTACCATGTTTACCCAGGGTAACTGGACTAAGGAAAGGAAAGGTACTATTTTTTCCCAGGGTAACTGAGCTAAGGAAAGGAAAGGTACTATGTTTACCCAGGGTAACTGGACTAAGGAAAGGAAAGGTACTATGTTTACCCAGGGTAACTGGACTAAGGAAAGGAAAGGTACTATGTTTACCCAGGGTAACTGGACTAAGGAAAGGAAAGGTACTATGTTTACCCAGGGTAACTGGACTAAGGAAAGGAAAGGTACTATATGTTTACCCAGGGTAACTGGACTAAGGAAAGGAAAGGTACCAGGGTAACTGGTCTAAGGAAAGGAAAGGTACTATGTTTACCCAGGGTAACTGGACTAAGGAAAGGAAAGGTACTATGTTTACCCAGGGTAACTGGACTAAGGAAAGGAAAGGTATTATGTTTACCCAGGGTAACTGGACTAAGGGAAGGAAAGGTACTATGTTTACCCAGGGTAACTGCACTCAGAAAACAGAAACTACTATCTACCCAAATATATTGGTGAATCATTTTTACACCCTTAATTATTGAGTAAACTTGACTGCTATGAAATCAAGTAAAATCTACCTTAGAAATTAAGTAAGTGCAAGTAATATATTAAAGCAGGTTGAAACGACAATTATTGAGTAGATAAAATTAATATGCATTAGCACCTTGAAATGACAATAATTGAGTAGATAAACTTAATATGCATTAGCACCTTGAAATGACAATAATAGAGTAGATAAACTTAATATGCATTAGCACCTTGAAATGACAATAATTGAGTAGATAAACTTAATATGCATTAGCACCTTGAAATGACAATAATTGAGTAGATAAACTTAATATGCATTAGAAAACCTAGGTTAAAACTACATATAAATTTGAGTATATGGGATTGAAATTGATAGGTTGATTTAACTATATACGAGCGTATGATTTAATAAAATATATGCGTTACATTTACTCAATATTTTAACTGTATTAAACTCATAGTATTTTAATCAAAAAGGAATTCTGTATTTACCTTTGTCAAAGAGAATACACAATGCAATTATACAGATAAGTACATTTTTATTTTAATTGATCAAAGTGAATAAAGTGAACGTTCAAGTATTAAACACTCCCATATGGGAGGCCACACGAAACAATGTGCAAATTACAATGTCAGCAAATACATTATAAAAACATTTCCTGAGACTATGGGCTATATCTTGCGCCACCCCTTATCCGTAAACTTATTTGCCATTCTTTACGATTTTGACGATCGACTAGTTGAACCATTTTAAAGTGAGTTTCAAAATAGTAAAAATGGCAAATAAGTTCAGGGATAAGGGGTGGCGAAAGATAGGGCCAAACAAGTACAAGTACAAACATTGTGTGCATTCTCTGCAACAGAACATTTTCCTTAAACAATGTGCAAATTGTTGTCTGCAACAACATTAAAGAACATTTTCAACATTAAAGAACATTTTCCTTGCCCATGGCAGGTAAATAAAACAAAAGAAAGGTCTGGACACAATTTGATTGTCTACCACACGCACACTACAGTTGAGAGGACATAAACATTATAGGATGGTCATTTGACTTTTTTTTAGTCAAGGCTGGGTTTAATGTATTGCCTGCCGGTGTCTAGCACCGAACCTATACCGAAGTATACACACACAGACACAATTTGATTGTCTCCCCCCCACACACACGTCACACTATACTTGAGGACATAAACAGTTTTGGTCAAGGCTGGATTTAATTAATTGCCTGCAAGTGAATGCTGGTGTCTAGCACCCAAATTAGCCGATCTACAAACATGCGCACACACCTGAAAACACAATTTGATTCTCTACCACACACACAATTTGATAGGCTACTTCATCATAGCAAAAATAGCTGCCATTCTCAACTTGAATATTTTTTGAAAACATTCATCTATGGTCACATGCAGACACCAGATTGAAAGTATAGTTGGTCAACAGCCAACACGCATACAATTAAAACCTGGTGTAGTTGTAAAATTGTACAGCACCGAAAAACATGAACCCCAAAAGCATTATTTAACAAGACCCAGACAAATGAACATTAAGTATAAAAGAACGGTGGCCCTTTAAGCAACAAATTTTAGTTTTTAAAGTAATGTGCTTGGAGCAATCAATAACACATATAAAATAAAAGCAGGAAGGTCAAATGGGGAAGAATTTCCTAATATAGAAAAAATAACGTTTTACTGTCCATCGGTGAGGTCTGTACAGATTAATACATTCTAATTGGCTATATGCACCGTGTACACATAAGCACCTCCACTTCAAAACAAGTCTGTCAGACGCACAGATCTGACATGCTGCTGTATGCTTTATACAATAGTCAATAGGCTTTCCTTTTGAACAGTGCAGTGTGCTGATTCACATTTCAGTCTCTCACTCCATAATGAACAGTGCAGTGTGCTGATTCACATGTCAGTCTCTCACTCATTAATGAATCGCAACACAAAAATAAAACACCTGTAGACTTTTGTCGTATGTGATGTGGTTTCCTACTAATCTGTTTTCACTGAAAACATTCAAACTGAAGTTGTCAGTCAGGACACTAGCCAAGCAGACAGTTTTTTTTTTTCAGTGCACTTTGGGTGTAAGCTGTTGAGGGTCTAGTCCAAGCAGTACCTTTTGAAAAACCTCCAAGATGTATTTGAACTTCTTGGGGTACTTCAAGTCAAACACGTAGGTCAGTCCCAGGAGATAGCAGCAGGCTCTGCTAATATCGCCGAGGTTGTTGAGGACAGGGATGCCCTCAATAACAATACCTACATCAGCAGCTGGTGATTCTTGGGTTTGCAGCGTGTAGATAGTCATCAGTTCCCCCGACAACTCCTCTTCTACATCGACACCAGCATCCTGCACACATTGTAAAAATAAAATCTCATGAATGAAAACGTAATGATGATGTTCACGGTATTATCATTCTAAACAGTTACTACTGTTGCACAATTCCCTGCTCTGGGTGGGATCTCCATCAGTCTAATTGCTCTACATAAAGTGTCTTGAGTTTGCAATTGAACCAGTTGAAGAAATCACAGATTGAGGCATTAAACTTTGTTTTTAAGACATTTGAGACCATTCATGTTCATGGAAGAAGCTTCTAAACATGTATTCTATTGCAAAATTGTGACCTTGTAGATCTGCTATTTTTGCTGTACAACATGCTTCCATAATTAAGACATGCTGCTGTCTATGCTGCAATGGAACTTGTATCCATGTGCAGTGCAGACCTGAACGTATCTTGACCTTACCAGGAGGACAGTATGTCTGAACTGCAGTAGCAAGACATGCCATCTCACAACCTGATTCTCTGGACACTTGCTCACAAAACAAGCTCCTCACTCTGCCGTTCTTGGCACGTTTGAGATATTGTCTCACAATTAGCCATGATGATGACATTAGTTAAAACTAAAATTGATAAATACTTTATTTTACTAACTTCAACGTTGATCAGGGCACCAGGCTCTTCTCCCAGATGGTCGATGAGGCACTTGATCACGATTCCTCTGGTTAGCTGTATGGGGTTTCCACTCTGCAGACAAAGTTTTATCCTTAATACAATGAATTACTTTGCACATTCAAGCTGGGCTTTTGTTTACCAACTTTAAAGTCTACCGTTTTAATTGTCTGCACACAGTTTTAGCATTTAGGGCCCCATTTCCACCGATGCTAAACACATTATCCCGAAACTTCTTTGCCTTTTTTGCTCTTTTGAAAAACAAAATTGGTCAACTAGCCAATCTAAATGAACACATTTTTTTTCAAAATAGTAAAAAAAAAGGCAAAGAAGTTTAGGAATAAGAGGGGTTTAGTACTGACAAGACTATTAAGACATGCATTTCGTCTTATCAGGGAATGGACAGGACAGAGACATAGTGATGACCGTTTAGGATACATTAGTATCTAAAGTAATTGATCGTAATTAATGAATGGGACAGGTCTAGGACATTTGACAGGTTTGCTACAGGCAAGATACTACAGTGGAAGTCAATGAGGAACATTTCTCACCCGCATGTGAAGTTACAACATGGCAAGGAAATTACAACACAAACTTCTACCAGTGTTCTAGCTTTTTAAAGTGAAGGAATACCGAAAATAGAAGATATGAGCATTTGCGCCTGTCGTAGACATGCGCAGAGCAAGTTCAGTCAGGGAACCTCAGTCAGCGCGCCGGCCGTCAATTGGGCCACCGCAGCATCAGGCTCTCATCCACATGATTCACTCAGCCAATCACACGCTCACCCAATCTCTCATACCGGCTACTTGAACCAGAGGTTTGCATTCCTCTGCCTTCTTGCTTGCTTACTGCTGTTGTATCAGCGTGCTGCTGTCATACAACCTGCGCTCAATTCTGCTTGCTTACTGCTGTTGTATCAGCGTGCTGCTGTCATACAACCTGCGCTCAATTCTGCTTGCTTACTGCTGTTGTATCAGCGTGCTGCTGTCATACAACCTGCGCTCAATTCTGCTTGCCTACTGCTGTTGTATCAGCGTGCTGCTGTCATACATCCTGCGCTCAATTCTGCTGCTGCTGCCTTTTTGTATACTGCGTGCTGCTGTATACAAAGTGCTCACCCACCTCCACCCCAGCTACCACCTGTCGTTTTGGATCTACTGTTTAGGTACGGGGGATTCAGAGTCCCTATGGTCGGGACTGATGCGCTTGACCTGAGTACCTAAAAAGCAGATCCAATACATCGCCAAACCATAATAAATATATTGCATTGATTATCTTATATTCAATAAATATATATATTACATCCTCCTTGAGTTGTCTGACTGAACTGCAACTTCACAGACTTCAGTGAGATGCAATGTGAGCTTGCATATCTGCCATTTTCTGATTTAGAAGCCGTTTTTAAGAATCATCCTCAGGTCGAAATGGTTTATTACCTGAAGCAGAGCACTCATTTTTGCCCGATGTCGCTCTCCTACAGCACCTCTCTTAGATTGGAACATGGACAGCAGTTTAGGTGTGTAGAGGTCCAACATCTCCATGAATTTCGGCTCAAGCTTCATTGTAGTGATCAACTTGAACTCTGCGCTGACCTGAAAAACAGATGAGGGGAAGGGAGAAAAACAAAACACATTGTGATCTTGTACATCCATTTTCCACCACTGTTGCTCCAGGAATGGGTACAATTGGTTAAATACATTGTGAATGTGTGTCACATGCAGGATGTCATTTATGTTGAACACTGCTACAAGAATCCAATTTACTCACTTGTGAAGCATCAAACAAGGCCGGCCATCTCTCCTTTACATCCTTGATGCTCATCTGCTGGCGGATGATGTCGTGTCGTCTATGGGCAAAGGTTCTGCACATCAAGTCCCTGATGGCTGTGCCGTTTTTCTTCTTTGACTCGTCGATCAGTTGGTGTCGGTACAGCTCTTGTAGTTCCTTAGTGTCTCTCACAGGATAGTCTGGGAGGTAAAGCACTTCTCCTTTCCGTGCTTTCTTTACATTCTTTGCAGATGCCCTTTCACCAGGCCTCTTGTTCTTAACAGTGTTGCAGGTAACCTCAGAGAGTCCTAAGTCAACAAGCTTTTTCCTGTAATTCTGCATCTTTGTGGTAAGGCTATGGTTCCATTGTGAACTGCCATTAGAACTGTGATCCGAGAGGCACGGGTGCTTTTTGACTAATGCCACTGCAACCTCAGCAATCTGTGGGGCTGTTGGGTATGCTCCTGTGTAGCTGAACATGTAGTTTGCTAAGCTTGCCCTAATTTCAATGGCAATCTTAGTGTTGTTGAAGCGAGTACCATCTTTTACATATAATTCATTGGCACACATCAGTACTCCCTCTGTTACCACAGAGAAACATGGAATGGAAATGACACTTGGCCATATTTCTCTAATGTGTTCACGTGGAGGGGAAAGTATAATGTTGTCGGACGATTCCGAGGAGTAATCGGTCTGGTCTTCCCTTGTATCACTAATTGAACTTGGACTCGCACTCACATGCATGGCACTCCTTGCATACCGGTATGTCTGTGTGTTTGGAGTAGAGAATTCAGGCACATTGTTTGCGCCCGTCTGGGTGTCTGGAGTAGTGACTTCAGGCACATTGTTTGAACCCGTCTGATTGTCTAGAGTAGATAAATTAAGCACGTGAATTGTTGGAATGGTCAGAACTTTGATTGTCCCCCTGTCACTAATCTGGTTGGTAGAATGGAGTTCAAATTATTATTAATTATTATTTTGTCTCATAGTTTGTTCATGAATGCTTGTAATTTCCTTTGTCATACGGTGGATTTGACATTTTTGCCACGGTTTGTTTCTTAGTATATAATACATTAAGTTTCTTCTGGGTCTCTCTCAGCTTCCACCATTTTATATGTTATGCATACCCTTTACCCCTAGACTAATTGGTGCGTAACATCGTATGTAAGTAAAGTAGGCTAATCTGTTATTAAATATACAATAGAGCCCAGGCCGTAATTCCCCCTTCATATTACTGTTGATGAATTTGTACTTCTAACACAATTCACATTATGAAATAGTAATAATGATGTTAGTGAAGTAGGTATGGAGGCATGGGAAGACCTCTGTTACTGAACAAACAATATAGCAATGATGTACTAGAGCCATTTTAACAAAACATATCCCGTACAGTTACTTTAACATTTCACAAAGGAAGTTCTGTAGTTCTGCTGAAACTCATCAGAGTCAAAGAGGTGTAAACTGTCTCAGTTCATCCATAATGTTATCATTAACAGGTGATCTGGGCTAAACTGTTTAAACACATTACATGTATATGAGCATGCTAATTCTAGATTAATAGGATGGCGATGAAACAAATGTTTCCATGTATAGATAAATTGCAAGTAAACGTACTATTTTAACGGATTTTCTTCTACCATGTTACAGATTCCCCAGATTTGCTGTAGTTTACATTTAGACGATTTGTGAAAAATGGAGAATCCTGGTGTAAACAATTTTGTTGTTTATTTTTCCTCGTATCAGGTTATTTGTATTGACCTGTACTTTTGTTGAACTGTAACCATTCTACAAACAGAATAAAATGTTGAATCAATCGTTTGTCCGTGCTTTACAAAAAATATAGAATATCATTAATTGTTGTGTTACTCAACACTAAAACAAACTGCCTATGTATTTAGTTACGATGGATATTCCAAATGCTATTATGAAAGGTTGTTTTTTCTTCCTGTTTTGTTCTTCTTATTATATCTTTAAAGCTTGGTCTATAGTTAAACAAATCAACTTAGAAGATGGGTAATGTTAAAATCCTCCAAACATGTTTGAAAGTGAAACATCCATTTAAACATGCAGTCTTTGTTCAGTACCAGGACATCGCACAATCTCTTTTGTAAACATGAGGGTTACAAATTCCATCCTAAAGGAGAGAGAACCCTGCAAAGATTTATCAGCTTGAGTTTAGTTCAATTTCTTCCAGTTTCCCTTACAGTTTCACTTATATTCTGTATGTATCCTATATGGAGACATGGGAAGACCTCTGTTACTGAACAAACAATTATCAATGATTACTAGAGCTATTTTAACAACACATATCCCTTACAACACCTTTAACATTTCACAAAGGGTAATATTAAGTTCTGTGTGATAGACCTATTTCTGTAGTTCTTCTGGAACTCCTCAGAGTCAAAGAGTTAACAGGTGATCTGTCCAATGCCAGACAACCATTAACACGTTTAATATCTGCATTTGAATGATTGTCTATAGTGAATGAATCATAAGCCATCATCATTTAGCCTGTTTACATTTTAACCTGGGGTAAGAATGTGGGTTTTGTTCATTTTTTAACATTTGGGAAGACAAAAAACATTGAATAAAAGTGCAGTCATCACAACCCTATTGAAACTAATTCCACACACCTGAGTGCTCCTCATTCCCTCAGAGCAACCTGAACAATGACTTTAAGACTTAACGTTGTCCTGGTTTCCCAGGTTTACACAAATACAGTTGTTGCTGTTATTGTGTCTCTGTTAATAACAATGTAATTGTGAATATAGGATATGATTATTACATTTTTGACATTTATCCTGATCATGTATTAATAATACACATGTTTCTGCACACCAGCCTACGCATTACACAATGGGCTATGAGACTAATAGTACTGCGACAATGGCCCCCAGAAGTCGGCATACCCCTACCGGAGTTAGGACCAAACACAACATAGTTTTTCCTCATCTCTAAGGCCTCCCATACATGAAATGGATTCTTGTATAAAAATATTTTACTGCAAAAGTGGTGAAATTGTTATTTAAAGTTATACACCTCAAACTAAAAATAAAGCCTGTCCGTCTGGTGGTTGAGGCACTTAAAGGCATGTAGATTCACAATGGAAGCTCTGAGAGGTTCAAAACTTGGCATACTTGAAGCCAGAACATACCTCTACATTCTAGAAAAGACTGAATGTCAATATCTGAATGTCAATATGAGATATAGTCATTTGAACACATACTTACAGTAGGCGGAATTGTACATCTATGTAGATGTCTTCTCTACTTTGTAGTGACTCTGGAATGGATTGTCATAGCAACACATATGATGGCTTGTAGGAAAGGTGAGGTTCTACTGAATCCAGCAATACCAATTGTGTAAATGTAGCTTGCATAATCGTGGAGTTATGCCACAAAACATATATGGTGTCCCAAACGGGGGGAAATAAAACTAATGAAATCTACAGTATCACATTAGTTTTATTTTTACTTCACTTATCAAGGGTGGGAAAACATAAACAAATCACTTGAGTAGAAGTCCCTAAAATGTATGAAATGTCTCAAACTTGAGAAATGAGAAATTGTGAACAAATAGATGCCGCTTCAATAGAGAAATATGCAAGCCTAGATTGGAACTACTAACTATTATTATGTTGCAGCACATGACCTGGATGTTCCCTCATCAAGCTCAAATCTCAATATTATCCTCATAAATATAAATAATCAAGTTATTCATTTCTGTTATTTGAGTTATCTGCAAGAAACATCCGCCCGCCTTGATTGAAGAGATGACAAATCCAAGAAATGCAATGGTGGTGAGCACAGGCGGGGGTGGCACTTGTATGGTGGCAGGTGTTTTCCTCTGCGGCCTTCAAAGCCTCGTTAATTTTGAATTGGTCCAGGAGATGGCGATGGGCATTAAAAAACACATCAAAATGCCAGAAGTTAACCTTACAGCCATTTGCCCTGTCAAACTATCTGACCACAAGGATAAGGTTGCTGTCGGCTACTTGTGCAACACCACAGCCATCGCCCAATTGTTTGGAAGCATCGTCATGAAGTACAGGAGTACAGGTCTCTTGTCCAGAACAAAACAGTGGTTAAACACTGCTGGAATTGATGAAGAGGATTTCAGGCGCCCGGTGGATTGTGTTATCCCTTCAGAAGGCCTACTTTTACCGTCAACAGAAACTCCATGGGCCTTTTGACAGATACAGTGATAAGTCTTGTTGTCTTTTTATGTAAGATCTTGAGCTGAAGCTCTGTGCTCCATGGCTGTACCCCTTGGTTTTCTGAATTAATGTTAAAGTTTGGATCAGTTTGAGGAATCTCCTTGCGAGCCTTGTGTGCATACAGTACACAGTGCACACCCATTATCTTCCCTTAACCCATTCTGACCGGGCACCCATTTTGGTGTCAGCATCATGTTATGCTTTAGCTATTGAAAAATAGCAGATCTACAAGCTCATATCGCGCCACCGAGTGGCGCGATACGAGCTTGTAGGTCTGCTATTTTTGAAAAATCGAAGAGCGACTGACATTTTTAGAATCTGATCTCAGGTCAGAATGGGTTCATCAGACCAGTGTGTGTCCGGCGGAAACCTCGTATGAATCTGATCTCAGGTCAGAATGGGTTAACTAGAGAGCTTTAGTGATGTCAAGTATATAATAATAATAATAATAATAATAATAAAACTTTATTTGTATAGCACCTTTCATGACATGAAATGCAGAGAGACAGCGAAATCCATTCACGGCGGACGACCTAGGTTGTGACTGAATCATTTTGCGTCGTGGCTTATTGAATAATACTTCGTGGCTTAAATAATAATTCGCCCCGCGGTTTAATTTCGTCGGGGCCGTCCCGACGTATTATAAAATACGTATTCAAATGATCAAACCGCCACGACGGATTTTATAATACCCGACGTATTTTATAATACTTCGACGTATAATTCGCCCCGCGGTTTAATTTCGTCGGGGCCGTCCCGACGTATTATAAAATACGTATTCAAATGATCAAACCGCCACGACGGATTTTATAATACCTGACGTATTTTATAATACGTCGACGTATATAGGACTCGTCGCGCTATTGAAAGGGTGCCTTTTCCCCGTGGAGTGGTTCTCTGGGGTTCCAGCAGGCCTTTTTCCGCACGCATCGTGCCCGGGGATCGGCCCATGCGCCCGGGCCTGGCACCACCGCGTGCACCTTGCCGGTCCGGTTCCGTGGAGCCCTTCGCCGTCCCCAGGCGACCCTGCGTTCCAGAGCTGTCACCTCTTTTGCCCACCGAAAATAGCAGATCTACCAGCTCCCCGGGCGGCCTTCCTACATACGGGATGGCCCGACACGCGTCTGTGGACCCCTGGGGGGGTCCCCGTGGACCCTTGGGGATCACGGTAGTCCACGGGGGTCCGTCTGTGTGTGTGTGTGTGTGTGTGTGTGTGTGTGTGCAACTATATTCTCGCACCTATACAGTCAGTCTGAGCCGCGCTTGTGCTCCTATCCGTGTAAAATAGTATTAGATGTTTTTCGTTAATAATAACTTATGCTAATTATTACTGAACCATTTTAGATGTTTATATTTCACCAACAGGCATGATATGCATTTATAGGCATAATAGGCCCGTGGCCACCGGCCGGCGCAATCACAGCTCAGTCCATTTTAATATCATAGCGCAATTCCATGTTTATATACATCTGCTGGTGGGGGGTGCTGCTATATGTTGATTGCCCATTTGTATAACACATTATATAATATAGGTGCTTGTATGGTGCGTGTATATATAATAGGCCTACATTTAAATGACCACATTTAACACACACACACACACACACACACACACACACACACACACTAGAGCCCTGCACAGGCCTAAAATATAGGGGCCCGTGGAGTTAAGGCCCGTCGGGCCCTAAGCCCGTTGGTACAGTCCAGAAACGGCCCGTGCCCGGCCCGGAAGCCCGACATATTTTTATTTAATATTTCAAGCATACGTGCCACTGCCGCGGTCGCTCTATTGGTGCACGGACGCAGCAGCAGCATACTCACTCACAGCTGCACTATATCGCTCTGATAAACCTGCACATTAAGGAACAAGAACTCAATAACACACAGACGTCACACTAAAAAGTAGCCTACTTAAATATAATTGTATACAGTAGCTGCTGCACGTGCACTGTCAATCAGCGCAACGCGTTGTGAGCTTGCAGATCGGCTATCACGGACTCACGCTGCATTATAAAACCCAGAGTAGACGGACAATAATAAGAACATTTACGTTATGTATCTGCATTCTGCAGTTTCTGCAATGTACAAATCCAACTTTGTTTAGTGTGCTAATAAATGCTCCCGCAGTATTTAATGTTTTTAGAGCCGTAGCCTATGGCTACTTACTTAGTACTCTGTGTGTGTGTGTGTGTGTGTGTGTGTGTGTGTGTGTGTGTGTGTGTGTGTGTGTGTGTGTGTGTGTGTGTGTGTGTGTGTGTGTGTGTACAGCTGCGCTGCACAATATAGACCCGCTGCGGCCCAGCGATAATCAACCACTGTCCGCTGCGATGCGTGAGCTTGTAGATCAGATGCCGGCCGACAGACAGACAGACAGACAGACAGACAGACAGACAGACAGACAGACAGGCTAGATCGGTAAAATGGAGCATAAATTCGTATAGTGAAATATAATAATATTAATTATAATAATAATTAGCATGTATTATTATTAACGAAAAACATATACTAGCCTACTATATATATAATATATAATACAATGCGCACTATTAACTATTAAACATAACGAGAGAGAGAGAGAGAGAGAGAGAGAGAGAGAGAGAGAGAGATACAGGGGTAGAGAGAGAGAGGGGGGAAGTGAGAGGGGTTGCTGATCGGTGTGGAGTGAGTGATTGATTGATTGATTGATTGATTGCGCGGTGGCGGCAGCCGGTCACCCCCCCCCCCCCCCCCCCCCTCAATCTCTCTCTCTCTCTCTCTCTCTCTCTCTCTCTCTCTCTCTCTCTTATAAACGCTGCATGTGGCCTTTCTGACATAACAGTAGAAACGGCGTTGCCGCGTTGCGCACACACACACACACACACACACTCACACACACACACACGTGCGGAACGCAGGCTCGCCTGGAGACGGCGGAGAGCTCCACGGAATCGGACCGGCGAGGCGCACGCGGCCCCGGGCACGATGCGCGGAAAAAGGCAGTACCACCGCAAATATACCAAAGTCAACCTATTACGTCGCAAACGGGTAGATATAGCCGCGACGAGTCCCGTTCTATGCCGCGACGAGTCCTCACGCCACAACGGATTCTTAACGCTGCGACGAATTATTATTAAGTCGAGGCGAATTATTATCAAACGGCCGCGACCTATTAGAAAATACGTCGCGAACGGCGACGCATTCATAAATAGCCTCAACGAAAATAAAGCGCTGGGGCGAATTATTACACCGTCGGGACGAATTAATATTTAAGCCACGACCTACTCAATAATAAAGCCACAAGCCACAACGGAAGATAATAGGTCGGGACTTACGTCTCCGCCCCGAAAGTATTTCGCCCCACCTGGAATTGTGACTGTTGTGTGTAGTCCAGTACCTGCCTGTAGACCCTATCGCAATTTGGTGTTGGGGGAATTTCTCACTTGAACTGAGTCAATGGGTCCCTAGACATGAAAAATCAACGAGGTGCTCGTCCGCCATAGTGCCACGAATGGCGCAATGGCCACATCAAAAATGGCCGCCATCGGCTATGATGAAAATCCAACCTTTTTGTTTTTTAGTGTTTAAGCACATGTAATACATTCATTTTGACTAATTGTGGTGTGTGGAATTCATTTCTGATATTGTTTTGATGATTTGGGGTGATTTTGACCTTGAAAGGTCATAGTCAAGGTCATTTTGCTATTCCACAGACCTTGGCCATAACTTGTCCATTTTTAGGAGTAAGAACAGGAACAATAAGTCTATTTCAACTAAATCTGACTCTTAAAATTAATTTCTGATATTGTTTTGACCATTAGGGATCATCCTGTCATTGAATTATTGATGTTAATGTCATTTTTCAATAATTCGATTATGATTCTTTAGTCGCTTTTACTATATATTTTCATGATTTGTTTTCTTTAATGGAGTTGGAACAACAAAGGTTCGGGAGGTTTGGCCAAGCAGAAGACAACCCACTTGCCTGCCATCTCCTCCCTTGCCAACCAATACTCCACCCTTGCCAACCATGCCACCACTCACCCACTTCCTACTAGCTGGCCACTCCTACGTCGCCCATTACCGTGGGTACTTAAGCTCAACTGTCAAAAAATGCCCTGTGCCAGTTTCTTGTAAACACGCACACCTTACGTTACCAGAGACATATCGTGTATTTCTCCTCTGCCACCTAGCCAGCTAACCACCAGCTAACCAGCTAACCACCAGCTACCAAACATGTCAGACCGAGCACTCGCGGTGCCTGATCTTAACATGTTGCTCTTCGCTCACGCCGAGGAGAACGACGACATGTTTCCAGGTACTCACCAGGACGTCGCCGATCCGAATGCCGTGCCCGACACGCCACCGAGCCAGCACGGCTCCAGGTCAGCAGCCGTGGCACCTCCTCGTCCCGCCGCGTCCGATCTTAACCGGACACCCCGGGAGTTTCGCGGGGATCCATCTCCCTCCCCAGCTCTCCAGCAAAACCGCCGCGGCGCCTCCTCGCGCGGCACGAACGACTCGGCGCCGACACTAATGTCGGATTGGACCGTCGTCGGTCTCCAGCGAGCACTCACCGCCAAAGGGATACCATTCACCAGAACCGCCAGAAAACAAAGCCTCTTCAACCTCCTCACCACCACCCGCACTGGCCAACGCAGCAACAGCAACAGCACCACAACAACACCACCAGCCGTCGCAGGTCCGTCGCGCCGACACGACGTCACGCGCCCAGGAAAAGACCAACAGGCGCCTGCTCGGCCGAGAGGCGGCGTTGTTGCGCGGCAGGCAGCTCCGCCACGTCGCGGGACAAGGAAGGCCGCCACACAACATCCCGCAGCCACCGTGACCTTCCAGAGGCAGCCGTTTTCACCTGACATCCACCCTCTCCACCCCCCCCCCCCCCCTGAAGGAGCTCCAGCCACCTCAGCTCTCTCCACCCCCCACACGGCCAGCGTTTTCCATCTACCTCACACCTCCCCATTACTTTATCCTCCTGGTTCTTTCCCCCATGCCCAACCCGTTCCTCCCCCCCATTTCCAGCAGGCAGCAGCACCCCACCTCCACCCCCCCCTTCAGTACAATTACCAAGCCCCATCCCCCCTAGGTTTCCCCCCAGCCATCCCAGGTTTTCCCCCAGCAGCACCTAGCGCCCCACACACCAACGTGTCTTCTCTCCCCCCCCACCCAGCGTTCCCCACCGCCCCCCCCCCCCCCCCCCCCCCCCCCCCTCCTTCTCCCTCTTCACAGCAACGCCAGCACCCATCCCGCCATCCGCCATCGCTCTCAACGCCCCCATGGTCCCCTCACACCTCCGTTCACAGATTTTACAAGGTACGGACATCGATCTCTCATCCCTCATACGCCCCTCCGCCAGCACAGCCCAACACCGGTCAGTAGATCTCGGAGGAATCGCCATCACCCTCCGAGACCTCTCCCCATCCACTTCCTCCGTCCTCACACCCACAGAGTTCGTCCTAGCATTTTCAATATTCAGAGACATTCTATGCACCTCATTCCCCTCCCGCCGCCAAGAACTGGACGACCACCTTTACATCTGCATGGACCTCAGCACACGGTTCGGAGGCAGCCTGTTTTACGAGTATCACCGTCAGTTCTCCGCCAGGGCCGCCTCCAGACTCCAACACTTCAACACCACCACCTACTGGGGCTCCCTCGAGCTGGAGCTATACTGCAGGATTTTTGCCGGTAAAACCTCTGAAGCATGCAGTCTCTGCAACTGCCCCACCCATCCCACCACCCACTGCACCTTCAGAGCTCCAGAGCCCCGCCCCCACGCCGCACACCAAACCAGCTACGCCCCCCCCCCTCTACTGAGCGTCACCACCTCCAGCAAGGTCTTCCCCACCTCCTCCAAGGCCAAAGACAGGCGCGGCCGCCCGCTTGTCTTCGTCGGCACCAAAGTACTCTGTAATAACTTTAATGAAAGAGGCTGCGACCTGTCCACATGCCGCAACCTCCACATCTGCACCTTCTGCGGCGGCCCCCACTCCCGTCCCAACTGCACCGATAAACAGGCCAAACGCCCATCCAGCAGTTGACTGTCCAAGCACCTCAGCACCCCCATCATCATCCCGGAACTAGCCAAAGAACTCACCAACCACCCCAACCCCACCTTCATCCGGTTTTTCCTAGACGGCCTCAACTACGGTTTCTCCCCCGGACTCATCACCCTACCCTCCTCCAACCACACCTGCGACAACCTCCTGTCCGCCACCACCGACCCGGGGACCGTTCTTTCCCTCCTCCAAAAGGAGGTCAAGAACGGCTTCATGATCGGCCCCTTCCCCTCCCCCCCTTCCCCACATTCCGCATCAGCCCCATCGGGGTAGCCACCCGCAAATACTCCGGCAAGAAACGCCTCATCATCGACCTCTCATCACCCCACGGCACCCACATTCCCAGCATCAACAGCCTCATCCCCAGCGACGAATTTTCCCTACAATACGCCACAGTAGAACACGCCATCAACCTCATCCGTCTCGCCGGCCGCAACGCCTGGCTGTCCAAAGCCGACATCACCGCCGCCTTCAAGGTCCTGCCACTCCATCCAGACTCCTGGCCTCTGTTCGGCGTCCGCTGGGACAACAAATACTACTTCGCCGTCCGCCTGACCTTCGGTTGCAAGAGCAGCCCTAAACTATTCGACAACCTCTCCGAACTCCTCTGCTGGATACTCATCAACAACTACAAACTCCCATACCTGGTCCACCTCCTCGATGACTTCCTCACAGTCGACCCCCCCTCAGCACCACCAGCAAGAAGCCTCACCACCCTCAAGTCCGTCTTCCACCGCCTTGGAATCCCCCTCGCAGCAGAAAAAACCGAAGGCCCACTCACCTCCATAGAATTCCTCGGCATCACCCTCAACTCCGTCACTTTCCAAGCCTCACTCCCCCCAGACAAGCTCAACCGCATCCTACTCCTCATCGCCGAACACCTCGCCGCCCCGCAGTGCACCAAGCAGCAGCTCCTCTCACTCCTCGGCCACTTCAACTATGCCATCCGCATCATCCCCCAAGGCCGTTCCTTCATCTCCCACCTCCTCCTACTGGCATCCACAGTCCCCTCGCTCCACCACCAAGTCATCTTCTCTCCTGAGTGCCTCTCCGAGCTGAGGATGTGGCACCCACTGGAATGGCATCTCTTTTTTCTATCAGGACTTTGTGACTTCACCAGAAGACCTACAGCTTTTCACCGACGCAGCACCTTCCATCGGATACGGAGGGTACTTCGGTGGTCGGTGGTTCGCCGCAGAGTGGCCCCAGGCGTTGCTGGCCCAGTCAGCCAGCAACGTCCACTCATCCGCGCTCTACGAGCTGTACCCAGTTGTCGTGGCGGCTTCCCTCTGGGGGTCAGAGTGGGCCAGCAGATCAATCCTGATCCACTCCGACAACCTCTCCACTGTGCACATCATTAACAAAGGCAGATCATCTTCACTCCCCATCATGGCCCTCCTCCGCAGACTCACCTGGATTACAGTCACAAACAATTTCATCCTCCGCGCAGCACACATCCCCGGCCATAAAAATGCAATCGCTGACTCCCTTTCCCGTTTTGCATTTCAGAAATTCAGGAGCTTGGCGCCAGAAGCCGACCCAACACCAACCCCAGTTCCACCCTTTTCGGAGATGACCTTCCCCTGAACCACCCACTCCACCACCTCCTCACCCAGTCCCGGCACATGGTCCTGCAAGGCATCGCCCCATCCACCCTCTCCTCCTATTGGACAGCCTGGAAGAACTTCCGATCCTTCCACACCCTCTTCCGTGTCCACTTCCCATCCTCGGACCTCATCACCCTCTCCTCCTACATCAGCCACCTCCATTCATCAGCCACGAGGTCAGCAACCATCCGAGTCTACCTGTGCGGCATCAACTTCTTCACCAAACTCATCACCGGCTCCCCTCATCCATCCATCCAACACCCCCAGATCACCCTGCTACTCAAAAGTTTCCAGAGGATCGAGCCAAAACTCCCCCCCCAACGCCAACCCCTCACAGCCGAAATCCTAACAAGCTGCATCCACGTCCTCCGCACCGGCTACTCAGACCCCCACACCGACGCCACGCTCGAGGCCATGTTTCTTTTAGCCTTTTTTGGGTTCCTGAGAAGCTCCGAGTTCACCTCCTCCAACTCCAGGTTCAACCCGGCTCTCCACCCCAGGCTGGTCGATCTAACCACCCACAGCGCTTCCTCCCTCATCTTCACCATCAAGCACAGCAAAACGGACCAGTTCGGTAAAACCACTCCCATCTTCCTCTACAAACTCAACACCTTCCTCAGCCCATACGAGCCCCTCTTAAACCACACTCTCCACCGACGCGCCCAGCACGCAACACCATCAGATCCCCTCTTCGTCACAAGCAGAGGTTCAGTCGCTACCCGAACCTGGTTCCACTCCCACCTCCGCTTAGTCCTCACCAAAGCGGGATTCTCTCCAGAACACTTCTCCGGCCACTCCTTCAGAATCGGAGCAGCATCCACGGCTTCGAGCAAGGGAGTTCCAGACCACGTCATTCAAATCCTCGGCCGGTGGTCGTCGCAAGCCTACCACGGCTATATCCGCACCAACGTCCAGGACCTGCTCAACGCCCAGCGATCCATGGTCTCGTAATCTAAGCGGTAAGATACTTTTGGGGTTCTACTATACCACTCAGGCTCTCGCCTCGACCCCTAAGCCAAAGTACCAGGGTCCGCCCCCCTCGAACCTGACCACACTGCTTCTATACCATGTATTCATTTAAGCCTTGGCCGTTCATGTCGTGCGTAATCTGTGCTCCGCACTCTACGCACCCATGGACGACCATGCTGCTTCCCTATGTATTCCATGCCTGGTCGTTTATACTGCGCGTCCCATGCTCGCATGTGGAGCACACTCATAGACGATCATGCTGCTTCACTACGTATTCCAAGCCTTGGCCGTTCATGTCGTGCGTAATCTGTGCTCCGCACTCTATGCACCCATGGACGACCATGCTGCTTCCCTATGTATTCCATGCCTGGTCGTTTATACTGCGCGTCCCATGCTCGCATGTGGAGTGCACTCATAGACGATCATGCTGGCCCACCATGTTGTATGCCATGGATGTTTATGTTGCGCGTCTCATGCTGCGCATGATGCGCTCTCATAGACAACCATACCCCGCATTCTTACTTCATGCAATGGCATTGTGACAGCAATGACCATACTCCACCCTTGTTCAATAAACCATCTTAAAGGGTTCCCATGTCTGATGTTTGGTCTTTCCTAGTGAAATGGAGTTGGAACAACAAAGGTTCGGGAGGTTTGGCCAAGCAGAAGACAACCCACTTGCCTGCCATCTCCTCCCTTGCCAACCAATACTCCACCCTTGCCAACCATGCCACCACTCACCCACTTCCTACTAGCTGGCCACTCCTACGTCGCCCATTACCGTGGGTACTTAAGCTCAACTGTCAAAAAATGCCCTGTGCCAGTTTCTTGTAACCCACCCTCCCTCCCTTCTCCATACTCTGCAGGTTCCAGAAGGGGGTTCTACTATACCACTCAGGCTCTCGCCTCGACCCCTAAGCCAAAGTACCAGGGTCCGCCCCCCTCGAACCTGACCACACTGCTTCTATACCATGTATTCATTTAAGCCTTGGCCGTTCATGTCGTGCGTAATCTGTGCTCCGCACTCTACACACCCATGGACGACCATGCTGCTTCCCTATGTATTCCATGCCTGGTCGTTTATACTGCGCGTCCCATGCTCGCATGTGGAGCACACTCATAGACGATCATGCTGCTTCACTACGTATTCCAAGCCTTGGCCGTTCATGTCGTGCGTAATCTGTGCTCCGCACTCTATGCACCCATGGACGACCATGCTGCTTCCCTATGTATTCCATGCCTGGTCGTTTATACTGCGCGTCCCATGCTCGCATGTGGAGCGCACTCATAGACGATCATGCTGGCCCACCATGTTGTATGCCATGGATGTTTATGTTGCGCGTCTCATGCTGCGCATGATGCGCTCTCATAGACAACCATACCCCGCATTCTTACTTCATGCAATGGCATTGTGACAGCAATGACCATACTCCACCCTTGTTCAATAAACCATCTTAAAGGGTTCCCATGTCTGATGTTTGGTCTTTCCTAGTGAACATAAACAAAATACATGGGTATGAGAAATACAACAACAGCACCATATGTGCTGTGTGAATAAGCCCATTGTACAAAATACTCTGTCCATGGCCCAAATGAGCCAATTCATTGCTATGGCAACCCCATAGTGGAGGTAAGTCAATATATCATAAGAATCGTTCACTTGATGGTACAAGCACCAAATTTGGTACACAAGTGCTTCAGAACCTACTCTCTCAGAAAAGTACGTTGTCCACTTGAAAAAACTAAATGGCCACCATTTTTCAAGATGGCCGCCAAATGAAAAGGGCCTTTTGTGGCAGTTCTGGACAACCGTGGGTCCGACCAACTCGAGACCGGGCACTGCACTCCCTGTGGGTGTGTGGAACGTGTGTGTCGAATTCGGTGAAGTCGGTGGGGCAAACGGTTCTCGGGTTACGTGGATTACAGATGTACAGACACACACAGACTTGAATATATGTCAATGGGCAATGCCCATTGGGGTTTTTTTTAGATGATGGGTAAGAAGAGAGAGATGTGATGTCAGGTGGTGTGGGCTAAGAAGTGGTCAGGGCTAAGATAAAGTATATGAGATGTACAGTAAGTGCAAAGAGAGATGGTGAGGGAGGGAGAAAATGATTTGTACCAATTGACCAAACAGTAGACAGTAGTGTAACACGTTAAGGTGAGTATAGAGATGGAAATGTTCTAGCAAGTGAAGCCAGTGTATTGAGAATATGGGACATATGTGTCAGGAGTTATTTGTGACAGAAGGCTACCAGTGAGAGGGAAGATGTATACGATGGTAGTGAGACCAGCCATGCCGTACGGTTGGAAACGGTGGCACTGATGAAAAGGAGGCACAGCTGGAGGTGGCAGAATTAAGGATGCTATGGTTCTCATTAGGAGTGAAAAGGAAGGACATTATCAGAAATTACTGAATTAGAGGATCAGCCCAGGCTAGAAGGTTTGGGGATAAAGCAAGAGAGGTGAGGTTGAGATGGTTTAGACATGTGAAAAGGAGGGATGAGGGTACATTGGGAGAAGGATGCTGAAGATGTAGCTGCCAGGTAAGAGGATGGCCAAAGACGAGGTTTAAGGATGCTGTGAGAGATGACATGAAGGTGGCAGGTCACAGAGGAAGATGTAGAAAACAAAACCAAAAGGGGTCCTCCCCTTTTCCCTGTGCGTGCACACACACACACACACACACACACACACACACACACACACACACACACACACACACACACACGGTACTCTACAGTACACTACTACAGTATGTTACAGTACAGTATGTTAAAGTACAGTAACGTGCGGTACGGCATGGTACAGTATGATACCATAAGGTATGGTACAGTACAGTATGATGCCGTACAGTACAGTAAGGTACAGTATGATACCATACAGTAAGGTACAGTATGGTACCATGCAGTACGGTACAGTACAGTACAGTACAGTACAGTACAGTACAGTACAGTATTGTACAGTATGATACCATACAGTAAGGTACAGTATGGTACAGTATGGTACCATGCAGTACGGTACAGTACAGTACAGTACAGTACAGTATTGTACAGTATGATACCATACAGTAAGGTACGGTATGGTATCATACTGTACCTTACTGTACTGTACGGCATCATACTGTACTGTACCATACCTTATGGTATCATACTGTACCATGCCGTACCGCACGTTACTGTACTTTACCATACTGTACTGTAACATACTGTAGTGTACTGTACAGTACCGTGTGTGTGTGTGTGCACGCACAGGGAAAAGGGGAGGACCCCTTTTGGTTTTGTTTTCTACATCTTCCTCTGTGACCTGCCACCTTCATGTCATCTCTCACAGCATCCTTAAACCTCGTCTTTGGCCATCCTCTTACCTGGCAGCTACATCTTCAGCATCCTTCTCACAATGTACCCTCATCCCTCCTTTTCACATGTCTAAACCATCTCAACCTCACCTCTCTTGCTTTATCCCCAAACCTTCTAACCTGGGCTGATCCTCTAATTTAGTCATTTCTGATCAAGTCCTTCCTTTTCACTCCTAATGAGAACCATAGCATCCTTAATTCTGCCACCTCCAGCTGTGCCTCCTTTTCATCAGTGCCACCGTTTCCAACCGTACGGCAAATAACTACTGACACATATGTCCCATATTCTCAATACACTGGCTTCACTTGCTAGAACATTTCCATCTCTATACTCACCTTAATCTGTTACACTACTGTCTACTGTTTGGTCAATTGGTACAAATAATTTTCTCCCTCCCTCACCATCTCTCTTTGCACTTACTGTACATCTCATATACTTTATCTTAGCCCTGACCACTTCTTAGCCCACACCACCTGACATCACATCTCTCTCTTCTTACCCATCATCTAAAAAAAAACCCAATGGGCATTGCCCATTGACATATATTCAAGTCTGTGTGTGTCTGTACATCTGTAATCCATGTAACCCGAGAACCGTTTGCCCCACTGACTTCACCGAATTCGACACACACGTTCCACACACACACACACACAGGGAGTGCAGTGCCCGGTCTCGAGTTGGTCGGACCCACGGTTGTCCAGAACTGCCACAAAAGGCCCTTTTCATTTGGCGGCCATCTTGAAAAATGGTGGCCATTTAGTTTTTTCAAGTGGACAACGTACTTTTCTGAGAGAGTAGGTTCTGAAGCACTTGTGTACCAAATTTGGTGCTTGTACCATCAAGTGAACGATTCTTATGATATATTGACTTACCTCCACTATGGGGTTGCCATAGCAATGAATTGGCTCATTTGGGCCATGGACAGAGTCTTTTGTACAATGGGCTTATTCACACAGCACATATGGTGCTGTTGTTGTTTTTCTCATGCCCATGTATTTTGTTTATGTAAAGAAAACAAATCATGAAAATATATAGTAAAAGCGACTAAAGAATCATAATCGAATTATTGAAAAATGACATTAACATCAATAATTCAATGACAGGATGATCCCTAATGGTCAAAACAATATCAGAAATTAATTTTAAGAGTCAGATTTAGTTGAAATAGACTTATTGTTCCTGTTCTTACTCCTAAAAATGGACAAGTTATGGCCAAGGTCTGTGGAATAGCAAAATGACCTTGACTATGACCTTTCAAGGTCAAAATCACCCCAAATCATCAAAACAATATCAGAAATGAATTCCACACACCACAATTAGTCTAAATGAATGTATTACATGTGCTTAAACACTAAAAAACAAAAAGGTTGGATTTTCATCATAGCCGATGGCGGCCATTTTTGATGTGGCCATTGCGCCATTCGTGGCACTATGGCGGACAAGCACCTCATTGATTTTTCATGTCTGGGGACCCATTGACTCAGTTCAAGTGAGAAATTCCCCCAACACCAAATTGCGATAGGGTCTACAGGCAGGTACTGGACTAGTGTGTATGTCACTCACTACTTGGTCAAACAAACAAAAAAACTAGTATAAATTATGTGTGTGCTGTGCCTGTGAAGTGAATAATATTGTGTTGAGCTGTGTTTGTTTGCTGTCAGGCAGAACCCCCCCCTAAATGAATACCATACTTCTTCAATCTTCATAACAAGAGTACAAGACTGTCACACAATAGTGAGAATAACATCTACAAGCTCACAACACCTGCAAATGTTTTTTTTTAATACTAAAATAACAATAATTGAACAAGCATATTGAACACATTATTATTATTATTATTAATATTATTTTTATAAGAAATTGTCAAACAATTTGCATAGCCAGTATGTGTGGGAAGTCAAATCCTTCATCTTCCATCTCAAAAACATTTCCAGACTCCGTTGACCGTTGCTCGGACCGGACCCTCATCCATATGCCTCCATCATCTCCTGGCCCGGCTGGAATACTGTGACCGTGTCCCCAACAAAGCCTTCATGGACACACTGTCCATATGCCTGGAATACTGTGACCGTGTCCCCAACAAAGCCTTCATGGACACACTGTCCATATGCCTGGAATACTGTGACCGTGTCCCCCAACAAAGCCTTCATGGACACACTGTCCATATGCCTGGAATACTGTGACCGTGTCCCCCAACAAAGCCTTCATGGACACACTGTCCATATGCCTGGAATACTGTGACCGTGTCCCCCAACAAAGCCTTCATGGACACACTGTCCATATGCCTGGATTACTGCGACCGTGTCCCCAACAAAGCCTTCATGGACACACTGCAGTATGATGTGCAAAACTTAGCCCTGGTCCAAGGCTTACAGCGAGCCTCTCTCTGACGCCTTGTAGAAATACCTTCCACAGCCCTCTGGTCATATTTCCACTCCCGTTACGCTGTTTTTCTAATACCAGCAAATAAACAAAACGACGTAACCACTCACCCAAACAAAGCCTGCTAGACCTTAAGGTAAAAGTCTATTCTCCAACCTGGGAAGCGTCTCAGGTCCCCAGTTTCTCTCTAAAATGCACTTTTTGCCATTTTAATAACGCAATGTACCGTGAATTTAACTACGGTAACGCTATCCTACACTCGCGAACCGCCAGGATCACATTACTGGCGGTTGTTGCGGTAATGAGTGGTTATGTCGTTTTGTTGACCAGAGGGCTGTGGAAGGTACTTCCACAAGGCGTCAGAGAGAGGCTCGCTGTAAGCCTTGGACCAGGGCTATGCAAAACTCAGCTATACCCGCTTCTACAACTGATGATGTCAAGTAGAAGACAGCTCAAGGTACGAACCTTTTCCACCTCTTTCCTGCTGGTGCTGCTTGTGTTGTATGAGCAAATTAAGCTGTGTGTACACACTGTTGTACTATAGTCTATAGAGTCTGCAGGAGGCAGCAAAATGTTGTGTTATTGAAAACAAGCACTTCCAAACTCTGACACTAAGGGCCGATTCATACTCCTATTTTAGAGCCGAATAAAAGTCGGTTCGGCGCTGAAGAGCCTACAATTTGACGTCATTTGAGGTTCGGGGGGGGCGGGTACCGTCCTAAAGTCGGCTCTTCGGTGCTACTGAAAATTTCTGACGAGCCGAAATCATTTCGGCACTACAACGCCGAAACAGCGGTAAAATAGGAGTATGAATCGGCCCTTAGAATGCAGGGCATTTCTTGACAGAAAGTAGCTCACTTCACGCTGTTGTACTATTGCTGTCATTTTGGGACCCAATAATCAGGTGGCAATGATGATTGATTGATTGATTTGGGTGGGGGATTCAGATTTTATGGAGGCCAGTTTGCAGCCGTCCGTATAGGTGCCCTTTGAGAGCAGTTTTGAAGGAGTCAAGGGATTCACATGTCTTAATGACTGTTGGTAGGGCGTTCCACATTTTTGTGGCATAGGAGCGAAATTAATTTAGTCCCTTGTTTGTGCCGAATCTGGGTTGCACATGGTTCGTTGCACTCCCTCTGGTGTTGTGGGTTGTGGACTTTGTTGACATTAAGGAAGTATTTAGACACACATGGGTATCTTAGTGGTGTATCGAATCTTGTGGACCAGACCCATTGCAAGATGCTGTACTCTGTCGACCCTAAGCCATTCTTCCAGCCTGTCAAAGTGGGCAGGGGTGAGGTGGGTCCAATGTCACAATGTTACATGTCGCAATGTGATCCATTGTGAGCTGCTAGATCTGCTATTTTCAATGTGATGCATTGTGAGCTGCTAGATCTGCTATTTTCAATGTGATGCATTTATCCCCACAAGTCAGAACCCAATGGTACTGAAGTTTCTGACATTTTTGAGACCCAGTAGCCATGGGGTCCTATTCCATAAATAAACATAAATACCATCGCATACGTTGTTTCTGCGCCGTTTGAGGGCTTCTGTTCGTGTGGGTTATTCTGAATGTGTGAACTATAAGTACCTATAAATACCGCTGTGAATTCTCCTGTGCCGCGGAAGCCGTTAAGTATTTTGACCGATTTGGTCGCTTTGATTCTTCTCTTCCTACCTTGTTTTTTGACACCTCATTGTACCGCCTATCTGGCTAGCTAGTGGCTATAGCTATGACAGAGCAGATCAGAGGCAGGAACGTAGCCATGCACAAGCCAACCGCACAGCGGGAGGCGGTACAATAAACGGTAAATAAACAAGGAAGGAAGAGGAATCAAAGCTTCCAAATCGGTCAAACATAGATTAAAAATACTTAACGGCTTCCGCGGCACAGGATAATTTGCAGCGGTGTAAGTTGTAAACTAGAGTTCACACATTCTGAAGCCCTCAAACGAACAGAAGCCCTCAAACATCGCAGAAACCACGTTACCGAAGCTATTTATGTCCGCGTTCCATCATTTCCATACGAAAACACATCACCGCACAGGGACCCTACGGGTCAGCCCGGTTCGGTTCGGATTGGGCTGACCCAGGGGGTTCCGAGAGGGGCTATGATGCATTGTGAGCTGGACTGGTAGATCTGCTATTTTCAATGTGATGCATTGTGAGCTGGACTGGTAGATCTGCTATTTTCAATGTGATGCATTGTGAGCTGAACTGGTAGATCTGCTATTTTCAATGTGATGCATTGTGAGCTGGACTGGTAGATCTGCTATTTTCAATGTGATGCATTGTGAGCTGCTAGATCTGCTATTTTCAAAAGAAAAAAAGTGTATATCTTTGAAGCATTTTATTGAAACATTTAAAAACACAAATCTGTCATGGGGGTCACTGGCCCTGCATGGGGGTCCTTGACATGGGAATGTCGCTGTGTGAGGATCACTGGTTTAAACAACATTATAGAAAAGCCCAAATAAGCACTTTAGAAACAAGAAAAGCAACCACAATTACCAATATTTACAAGCAACTTTACAGATGAACATTAGTGAGGACCGATTATATGAAGATAGGTTGAAAAGTGGTTAAGTAGTCCTTTAAGCTCTGTACATGGGCATTTAAAAATAAACATAGCCGTGTCATTTTTTTTAAATAAACAAAGACGAAAAATGTTCGTCGACTACCTTTTTCCACTGACGAAAACTAAATGGAAACTAAATAAAAACTAAGCTGTGATGACTAAAACTAAGACTAAATATACTGACAATTTCGTCAACAAATAAAAACTAGACTAAATGTTAGGAAGGGACTAGTGGACAAGAGATCCAGTACAAGTCATTTTACAATTAGTTGCATGCTGAAAACAGACTATCTACAAGCTCGCAAGTTGTGGACTTGTAGATCGGCTATTTTCAGCAAGTTATGCCGTCATTAGGACGGCATCAAGGCCCGCCAAAATACATTTTGTTCGACTAAATCAACTGTAGATCTAGTCGACTAAAATCTTATATTTAGTCGACTAAAACTAGACCAAGATGTTTTAGATGTGTCCACATAGTTCATGAAAAGTGGTGAAGTGGTCCTTTAACAACCTGATTTGGACCAAACCCAGTTTCCTCACAAACACTTTATTGATCAATCTGTCTGTGGTGTTAAAATGAAACAGATGGCTGTTATTCATTGATTACATGTTACATTACATAGCCTCCCCTTTATCTGAATAATGGAAATATGAATTATCTCCTTGAACCCCAGCATGAATATTCTGGGGGGAACATTTCCCAAAATAGCAGATCTACAAGCTCATTGTATATTTGGTGTACTCAGAAAAAAAGACCCACCCCACCCCCCCGGACGGGTGGTAGCTCCAGGCACCACAAAGGGTTAATCAGGTGCTGCACATACACATAACTATTACTAGTTAATGCATAACTCTAGAAAACTATTTCACAAATCCAATAGCGTGTTGACCCACATGTAGTGTCGTACCATTTTCCATTATAAGCAAAAAACACAGCACAGTCTTCTCCTACACCACCGTCATCAGGCTGACCAGGCACCCAGTTCCTGTAGAAGTAGACACATTCATACATTTACAATACCTTCACAACAAGGATTTTATCTGAATGTTTAGTTTTTTTTTAATCATGACTTCAAATTACATTACATTATAATATAATGTAATATGATTAGAAGTCATGATTAAAAAAAACTAAACATTCAGATCAAATATATATAATGAATATATATTTACCTACAAATTAACTGGACAATGAAATAGACAACGGATACAGAGTAACTGTTGTATTATAGCCTTTGATTCCATTTAGAAATAAATATGAAGATGAAATAATGTGAAATGTAGTTTGCTGAAAATAAATGTAGTTAAAATGTTTTCTTTAACCCATTCTGGGCGGGAATCCCTTTTGGGGTTCTGTACAGTATGTAGGGGAGGATGGGGGTAAGTTGAACCACCCCCTGTATCTTTAAAACTACACACATGAGTTGTCATGTGACCTCAAAATCAGGACACACCCACCATTTCAACCTGACTGTGAAGATGAGAGACACATGGACAAAGTGGAAAGTACATTTATACACAAAAAAGTGTTTTTTGCTGGTCAAAGTAAAAAAATAAACTTTTCTGGAATAATCATTTTTATATTAAAGCAAAAGCACCCAGGTCTAAGCTTTGTGAGGGCACTGTTTCACCAGACCAAAAAAAGGCACAGAGTTCAAGTTCAGAGTGCTAAATACAACGGCACTTTTATTCGTTGGTCGGTCAAAAACAACATAAATGTCCACCCGTTATAGGGAATAGGCTTTGACTCAGGGGCTCTGTGTTTCATAGAGCATGGCCACAACTTAGGTCTCTTATAATAGGATTTGGGGACCTTGTCCCTCAATCTTCATCAAAGGGGGGGGGGGGCTAGGGGCACTCCTGTGTCCCAGCCAGTATGCCTGTTTCCCAGAGCCCAGCGATCACTTCTATGGCCAGGGTAGGTGAGCCTGGGAGGTGAGAGATCACACAATTAGTCTTGTCATCACATTTCACTCATGACTGGAAATACTAGGAGGGAATAGTATATGGAACCGTCTTACCGGGTGCCGCACGCCAGCCTGTCTCTCGGGAGAGTCTGAGAGTGTGAGCACAGCAGGACAGAGCCTTTTGTAACCTGCCTGGGTGTGGTCGCGCAGCAGGTGGCTTGTTAAGGCAGACGAGGAGACGGGCTGGGATGTACCTTCCGTCCAGGACCCGCCCCCGTTGCCGTTGGCAACGCTTGACTCTGCCTGTCTCTCTGTCTCTCTCCCCGAGGCGGCTATACCGTGGCGCGCGGTCCCGGCCCGAGACGCCACACATTCCCCCCCTATGTTTCACGCCGGGGCGGGAGACATCATGATCGCTTCTCTCCTCATGCAGTCTGGACAGTGCGTCTGCGTGGGGAATTGACTTCCCGGGTCGATGTTCCACCACAAACTTGTAGTTTTGCAGTTCGATGAACCACCTAGTCACCCGACTGTTTCTGTCCTTGTTCGTGGCCATCCATTGTAGTGGCGCATGATCCGTTATCAGCGTGAACGGACGGCCCCAGAGATAGTATCGCAGGTAGTGTATCGCCCACTTAATGGCGAGGCACTCCTTTTCTACCGTTGCGTAATTTCGTTCATGTTTGAGCAGTTTTCTGCTAATGAAGGAGACGGGGTGCTCCTCTCCATTTATCACCTGGGACAGCACCGCGCCGATGCCTGTCCCTGAGGCGTCTGTGTGGAGAAGAAACGGCAGGTTAAAGTTTGGCGATATTAACACAGGTTTCTGGCACAATGCCTCTTTCAGCCTTGTGAAAGCAGTTTCTGCCTCAGAGGTCCACTTTATGTGGTGTGGCTCCCTCTGGCGGGTCAGCTCGTACAGTGGAGCGGCCACCGTGGAATAATTCTCAATGAATTTCTGATAGTAGGCTAGCAGACCCAGGAAGGATTTTACCTGTCGCTTGGTGACGGGGCGGGGCCACTCCTTGATGCGCTGTACCTTCTTTTCCTGGGGCTTTACGCATCCCCGTCCAACGGTGAACCCTAGGTAGTCAGTCTCCGTCATACCTATTCTGCATTTCTTCGCGTTGGCCGTGAGATTGGCGGAGCGCAGCTCATCTAGGACCGCCTCCAGATGTCTTAGATGCTCCTGCCAACTCCTGCTATGGATGATGACGTCATCGATGTATGCGGCCGCGTAGTCCTGGTGGGGGCGTAACACTCTGTCCATCAGGCGCTGGAATGTAGCTGGGGCCCCGTGTACTCCAAACGGCAGGACTTTATATTGGAATAGCCCATCTGGTGTAGAAAAGGCTGTCTTTGGTTTGGCTCGCTCGGTTAATGGGATTTGCCAATACCCTTTGGTCAAGTCGAGCGTGCTGATGAACCGAGCGGGCCCGAGCCGCTCGATCAGTTCATCAATCCGGGCCATCGGATAACAGTCAAAGTTCGATGCCTCATTCAGTTTTCGGAAGTCATTACAGAATCGTAGTGTGCCGTCAGGCTTCGGCACAATCACGATCGGGCTGCTCCACGGGCTGTAGGACTCCTCGATCACGTCTAATTCTAACATTTTTTTTACTTCCTCTCGTATCGATATCCGACGGGCTTCAAGGGATTCTGTACGGGCGCTGTCTGATCACCACGCCAGGTTTCGTGTCTATGTCATGTTTGGCTAGGTGGGTTCGGCCTGGGAGTTCGGAGAACCGGTCGCTACAGCGGCTCAGCAGCTCGTTCACCTCCTGGACCTGCCGGGGGGAAAGCTCTTCCCCGACCGGGACAGGAGGGGGCGCCTGGGGGGAGACAACAGTCAGTAATGCAGTCATGGGTAGCCCGCTAGGTGGATGCCACTTTTTTTAAAATATTGACATGGTAAACCTGATGCGTTTTTCGTTTCCCCGGCTGGCTCACTCTGTACGTGACAGGTCCCATCTTCTCCATTATCTCGTACGGCCCCTGCCACTTAGCTAGGAACTTGCATTCACTCGTAGGCACCAGGACAAGCACCTTCTCGCCAACGTTGAATTCTCGTACAGCCGCCTGTCGGTTATATATTCTGGCCTGGTCCCTCTGTGCCTTCTCCATATGCTCTTTCACTAGGGGCCATATCGCCTTGGCCCGGGCTTGGAGCTGCTGGATATGATCCACAACACTGCGGTGTGGAGAGGGTTGGCTCTCCCAGGCTTCCTTGGCCAAGTCCAGCAGGCCCCGGGGTCTCCTCCCGTATACTAGCTCAAAAGGGGAAAAGCCAGTGGAGGCCTGGGGAACCTCTCTAATCGCGAACAACACATATGGAATTAACCGGTCCCAATCCTTTCCGTCCATTTCCGCCACCTTTTTCAACATCCCTTTCAGTGTCTTATTAAACCGTTCTACCAGCCCGTCTGTCTGGGGGTGATAGACTGAGGTTCGGATGCTTCGGACCTTTAGCCATTTATACAAATGTTTTAATATCGTGGCCATAAAACACGTCCCTTGATCACTCAGGATTTCTGAAGCTATGCCGACCCGACTAAACAGCATCATCAATTCGTGTGCGATGGCCTTGGAAGTGGCGGCGCGTAACGGTATTGCTTCTGGATAGCGGGTGGCATAATCCATAATGACTAGAATATAGCGGTGGCCACGGGCCGACTTCGGCAGTGGGCCCACTATATCCATAGCTAATCGATCGAAAGGGGTTTCTATAATGGGCATGGGGATGAGAGGGTTACGGTAATGTGGTTTGGGGGCCACGAGTTGGCATTCGTGGCATCCCCGGCAGAAATCCTCTACAGCTCTTTTTACCCCAGGCCAGTAAAACCGAGCGAGAATTCGTTCGTAGGTTTTCTCTATACCAAGGTGGGCCCCAAGTTGGTGCGTGTGCGCCAAGTACAGCACGCGTGATACATAGCTTTTTGGCACCAGCAACTGTTCAATTCTTTCCCCCCCTTGCTTTGTAACCACTCGATATATAAGCCCATTTCTCACAACGAAATAAGGGGAGGTGTTGGCACTCACCGCTTCGTTGTCTGGGCCATCGATCTCCGCCACCCGCTGACGTGCCGCCTCCAAGTTGGGATCTGTCCACTGCTGGGTGGCGAACTCGCCATAGTGTGCCGGGGGGTCTGCGTCAGGGGGGGGGAACTCTGCAAACGGATCGCTCTCCTCTCCAGCGTCCTCTCTCTCTCTCTCTCTGTCCCCCTCTCTCTCTCTCCCTCTCTCTCTCTCGGTGTCCTCCTCGCTGCGCGGCTCGGCGCTCATCCTATTCTCCTGCGCGTCTGAAGGCGAGCTGTCACTCGGGCCGGCGCTCGAGCTGTCTCGGAACGCGGGGCACGCTGGGCGGGGGTCTTGGTTCCGTCCGGCGGTGCGGGCTCTACGTCGCTTCGTCCGAGTGCTAGACGGGGTTGCCGTGGGGTTCCAGTACCGCTCAAAAAGAGGCCAGTCGGCGCCGAGGAGGAGGGGCACGGGCAGCCCGGGGACGACACCTGCCACCACAGTGGCGCTTCCTCGCGGTGTCTGGATTCGGATGCTGGAGGTGGGGTAGCGCTTCACGTCTCCGTGTACGCACGTCACGGGCACGGTCTCTTCCCCCAGGGGGCCCGCGAAGGCGGGACGTACCAGGGTGACAACACTGCCCGAGTCCAGCAGCGCATGGGTGTCTTTCCCGTCCACCTTCACCGGCAGGGAAGTGTGCTTCTTTTTCTTTCCTGTGCCATATAGGCAGGGTCGGGCCGAGTCCGATGCGGCGGTGGCCATACTGACGTCAGCTCGGGCGGGGCACGTCCAGGACAGGTGGTCCAGCTTCCCACACACATAGCAGTGTCGGGGAGGCGCTCGACCCGACCGGTCCGGTCCGGTCTCTTGTCGGGGTGCCTGCGCCGGGGGTCCCGTGTTCTGTCGCCGTCTGTCCCTGTCCCGGCCACCGGAGCGCTCTTCTCCGGACTGCTTCGGCGGGTCTGTCTTGTTAAGGCCTCTCAACATCTCGGTGTAGGCTTGGTGGTTCTCCAGGAGCGCTACTAGCTCGTCGATGGAGGCGGGGCTCACCTGTGCCGAGTATTTTCTGGCGTCTGGCGGTACGGCTCGGATGCACTTGTCAATTATCAGCCGGTCGACACAGGCTGGCTCTCCCGGGCTCAACAGCCAACTGTGTGCCAACCGGCGGAGCGCGGCCACTTGCTGTCGCGGCGGCAGGTTCGCTTGGTATGTCCAATTGTGGAATCGCTGGGCTCTGGCTGGGAGGCTTTGGCCCTGGCGGGCGAGGATGGCGGCCTTCAACCTCTCGTACTCCTGGGCCTCAATAGCGGGGAGGTCCCTACAGGCTCTCTGAGCCTCACCTGAGAGGAACGGGGCCAGTATGGATCCCCATTCTGCGAGCGGCCACCTCTCCCTGGTGGCGGTGCGCTCAAAGAGTTCCAAGAAGGCCTCTATATCGTCGTCGGTGGCCAGTTTGGTCAGCACGTCGCCCGGGGCCCTAGTGTGGTTGGCATCCTGATTCATTCGTCTAAGCAGTCCCTGCATAGCGTCTTGCAGCTCCGTCTGGCTCCGTTGTAGGCCAGCCTGGCTGGCAAGGAGGGCAGTGAGGGCTGCTGTGTGCTCCATAGTTTTGTCGGGTTAGGTGTATTTTTTGATGAGGATCTGCAGCTACCCACATTCACCACCATATGTGAGGGCACTGTTTCACCAGACCAAAAAAAGGCACAGAGTTCAAGTTCAGAGTGCTAAATACAACGGCACTTTTATTCGTTGGTCGGTCAAAAACAACATAAATGTCCACCCGTTATAGGGAATAGGCTTTGACTCAGGGGCTCTGTGTTTCATAGAGCATGGCCACAACTTAGGTCTCTTATAATAGGATTTGGGGACCTTGTCCCTCAATCTTCATCAAAGGGGGGGGGGGGCTAGGGGCACTCCTGTGTCCCAGCCAGTATGCCTGTTTCCCAGAGCCCAGCGATCACTTCTATGGCCAGGGTAGGTGAGCCTGGGAGGTGAGAGATCACACAATTAGTCTTGTCATCACATTTCACTCATGACTGGAAATACTAGGAGGGAATAGTATATGGAACCGTCTTACCGGGTGCCGCACGCCAGCCTGTCTCTCGGGAGAGTCTGAGAGTGTGAGCACAGCAGGACAGAGCCTTTTGTAACCTGCCTGGGTGTGGTCGCGCAGCAGGTGGCTTGTTAAGGCAGACGAGGAGACGGGCTGGGATGTACCTTCCGTCCAGGACCCGCCCCCGTTGCCGTTGGCAACGCTTGACTCTGCCTGTCTCTCTGTCTCTCTCCCCGAGGCGGCTATACCGTGGCGCGCGGTCCCGGCCCGAGACGCCACAGCTTATATATCATGCATGTTGGTGATATACCAATGTATAAAACCCATGTGAATCATTTAGCTAAACATTATCCTGGAGCATTAAGCTAGCCATGTTTTGTCAAAAAGTGGCCATGGGGCAAGTTGAACCAATTCCTTGGGGTAAATTGAGCCAATTTTCTTAATGTGAATCACCATTCATATTTTTGTATTAAGTATTAGCTACTCAAATTATACTGAATGACCTTTAATTTGGATGTTTGCAAATGTTTGCAAATTTGCTATATTGTATTAACAATATTGCAAATATTATAAGGTTCTGAATAACAAACTTTATTTAATTGTCTTTATATTGTTTAAATAATAAATAAACAGATAAATAAGACTATTTGCAAAAGGGAAAACTGTTATTAAATTATTTTCAATACGTGAATACATTATCTGTTCAAGTTTAAGCTCTTTACATTAACATATCATGTGGTTAAATTTTGGATCAACTTACCCCTTATATTACCTGGGGCAAATTGAGCCACTTTTTTTTTTTTTTTGAAAAGGTCATATTTTCATGGCCCTTTGTCATAGCTGCTTACTCATCATTTCAATTGATAGAGGACATCCTGAAATATGTGTAGATCATTAGATTTGACTGCCATCTCATTTTGCCTTGCTTCCAGGACAACTTAAGTAAAAAGTGGTTCATCTTCCCCCATCCTCCCCTACAGTATTCAAAAAATGTGATGCTGCTATCTAAATATTTGAAGTTTTTCAGAAAACTTAGGCCAGTATTTAGGAGGCGTTTATAGAATGGGCCTCAGTAGAATAATGAAGGTAAAGTCTTACGTTGGTGTGGTCAGTGGTGTTCCATCCACCCACTTCCACACTCCTTCTGTCTCGCTGTCGGTCAATCCAATCCACACAGTGTTGTCTCTGCCAAAGAGTTTGTAAACAAAGTCCTGGACAGACAATCAGCTGGTTACTGAAGTACAATGTGTACAATACTAGATGTGTGTCTCAACTAGATGGAGTAGGTTACATCATGCACTAATGGACACACACACACACGCACACGCACACGCACACGCACCCACACACACACACACACACACACACACACACACACACACACTGCACCTGCTTCTCTCTGCTCTTTGTGGTCATCAGGTCAGATTGTCTGGCTGTACAGTTTGCTCTGCTGTCCTCCCAGGTCTTCGTCTCAGTAGAGATGTAGTAACACACACCATCACCAAATGTAAATCCATGTGATGTGGTCAGTAACTCATCAAAACTGGTCTTCCACTGGTCTCTCTGGTCAGTCAGGTTGTCATGTCTGCTCAGTAACTCATCAAAACTGGTCTTCCACTGGTGTCTCTGTTTAGCCAGGTCCAAATCTGCAAGAAGGATAATCAACAAACTAGTTAGTTAGTTAGTTTTACATCCAACTTTATTGCATTTGCCATACATCGGCGGTGGCGCTTGACGTTGCGTAACATCACTTAACTGCAGATAAGTTGCTCTCAACTGCATGAGAGAGAGAGAGAGAGAGAGAGAGAGAGAGAGAGAGAGAGAGAGAGAGAGAGAGAGAGAGAGAGAGAGAGAGAGAGAGAGAGAGGTCCTAAAGGTCCACACTGCAGTCATTCATTTTGGTGTTGTCGGACAAATGTCTATAATCTGGGCTGTATCTGGGCTTTATTTTCCCGCATGTGTTCTTTTTGGTGAACTGTTAATAAAGTAATCAATCAAACTATTCCTGACTCAAATATGAGACATAAAGATACAGTAGTGTTTATAAAATGCTACTCACTGAGTATGACCAGGACAATGATGCCAGCCAATAGGAGCAGCCCCACACACGCTGCAACAGCTTTGAAGAAATTCTTCTTAAATCCTGAATGTTGTAAACATCAGATGTTTTCATTTTCAATAATTATTTTATACATTAATTGAGAGCACATGCATTGTGTTGCTACAGTAATATGATTGCATGTGAATAAAGGTTAATGTACCATTAAACACATCCAATAAAGCATTGACAAGAGAGGCACTGTGATTTGGCTGCGCCGACACTACAACTGCTATTGCGTAAGATCGATAGATGTGTTTATACTTAAATCATTGTATTATTAGTAGTAGTAGTAATAGTATTTATTTTTTTACCTCCATGCTGTGCTGTGTTCTCAGGGGCAGAACCTCTGAGGTTTTCGTAGTCGGTTAGTTCTATACCTCCAGGCTGTGCTGTGTTCTCAGGGGCAGAAACACGGAGGGTTTCATAAGTGTCGTCGGTCGGCTCTGGTGTGGTGTAGATGCTGTCTTCAGACATTTTAGGTTGAGTTGAGTTGAGTTTCTGAGTTTAATTGAGTTGAGTTGAGTTTCTGAGTTGAGTTGAGTCCAGTTGAGGTGTACACGTCTTCAGATATTGTAGTGGGTTTTCAGACTGCTCTCCTTGCACAGCTTGATCGGACAGAAGTCACAAGAGAGGACGTTTGAAGATGGACTCTTTGAGAGAATGTGGTCAAATTGCACTGCTTCCAGTCAATCAGAAAGCAGCTATACTGTGGTGTGAATTTCCTCTGCAATGACGCCGGTGGATTGACACATATGTGACCGGGGACAGTGGTTTGATATGCAAGGGGGACATGGTCATTTTTCAGTTCTTTACATATTATGAAACTGCACACTGTAACCTTTCATATGATGTATTGCTCATTGAAATTGGGAAAAAAATGAGCAATACATCAGCAATGATGCCGGTGGATTGACACATAATGGAAAAAGAGAACAAAGACATTAGGGCTGTGAATCTTTAGGTTTCCCACGATTCGATTCGATTCCGATTCTCAATCCAAAAACCAGATTCAAAACGATTTTCTATTCAAAATGATTCTCGATTCCACACATAGGATTTCATCACAATCTACTCCAGTCTTGAACTGAAGTGACTAAATACTACAGTAACTTGAAAATGACTGAAGACATGATGTTTACTGTGATTAGGGTGAGCTTACATTTCATATCACAGACACCATGTAGTGAAAGCTCCTATAACTGTAATCAGAATTAAAAATAATAATAATAATAATTATGAATCGATTTTTTTATCGTTCATAACGGAATCCCTAAATCCCTAAAAGACATGCACAACCCCAACCCAAACTTGGGCAGGTGTGAGCGATTAACCCATTCTGAACGGGAACCCATTTTGGTGTCAGCATCATGTTATGCTTTAGCTATTGAAAAATAGCAGATCTACAAGCTCATAGCGCGCCACCGAGTGGCGCGCTACGAGCTTGTAGGTCTGCTATTTTTGAAAAATCGAAGAGCGACTGACATGGAAGACATTTTTAGAATCTGATCTCAGGTCAGAATGGAAAACTGTCAGGATGTAGAAGACATTTTTAGAATCTGATCTCAGGTCAGAATGGAAAACTGTCAGGATGTAGAAGACATTTTTAGAATCTGATCTCAGGTCAGAATGGAAAACTGTCAGGATGTAGAAGACATTTTTAGAATCTGATCTCAGGTCAGAATGGGTTAAGAGCTAGCTAGTAGCCAAAAAGCTGCATGTGTAACATGGAGGAGTGACGTCAGGAGAAGGCTAATCGTTCTACACAATTTAGCTCAAGTCACTGAATCGAGCATTAACACTTTTTTCCCCCCCAAGTCTGTATATATTAGCCTCGATACCAGGCTTTCATTTCGTCTGCGCGAAAGATGAAAGCCTGGAAAAATCTGTGGGCTGAACCAGTCTAAAAGTGGGAGTCAACCCTTCCGGGTGGGCGTCGCTCTAAATGATGTGACGTAGCGCTGCACTAGGGGGGAGAGGAGGGGCCGGGGGTGACGGACAGATCGATGAGATCCAATCAGGGTGCGCGCATTTCTGAGGCGCGACCCGCCCCTCTAGACCAGAAATGTCTCTGTTTAGGTCAGGCTAGTATATATAGATAGAGTTAAAGAAGTCTCAACTATACAGTCATTTGAATTTCATACTTTGATGTTTCCGATTGATTTGAACCTGCAGGGCAGGAAGGCTATTTCTCAGCAGAATGTTTAAGCATTCCTAAATGATTCTTCCTTGTATTGTTTCATTCTGATGGTGTGAAAGAAAGGCTGTTAATTGTACTGAAGTCTTTGAAGAGTCTCTTTTCACACTTTTATACTAAGACAATTTATTGGACTGTAGGCTGTTGGGGTCAGGGTCGAGGTCGGGGTCAGGGTCGAGGTCGGTGTCAGGGTCAAGGTCGAGGTCGGGGTCAGGGTTGAGGTCGAGGTCAGGGTAGTTTGTATAAGTGGTGACCCTCTGACGCACAGCTCTGCACCAGATAGAACCCTTCAGAAAGGCGTAGTTGAACTGAAAGGGTCAATGACCTTTATAGTGTCTTGTGTGAGAGAGAGGGAGAGAATAGAGACGTTGCCATTGTGGCATTACTGATGAAGACATGTCGGTGAGAGAGAGAAGAATAGAGAAGTTTGCATAGTGGCATTATTGAGAAAGAGTCTTACTGTCAGAATCAAGGGAGGGACAGGAACCCACAGGGGAGACGTGGTCGATTGCAGAGCTGCCAACTGTCCGTTAGACACACGTATTGACCCTCTTCACACGCACTCACGTATTTATCAAGGGGGGGGGGGGGGGGGGGGGGGGGAGGAGAGAGAGATCCACTGGTGAGTGATTTAAAGGGATTGACTATTTTAATAATTTGTGATGTAGTCTGTCTTAGCTATCATATTTTTATGGAATTCAATATGGATATTGTGTAGTAATCCTAGGCACACATCAGTGAAGGCCAATAGGAGGGTCCCCACACATCAGTGAAGGCCAATAGGAGAGTCCCCATCAGTGAAGGCCAATAGGAGAGTCCCCACACATCAGTGAAGGCCAATAGGAGAGTCACCGTCCTGATTCACTTATTTTGTTAAATGCTGCTATTATTCAAAAGGTGGGTTATCATCAGTGACTCTATCTCCTTACATTAAGGAAGTATTTAGACGGGTACATGCAGGTATCTTGGTGGTTCAAATCTTGTGGACCAGACCCATTGCAAGATGCTGTACTCTGTCGTCGACCCTAAGCCATTCTTCCAGCCTGTCAAAGTGGGCAGGGGTGAGGTGGGTTCGGGGGGGTGAGGCACAGTAGTAGCCTGACCAGTTTGTAATGCTGCAGTCTGTTTTGTTGTGTCTGCAGCTCGCGCTACGAGCTTGTAGATCTGCTATTTTTCGACTAAATCAACTGTAGATTTAGTCGACTAAAATCGTTTGACTAAAATTCTGTTGACTAAAACTGGACTAACACTAAAACATTCCAGTTGACTAAAATGTGACTAAAACTAAATGAAAATTATTCAAAAGACTATGACTAAAATCAAAATTTACTGACAAAAACAACACTGAATGGCCATGCCAGGTACCCATTCTAAACCTTATAGGCTGGTAACGTCCATGGTGCATATAAAATCTGAAATATCTCCAATGGACTTATATTAAAAAAATCAGACGGTGTCTTTTAGATATAGGAAGGCAAATTAGTCACTGAAAATCATAGTGTGAAATTGGTTGGGTCAAAGAGCCAATACCCGCCACTAGGGGGCGCCCTGGGACTAGAGGTTCACAACTCTTGTGTATTTTTTAGGTATAAGGTATACAGAATACTGGGTGTTTCCCTTTGGATATTGGTCAGACAAGGCTTTATGTATACTGT
>NC_139713.1:40345001-40710001 GCF_964188405.1 Protomyctophum parallelum
GGGAGTGGCTGACGGGGAGATATGGTCTGCAGACCGTGACACATATAGGCTAAATGAGACCGTTATTTTTACTCTACATTTATTTGACAGCTTTAGTTTATTTAGATTTTATTTACATTATTCATATAACCTATGCCTATGTATTTTAGTCATTCATTTAAAGTGTTACATTAGTAATACATGGTAACATAAACTAAACCATATAAAGAAGCCAAATTATAAAAATCATACATTTATTATGGATACGGGCAAATGCTTGTGACCGTTCTAGTATACCTATAGTTTAGATGCATTTTATACACATTTCACCACAAGATCTGCAAACAAGTATCTATGACAACATTAATGATAATGTGAAATACTACTATAGCGCTTGCTGCCAGACTAAACGGTCCTCTACTGCCCTCATCGGACGCGGGGTTGGGAGGTGGAGATGCTGCTGCTGATGATGATGAAGACGATGATGACGACTGTGTTGACGGAGTTAGCGGGGGTACTGTGATGGGATGTGACTCCAGAAAGTCTGGGTCACTTGCTGGCTTGTGGCCAAGGATGCCGTCTACAGCATCGAACCACGGGAGTTTGTCCTTTTCGTCTGTTGAGCTGCCAGACTTACGCATCGCATCCTTTACTTTATGATACTGTGTTTTGATCCTCTTCACTTTGACACGGCATTGTTCTGTTGTTCTGTTAAACCCTCGCACAGACAAATACTCACTGATCACTCCATAGATTTCAGAATTTTTGTATTGTATTTTGTATTGTATTGTCTAACTGTGTTTGGATGTTTTTGTTGGCCCAAATTTCCAACAAACAGGAGATTTCTTCATTAGTCCAGAGCGTTCCTCTCGCCATGGTTGAAACGAATGAAAACGTACAAAAAAGGCTCACATAAAGTTTCGAATGAGTTAGATTATAATTGCTTATAAGAATATAAGTCTGGCAGCTCAACAGACGAAAAGGGCAAACAAACACACAGCACGTACAGCACTGCAGCAGTCGAATATAGGCCTACTATCTGACGCTGATCGAACTACCCGATAGGTACGGTAGGCTACTAAAGGCAGGCTCACTGCAGCGTTGCAAACGAGTAGGAAGATGTCTCACAAAGATGACATACCGGTATATATAGCCAAACCAAGTGACAGATCACAGCTGGGTCTCATTAGTGCAATCAATTCACTCACAGTTTGTACAATGTAATACGTTTCACATTCATTCAGTTCATTCATTCCTTTAGGGAACTCAGTGTTAAGCCTAGCTCTCTTTGAAGCAGAACACGGTCCCTGTCTCCACCTCTTCTTAGTGGGTAAACATTTTAGCGCTAGTGTTATGCGTCTTGCAGCGTCTGTGTCGGGTTTTTTTTATGACGCTTGGCTCGTCGACTAGAGATGATTTCACGTTCTAAAAAAAACAGTCCACTTCCTTCTTTAGGTATGCATGCATTCACATTGGAACGATCCGTATCTGAATACACTTCAACAGTCCAGAGACCCTCCCCCCATGCGGTCCCGGGGACGGTTGGGCGATCCGCTCCCGGGAACGGTACGCATCATTCACACAACCACAACATCTGCCAAGTGGTCCCGAGTGCGCACCCGGGACCATAGTGTGAATTGCCCCTCAGTCTCATTTAGTCTCAAATTTCTGGGACATCCAACATTAGATTTCTGAGAGACAGGTGAGGATCCGGGTTATGTTGCTTCTGTCACCGGGCTTGAGGGGGATATATAATTGTGTGTCGTGTACCTATAAATGGAAATTGATGTTGTGTTTGCGAATTATGTGACCTAGAGGAAGCATGTAAATTGATAGCCACTGCCACTCTTCTTTGTTTTGGTGTGTAACAATGTTGTGTTCTTACCAAAACAGCTACACAAAGGATGCAAATAACTGAAGAAGATTATGTCTGAATCTGAGAATGATGCTGGATATCCTGATGAACCCCTCTCATCTGCTCTAGGATGTGCTATTGGGGTGGTGAGAACCTTCAGCCACAGTTCCATCCACCCAGGGACCCACCCATAATGATTTGGACAGTCACTAGTGATCAGGTTCAAAAACCATGTCTTACCCACATATGTTATGTTCTTTAGTATTACTAGTGGTTTAGTGTTAGTGGACTCTCTGACACTCTTGCACAAGGACTACTTGGACACTCCAAAATTATGACATACAGTAGGCTTACCATACGTCCTCTTTTGCCCGGACAAGTCCTCTTTTGGGGGGCTGTCCGGGCAGTCCGGGGGGGGTTTATAAATTCCATCAAATGTCCGGGGTTTTACACGTCGCCTGTAGTGTAGACCATTCAGACCAATGTGTATTACAATGCACATCCAATGGTTCGTAGTGGAAAAACACTGTGAGAGGTGGACTTTCAGCCCGAACCCCGGAATGTGTATTATTCATAACTCTGCGCTGCACGCTGAGTCTGACAGCACTGGTCCCGACCGTAGAGCAGAGCTCTGTCCTGCAAGCCCATGTCATGTCAACAACACAGACAAGGCAGCTGTGCGCGAGGTGAGTCCTGCAAATTAAATTGACCCAATATTATTTTGTACAACCTAGCAAAGCATAAGATAATGGTTTGGAGAATAGGCTGGTCTCTCTTTTTACAAGAGATAAGCCATTGCATACAGGTTCTTAAACTTTTTAATTTCAAGGACCCCCATAACTCTGAGAGTAAATTAAGCCAGATGGACCCATAAGAGTCCCATTTCATTCCATTTGTACAGTATCAGAGTTAAAAGTTATAAAAGGGTCCATGTGGTTCCATTTGTACTAGTACACTCTCAGAGTTACAGAACTGTAAGGGTCCATGATTTGGTTCCATTTGTACACTCTCAGAGTTACAGACCTGTAAGGGTCCATTTGGGTCCATGTGTTACACTCTCAGAGTTACAGACCTATAATGGGTCCATTTGGAACCCCTTCAAGGAACCATGAGGGTCCCTGGATCACACCTTTGAGAGCCACTGCTTTAAATAAATACATAACTAACTAACTCAACTTGACAGCTTGTTTACAAATGTTTGTAAACAAATCCCAGATATTTGTAAACAAAATGTCTGCAAAAACAAAATAAATACCAAATTGTTTGTAAACAAATCTCAAAATGTTTGTAAACAAATACCCAAATGTTTGTAAACAAATACTAAATGTTTGTAAATAAATCCAAAATGTCTGTAAACAAATCCCAAATGTTTGTAAACAAATACCCAAATGTTTGTAAACAAATCCCACCACCAATATGTTTGTAAACAATCCCAAATGTTTGTAAACAAATCAACAATGTAGGTAAACAAATCACACATGTTTGTAGACAAACCCTAAAATGTTTGTAAACAAACCCTGCAATGTTTTGTAAACACATCCTTGAACGTTGGTGGTAATAACGCGTCCAGGACATGCCTCAGACTTCTCCTCAGGAGACGTAGGTCAGATCTGAAGCCATTTTATTTGGCGTTAGGAACCCGTTGTGACAGCATGCCCTTGCTGACGTCCACGATACCCCATCTGAAGATATTTAAGGCCCTATTTTGAAACAAAAACATTTTTGAATAGTTCAACTAGCCGGGTGCAGTACTTAGTTTAGACAGTTTTTGGTTTAGACTAGTCATTGGTTAGACCAGTCATTAGTCCTACATCTACAACCTATCTCAAACCCTCACCCTAAACCGCTATGTCTAACCAAAGTATGCCTCCCCAACTGGCCGATTTACAAGCTCACGTGTGGATGTAGATCAGCCCCCTCCCTGGATCACACCTTTGAGAGCCACTGCTTTAAATAAATACATAACTAATATAGAGCATATTTGATCAAATTTAGGAGCCAAACTGTTTTTGACAAATTAATTTAATTAAAACAGAACCGCGCACGCACGACACATGCACATCCACGACATGCATGCGCACGTGCACGCACACATGCATGTGCACATGCACGCGCGCATGTGTCCTCTTTTTGGTAATTCTGAATATGGTATGCCTAACATACAGTATGTCCGTTGACAATAACTGTTGTGAGAATCAATGTATATTCACTCATACATCAGTTGTTCATTCAGTATTGATAGACTGTAAACCCAGATACCTTATGTTGACGGCCAAATGACTCATATTCACTGTTGTTGTACATATATCAATTAATATATCCATTGAACATATTTGTATTGTCATGCAGATATTCACTGGTGATAGATTGTAGGCTACATATAAATGTGTAAAGATTGATTGAACTTTCTGTTCTATCAGTCCAGTTTCAGTAATATGTTTTTGGCGGAAGCCAGACTGAAACTTGTCAAATAAATTATTTTGGTTGAGAGAGTGCAATAATTGGTTACAGACAACCTTTTCTAAAACCTTGGAGATGAACGGGAGTTTCGAGATTGGTCGATAGTTGCTGTGGACTAATGGGTCTAGGCTAGGTTTTTTTAACAGCGGTTAAATAGTTACAGCTCAACTCTTATCTTAAATAAACCTCACCCCCCCCCTATATCACGCACGCACGCACACACACACACACACACACACACACACACACACACACACACACACACACGCCTCTTCATTGAACTTATTAAAAACTGGTTTAACGGAGACCTTAGTTGAGATACTGTAGTCGACCATCAAATGGCAGTGCTTAATTCAAATAATCCACAGCAAGCACAATCAACAGTTCAAGCATTATTTATTCCCACAGCATACAATAGTGTAGTACACATCCATATATTTTAATTAAAAGATAAAATTAATCCTTCTGGTTAATGGTATGTATGTATGTATGTACTATCCGTAATAATAACTCAAGTATACATTAGAATACAATATACCCCAATATGCCCCAAAGGATCCTGTACATGCATAACAATTAACACGCATTTCGGGAGTACAGGCAGCCAAGAGCTTGCCAATTACATAATCTAAATAGCAAGTATTGTACCTATATTGAAGAAAAATTTAAGGGAAACTTTAGTTTTTTTCAACCAAGGTTCATGTTATAGGTTGTTATTGGAGAAAGTAAAAGGTGAGTGGACATTTTTTTTCTTTTGTTTTAACGATTTTAGCAATTTTTTACAGGGGGGCGGGGGCATTCAAACATGGGGCTAAATATGTATGTCCTTTTACACAAATTTATAGCGATTTATTTTTATTATTATTTACTAGTCCTACTAGACCACAGGAAATTACACCTGGACACAAAAGATCACATGATCTACTGAATGAAGGGGGAGGTGACAAACTGACATATTGAGCCTACAACACAGTATGGCAGCCCCCTATAGTACCCCCCTTCACATCCTGTGACCTTTTGTGGCCAGATGTAATTTCATGGGGTCTAGTAGGACTATAATAAATTAAAAAAATGGCTATAAAACATTGTAAAAAAATATCCCCATGTTCGAATGCCCCCCTTTCAAAAATAGCTAAAATCGCTAAAACGAAAGAAAGCATCAAATGAAAAAAAAAACACTGATCTTTTACTTTCTCTAATAACAACCTAAAATATGAACCGTGGTTGAAAAAAACTAAAGTTGACCTTTAAATGATCACTACAGACAGGGACGTGCAGAGAGTGTTAGAGAGGCAGGGGCTGAAAAAGGGGCACTTTTGGACAAAAATAGCCAAATTAGCAGATCTACAAGCTCACAACGTGTCACGCTGTGACGCGTTGAGAGCTTGTAAATCAACTATTTTCGGGGTACAAACAACCCAGCACTCTTTAGCTAGTGGAGATGCGGTGTACGACATGGATTTCTAAACCCATTTGGGTAACACTTTATATTACAGTCACCTTTATAATGCATTGTAAGCTAATTTATAATGCATTATAATATGCTTATAAGACATAACACACATTATAAATGTTTGTAATCATGTATAACAACTTTATAACATTATAAGTGCTGGTCATAATGCATTATTATGCTCAGTGGAACAGCACATTATAACTATTATAACTTAGGTGGTTATAAAGGCACATAGAGAAGTGCTGTAATGTCTGTGTCATAATGCATTATAACCAATGTGTTAATTAAATGGAATAATGTCTTTACTTAAAGGTCACAAAGTCATGCTATAGGGTATTATACAATGATACAACTGCTAATGACCATTATGTTTATAAGACATTATTCCATTTTATACACATTGGTTATAATGCATTATGACACAGATATTACAGCACTTCTCTATGTGCCTTTAAGTTATAATACTTATGTGCTGTTCCACTAAGCATAATAATGCATTATGACCAGCACTTATAATATGTCATAAACGTGGTTATAAGTTGTTATACATGATTACAAACCTTTATAACGAGTGTTATAATGCCTTATAAGCACATTATAATTAATTATAAATACTTTAATATAAAGTGTTACCCAAATGGGTTCAACGCAAAATACTGTGTTCAAGTTCAGGAGAAAAAACGCAGATGGGTTTTTACAGGGCAGGGGCTGAAGCCCCCTTTGATGTATATGTTTGCACGTCCCTGACTACAGATTTTAAAGGGGAATTTTGCCCCAAATCCTCCATTATGGGCTGTGTCCGGGTTGGCCAAAATGGACAATATTGCTTATTTTGAAAATAATAATAACTAGAACTGCACTCTGTCGAGTGCATACTTGCTTGTTGCACACTAGTAGGCCATAAATGGCCAACTAGTGCGCAAGCAGAGCGCGCAAGTACTTTCGACCGCTGTAAACTGTCAAATCTCAGTATCTCTGTGAAGGAACGTTTGAAATGTCTAATTATTAGGTGTAACTATTTGCTACCTACCTACTTTATGCATATAAACACCTAGTATTATTAAGTATGGTTCAAGTTTCTATCTATATACCGTAAGAAATACAGTTTTATCTGTCTAAATACTTCCTTAATGTAAACGAAGTCCACACCCACAACACCAGAGGGAGTGCAACAAACCATGTACAACCCAGATTCGGCACAAACAAGGGACTAAATTATTTTCGCTCCTATGCCACCAAAATGTGGAACGCCCTACCAACAGTCATTAAGACATGTGAATCCCTTGACTCCTTCAAAACCGCTCTCAAAGGGCACCTACGGATGGCTGCAATTCGAAACTGGCCTCTGTAAAATCTGAATCCCCCCCACCCCCCCACCCCATTTCCCTCACTGTATATTGTATATTTTCCCAGTGCTTGTATATTTTCCCTTTTTTGCTTCCCATATGATGAATTCCTGTTCTGTTCTTTAGCTACATAGAAATGTCTATTTGTATGTCTCTAAATGGTTGTATGTCTTTAAATGTTTTGATGAATTGAACAATGTGGACCCTGTTGTAAACAAGTGTAATGCTTAATTGGGTCGTCCACTCACAGTTGACAGTCTTTGTATTGAGTTTGTGCTTAAAATGTACTGTAAATTCTACAAACTGTTAATAAATATTTCAATCAATCAATCAAAGATATATTCTGGATTCCTTTTTAGTTTTTTAAAGAAAAATAAATCATTGATATGTGATGAAAAAAAAGTATATAAACTGAATTAAAATATGTTATACAGTATAATTATTCTATTATTTATTCTAAATTGTCAATTGTTTTAAATGTATTTCATCTTGGAATATAGTGATATTAATACTAAATCATGATCAGAGTAATGGGTGTCTCTAACTTCAATTTCTGTAATAATACTTTCACATTTGTTAAAATATACATGATCTAAAATACTTCCGTAATCTGTAGTTGGATTTGTATTTAATTGTTTAAAGCCTAATCTTGACATGAAGGTGACGTAAGACATACGTATACATATACATATACTATATAGAGTATGTAGTTGTAAGTTGATTAGCGGTATACTGTGGTTACTTTGCGCCAAAAACCGTGCCAGCCAACCCGTCATTTGATGCGTATGCAAATAAAACAGCAGATTTGTGCCTGGTTTGCTGGGACCAGATTACATAAATGACCATATTTCTTAGGTCATCATTGATAGCTAGTCATACATATACACACCACATACTCTGGTCCCAGCAGATCAGGCACAATTTGCTATTTTATTTTACTGATTATGTATAATAGTATATCGTATGACTAACTCTAAATGATGACGTAAGACATACGTATACATATACATATACTATATAGAGTATGTAGTTGTAAGTTGATTAGCTGTATGGTTACTTTGCGCCAAAAAATTAGCGGTATGGTTACTTTGCGCCAAAAACCGTGACAGCCAACCCGCCATTTGATGCGTATGCAAATAAAACAGCAGATTTGTGCCTGGTTTGCTGGGACCAGATTACACAAATGACCATATTTCTTACGTCATCATTGAGAGCTAGTCATACATATACCACCACGTACTCTGGTCCCAGCAGATCAGGCACAATTTGCTATTTTATTTTACTGATTATGTATATAGTATACGTATGACTAGCTCTAAATGATGACGTAAGACATATGGTCATTTATGTAATCTGGTCCCAGCAAACCAGGCACGGATTTGCTGTTTTTTTTGCATACACATCAAATGGTGGGTTGGCTGTCACGGTGAACGAAGACTGGGCGAAATTATTACTTGCGTGCTCTGCTTGCGCAAGTAATAATAATAATAATAATAATAATAACAACACCTGGGCCTGTTTTATGGGGAATAACTAAGTAAGGTAAGAAGGGATTTTGGGCAAAATTCCCCTTTTAAGACTTAAATTTCAGGGCAGCACCAGGTCGGCAAAGCGTACATCAAGGAGGTTCTTTGAAGTCCAGTCGTTGGAGCCAATTTGTGTGAGCTTTATCAACTGAGAAGAGAGCAAAGAAAAACAATACAGGATACACAAGTGAGATAATATAAGAAGTGATGACACAAGTAAGTGAACAGACAAATTGGGTACTCTCCTCTGTTGGCTGAAACTGGCAACAAACCTGAATAGCTGAAGAGAGAGAGAGTGCGTGCGTGCGAGAGAGGCTCTGAACTTTACAATGTCAGTTCCATCTGAGCAATGTTTTTGGGTAATCAGAAATGTCCCAAATATTTTTATACCTTCCACAGAGTAAATATACAATCACTTTGCATCCACATAAGGCACTGCTTAATTAGTGAAATTGGAGGCAGACACGTCACCCCCAATTACCCAGGGGGAAAAGGGGGTTGACCTGCATTTGCCATGACCTCAAAGGTTGTCCACCAGAAATAATATCTATGACCACGTAGGATCACAACCTATATGGTACATTTTTTGGTGGAAATCCAATATGGCCGCCACAACATTAGCCCCTTTTAGTTAGGGCAAAATTTTAAACTGAGGGATATTTCCACGAAACTTCACAGGTTGATCAAGGATATATATACAGAAAAAAAATCTATTGCAAGTTTCCACGAAATCCAATATGGCCGCCACAATATGGCCGCCACACAATATTAGCACCCAGAAAATACGTCTGGCTCTAACTTCTGAACCAGATGAGCTAGAAACGTGTCTATTTCATGTTTTCTGAGCATGAGAGACACAATGGAATACCTATTTTTATTATTGGGTGTGTCTGGACCCTTATTGTGCATATTTACAAGATGGTGACTATACCCAAAATTGTGCTTTACCATGATTGTTGACTGTTTTGGCAAACACAAGCAATATTAATCCATTGGCAAAGATGTATGGCCCAGAAGGGACATATATCCTTGAGCTTGCATAATGTCAATATGGCTGCAAACGTGAAATAGAAAAGATACATTACATTTCCTGTCAGATCCTATGTAGAGTTGTAGGAATGATTTCACATACAATCAACTTGCCAACAACTTCAGCTTTAGGGCAATCAAAATTCACGAAGGATCAATGTGAATAACAGGACATAAAGTGCAGTCTGTGGATGGGAGTGAAGAGGTTGCCTACACGGTCTTCATATTCACCTTTGTCGTGCTGCCCTGCCTGGTTCTAAGGCCAGGTGGAAAGAATCTATGAGAAGTAGAGGAGTAATGATGGCTGCAAACAGGCTGCATGTAAAACATTGATATTCACAAATTGCCGTAAGCTCGCCTGGCCAATCAGCGGCAGCTAGAGGCGGGATCAAGGCATACACAGTCCTGCCTTGATCCCGCCTCTAGCTGCCGCTGATTGGCCAGGCCGTTTGGTGGCCGGAGCATCGAGTCTGCCTGAGAGCCCTGTAATGGGAAAATGACATTTCAGTCTATGTAAGATAACTGCCGACAGAGGCAGTAGGGTAAATACTCTTCTCACCTGTTACCAGCAGTCAAAAACCTATTTGTGTGAATTCTAGCAGACTGGAACAACAGCCATATAAGGCTATGTGTTAACCATATAAGGCCATGTGTTAAAGGAGTGTCTTGTTGCTTTCCAACCATGTGTGTTTTTATTTTGGGAACTCTCGACTTGTATAAGAGAGGGTGGAAACCTGTAATCGGGAGATGTCATGATACTCCGGTGTTATGCTTCTCCAGGAGCACTCTTGTAATACATTTGTGATTGTGTTCTCAACACTTTTGAACTTTTCCTTGATCTGGACTTCGACTTCTTCCCACTTTGATTGTGAGTCTGAAATTCCCGTTAAAGCTCCCAGATGGGAGCAGGAGGGGGGGAACCCAGTGTACTCTCTGCTGCCCCATCTGGCGAAGTCAGGTTAAAATTGCTACTGCGCTAGAAGAAAACATTACGGAAGCACTGCACTAGATCAACATCCTCATAAACAGACTCCATGAAGCCCACAAACAACATCTTGATGATAAGGCTTGCAGACAGAAGAAGCAGCACCAACAAAGCTTGGCTTGTCCTGCTCACTGACAAGAATGACATCCTAGCATGCTGGGCAGAGCACTTCAGTGAACTCTTAAACAGAGATTCCTCAATTTCCAAAGAGGCAATTCCCACGATACCCCATACCCCAGCTGCCAATCAAAGCTTAACTGGCTGACCCCCCCACCAGTGCAGAGACATTGAAAGCACTCCAACCACTTCTGGAAAGGCACCAGGAGGTGATGGGTTGCCCGCAGACATCTACAAGAATGGAGGCATGGCACTAGTAGAAAAGCTAACGTCCCTGTACCCGGTAATCTGGAAGATGGGTGATCTCCCTCAAGACTTCAAGGACGTATCCATAGTGCATGTTAACAAGAGGAAAGGGGATAGGGCATCCTGCGATAACCATCGCGGTATAGGCCTCCTGAACATCGCAGGAAAGATCTTTGTAAAAATCACCTGGTTCAGAATTTAGAGCCAAACCTATTTTCTGGGTGCTAGTATTGTGGCGGCCATATTGGATGTCATGGAAACTTGCAATACAAAAACAACTTGTATTCATATCATTGATCAATCTGTGAAGTTTCGTGGAAATATCCCTCAGTTAAAAAACGTGACCTATTCACCCCCATTATATACTGTATAGGCTAATGGGGGCTAATATTGTGGCAGCCATATTGGATTTCCAGCAAAACATTTACCGGTGTGTCCATATAGGTTGTGATTCTATTGGGTCATAGATATTATTTCTGCTGGACAACATTTGATGTTATGGCAAATCCAAAAAAATGGTGGTTTGCCCCCTGGGTAATAGGATCTGACAGGAAAAGTAAAGTCTCTTTTCTTTTTCACGTTTGCAGCCATTTTGACAATATGCAAGCTCAAGAATATTATGTCCCTTATGTGCAAAGAATCTTAGCCAATGGATTAATATTGCTTGTGTTTGCCAAAACAGTCAACAATCATGGCATAAATCATGGTAAAGCACCATTCCGGGTAGCCACCATCTTGTAAATATGCACAATAAGGGTCCAGACACACCCAATAATAAAAATAGGTATTCCATTGAGTCTAGCTTGTAGATCAGCTATTTTCGGGGCGCAACCTAGCACCCTTTAGCTAGTGGAGATGCTGTGTAGGACATGGATTTCTAAACAAATTTGTTCAATGCAAAATACTGTGTTCAAGTTCAGGAGACTTCGGGAAAAAAAGCAATTCTCCTGAATGCTGCCTTCCTGCCTGTCATGGCATGGAAAGGAGTGGCATTTGTATTTTATTTCACCACCATTCGTGGTCTGGAGAGGGCAGTTGTTTTACAGACGGGTAGCCTCGATACCCAGGCTTTCATTTCGTCTGCGCGAAAGATGAAAGCCTGGAAAAAGCCGTGGGCTGAACCAGTCTAAAAGTGGGAGTCAACCCTTCCGGGTGGGCGTCGCTCTAAATGATGTGACGTAGCGCTGCACTAGGGGGGAGAGGAGGGGCCGGGGGTGACGGACAGATCGATGAGATCCAATCAGGGTGCGCGCATTTCTGAGGCGCGACCCGCCCCTCTAGACCAGAAATGTCTCTGCTTAGGTCAGGCTAACAGACGGGTAAAAGGGCAGGGGCTGTGTGGAGTTTGCATGTTCTCCCCGTGTCCCCTAGGGGGAATGGAGGGGAAAGGAACTGGTTGGAATAACGTGTTCCTTCCACGTGCTACGTCCAACCAGGGAAACTGTCAGGTGTAAAGGAGCAACTTGGACACTCAGGCATGGAGGAAGCATGAGTTCAAGTCCGTTGCTCTCCCCATGTCCCCCATATATGGGGACTAGGTTGGCGGAGGGTGTGTAGAGCCCAGGATCACATTAGATAATTGACACAGGGGTGAAAAATGGGTTACAAAATCGTGGGATCAAAATTATAATAAAAACAAAATCTATGTGTGCACGACCCTGCCTGTAAATACCTTGTTCTCCAGTGGCATAACCAGGATTCCTCCCCTCTTAACCAGGTTCATCATGTAGGACTTGTATGCAGGCTGCACAGCGGCACCAGCATACACCCTGTCATACTTGATGCTAAACGGGACAGCCTGCAGACCGTTGCACCTCGCAAAGCAAGGCTTGCAAAACCTATAAATGCAAGCACGCGTGCACACAAGCACACACGCACGCACACACACACACACACACACACACACACACACACACACACACACACACACACACACACACACACACACACACACACACACACACACACACACACACACACACACACACACACACAGAAATATACTATTATTTTTTTAAGTTTGAATGGATTAGCCTATTTGGTTTATTTTTAAATGTATCATCATTAGCATAGAAGTGACAGGTGACATGGTTTGGCCACTAGAAAGGTGATACACATTATTTCTTATTTAATTTGGATTTAGATGGATTTATATTTGGATTTTAATACCAAGTTGACATGTTAAGGCTGAGACACATATGATAGCAATATTATTGTATGCATTAACAAAACAATAAGAACTAGAAAGTTCTTATTGGAAAATTGAGTGGTTGTCTATTTATATTACATATTGGGATCAGCCTTTTCTGGTTGATATGACAGAGTGATCCTTTATTATCAGATTTTTGTTGTTGCCTAGAGTGATACGCTTGGTCGAGCTTCATGTGACATTACATATAGTGTTTCAATAACGGTCACTTTCAATTCCCCCTTTTGTGTCTACTACCAGACGAGGGTCCAGTACTTAGTATATAATCATAACAATATATATGTAGACAAAAAAGGGACTCCTGCACATCCAAAAAGACCCGTAGGAGGTGCAAGTCTGGTTAGCAGGCATAGACATCAAAAAGAGAAAAACTTTCCAAGGAAGGGACTGCACACTCCAGGGAACAAAGACGGACAACTTACTGCATCAACGTATTTATTAGCATGACGTGTTTCGTCGTGAGCTCATAGCACCTGACGAAGCTCACGGCGAAACACATTTTTCTCTTTTTCATATATATATATATATATATATATATATATATGTATATATATATCCTTCTACCCTAATAGACAGGGGGTACACAAGCACATGGCCGTTTATCCGCCTTTATCCGTGGTCCTTCTCCTACCAAACCACACTGTTAGCACACATCTCTCCATGCAAAAAAGAAAGTCTGCATGCTCCCATAATCCAGCTGCACTATATTGCATCCACGCAGATTTACAAGCTCACAACCCGTCGCGTCCACCACACGTTGTGAGCTTGTAGATCAGCTAGTTTCAGCACATGGGGATATGCAGGCTGAGACGTTTAGAAACTTTCCCCTTCACAATAAAAGCACATCAGCTTTCACATGTTCATTCCATATAAAGAAAAGACAGGAGGAAAGTGGGCAAGGATTATGAATTTGGTGGCATTTCACATTGCAAAAGGGTGCAGGAAGAGTGGGCACGTGGGCACCTCAGTGTTAAATATCCTTATTGGCCATTTAGGTTTGTTGAACATGCCCATGCAGAAGGTAAGGGGTGTGTCTCATTTCTGTTTAATATAGCCAAATGATAATAACGGAAAAAATATTATTATTTCCTATAGAATGTGTGTGAGTGAGAAATATTCCATGTTATGTGCTTAATTTAAGGCATTTATGCTTCAGCCAAGAAAACCTTTGCTAGCCTTGGTGATAAGGTCATGTAATACCGCGCTGCGGCGCTATACAAAGAAAAGGTTGGTGCCACACGTTTCTAACTTGCGGTCACAGTCGTGATACTTTTCAGTTGTGTGGTACTTTTAAATGGATTTAACTGTAACAGCAAGTTTTATCCAGACAAGTATCCACAGTCGGACAGTCCCATCTCCCAGTCACGGAGCTGGGACTGACACACAGAGAGACGAGTAGAGAGCAGCACAGACCAGCTAGCAGTAGCTGCTTGAAGCTAGAGGTGTTGCCAGTATAACTCTATGGCAGAAACAAGCAACCTAGGTCTATACAAAATAAGCCAAAAATAAGCAACACTGGTCGTTTCTGGCCAGTGTTGCCACATCTGCTGTTTATAAGCGATTTTGGGATTATTTTTGTAGATTGAAAAAATATTGGGGGTCCTTTGCTCTTGGCATGAAAATGTTTGAGAACCACTGCTCTAAAACAATATTAGACAAAGTTTGAGCCACAAACACATTGCTCTCTCTCTTCTCCTTTTGTATAAATTAAATAGGCCTATTCATGATTCTGCTTATAGAGAAGATGCCCATGTTGGTTTGTTTTATGGAAACAGTTGTTTGTGTTGAATGTGCCAATTGCACAGAATTATTCAAAAGAGAGAAAATGGGCAAGCCATAAAATAATGCACATTGCACTTACGTCATTTTGCCATTTTCATAATGTGGCCCACATGTTCAGCTATTTGAGTATCCCTGGTTTACTGTGTCAGAAAAGGACACCAAACTCACAGTTTGCAAGGTGTGTGATTTCACGACGCTGTGATCGGTATCGGCAGTTACTGCTTCCAGTGATCGGTCCCAAAAAACCAGATCGGAGCATCTCTACAATACACCGTTTTCTTTCAGTTCAACATTGAATTTAAAGCAAAAAGGTTTTTGCGATTAAATGCGATTAATCGCGCGATTAACTACACAAATCATGCGATTAATCGCGATTAAATTTTTTAATCGCCTGACAGCACTACTAATAACCCATCCATTACTACATGTGGAGTCTGTCAACTCCCGCAAATTTCCTTATTCCCATATTGCGCTGCAACGTAACTCTGGGATGTGCGGCCCGATGGGCAGCAAAATTGTAGTATATAATTAAATCTATGAAATAACCTGATACCTGTTCAAGTCACATTTAGTGACAAAGATGTCCAGTTTTGTTTGTGCGAACTCCACCACGTCAGCATACAGCTCAACTCCATGGTTCACACCCATTGGACCTGCAGAATAGAATGAAAAATCACACCCGTGTGAAGTGAGTGGTGCAACTCCATGTGGGGGTTCCTAGGGGGTTCCACAGGAACGTGCCCAGGGGCCGGCCCGGTTCCGGCGAGCCGACCCGCGTCCGAAAGTTACTGTGTGGGGGTCCCTCTACTGTACTGTAACACGCCAAATCATCATATATACTGTGTGTGTGTGTGTGTGTGTGTTAGGGCATTAACGACTTGAGATTTTTCCAAGTCGACTTGTCAGACAGCAAAGTCTGACACGGTTTGAAGTCGAGTCGGTTTATCGTTTTATGGGGGCGGGGGACTTAACAGGGGCGGGTGGAGGTGCCGCGCACTCAAATACAGAGCATGTCAAACAAAGCACTGCGCATTGAGTGGCCTCTTCAATATGACACAGTGCATGTATCATCTATATCAGAGGTTCAATATGACACAGTGCATGTATCATCTAGGGCTGACCTTCGATTACGTTTTTTTTTTTTTTTTTTTTAACTTAAATTTTTATTAGTTTTACAGGACAGACAAAAAACGTACAGTATACAACACCACAAACATACAAAGAAAAGAAAAAACAAAAAAGAACAGAAAAATGAAAAAGACATCGACATTGCATTTCAAATTGGTTACATAAATGTATCTAGGCATTTACTATTGTCTCTCATTCCCCCATAGTGCCCATACTCTTAAATACTGTCCATTTATATCATTTGTCCTCCATTTTTTCTTCCTGTAGTCTCAGACGGTGTGTCAGTTTCTCCATGAAATGTATCTCCTGAATCAAGTCCTCCCATTGCCCCTGTGTTGGAGGCTCCATCTGTCCCCATTTTCTTGTGATAGCTTTCTTTCCTGCCGCCAACAAAATGTTTACCAAGTATCTATCCTCTCCTCAAATCTTACCCCCCGTCAAGTTTCCTAAATACAGAACATCACACTTCATAGGCACCTCATATCCCAATATTTTTTGTATCTGATCATGTATCATCTTCCAAAAATCATCCATTTTGGGACATTTCCAAAACACGTGTCAGTGATCCACATTTACATCCCCACAACCTCTCCAACATTGTATCTGTTGCTTCAACTGTTTACTCTTGATTCTTGGTGTTATAAAAAATCTGCATAGATTTTTCCAAGAGAATTCCCTCCATATCCGTGAATTGGTAGTTGATTGGTGCATACTCCACATATGTGTCCAATCTTTTTCTGTAATTTCTATGTTTAGTTCTGCTTCCCATTTCTTTTTAATGTATTCCGTTGAATGACTGCCACTCATCAGAGTTGTATATATTGCTGAAATAATTCAAATCTTATTCCCCTTGTATATATTTTTAATGATTTGGACAATACCATTCACTTCTATGGAGTGCCTCCCTTTGATTTCCTTATTGTAATAATCCCTTAGTTGCAAATATCTGAAGAAATCATGTTTATCCAACATGTATTTAACACTCAAATCTGTGAAACTCTCCAATGTACCATTTTTCTCCAAAACACACCATGCTGTCATTCCTCTATTACTCCATATTTTAAATTCCTTATCATACCCTGCAGGTTTAAATAAACTATCAAATGCCATCCATTTTAAAATCTTTATATCCTCTTCTAACTTATAATTTTTTACTATTTTAAACCAGATCTCCAGTGTAAATAGGGTGATTGGATCCATACAGTGTTTTATTTTCTTAAACTTCTCCTTGTCTCCTATAATATTCTGAATGGGATGTTTGTTGAATTCTTTTTCCATATCTTTCCATTTTGCTATATAATCTGGTTTACACCAACATCCTACATATCGTAATTGGGCCGAATAATAGTACATTTTTAGGTTGGGAAGACTCATACCCCCTCTTTCCTTTGGGAGTTGAAGGGTTTGAAATCTGACCCTTGGCCTCTGTCCGGCCCACACAAACCTAGAGATCATTCTGTCCCATGTAATAAATTGCCCTTGTGGGACCTCTACAGGCAAGGACTGGAATAGAAAGAGCAATCTGGATAATACATTTATTTTAACTGCCTCCAACCTTGAGTTCAGGTCTAGTGGCAAAGTAGCCCATCTATCAATATCTTTTTTTATCTCCTGATTTAATTTTTCGTAGTTGGCTTTATATAGTGTGGACAGATTTTTTGTTATGTTTATACCCAAATATTTAATACTTTTTTGTTCCCAATTAAAGTTGAAGGCTCCCCTTATAGATGGATTTGGAGCATAGTTTAAAGCCGAAATCTGTGTTTTGGCTATGTTGATCTTGTACCCTGACAAACGACCAAATTCTTCTAATACCTTGCTTAAAATGGGGAGTGAGTCATTTGGTTTCTGGAGGAAGGCAATTACATCATCGGCAAAAAGTCCTATCTTGTGTTCGCTACCGTTTACCGTCACCCCTTGTATACCTTCATTATCTCTCACGGCTTGTGCTAAGGGTTCAATAAAAAACGCGAACAACCTAGGCGAAAGACAGCATCCTTGCCTAGTCGATCGTTGTAGGTTGAATTTCCCAGACAAGCTCCCATTCACTTTAATTCTAGCCGTAGGTTGTTGGTATAATGTTTTAACACATTGTAATGCTTTCTTATTGAACCCAAATCTTGTCAATACAGCGTAAAGGAACCTCCAATTGACCCTATCATATGCAGCCTCTGCATCAACACGCACTAATAGGGTGCTTGTTTTAGTCCTCTGTGCTTGATCTACAACGTGTATAGTTCTCCTTACATTGTCATGAGTTTGGCGACTGACTATGAAGCCTGTCTGATCCTCGTCCAAAAGCTTGTTGGCTATGTTCGCTAACCTTCTAGATATAATCTTGGTGTAAATTTTATAGTCCACATTCAAAATAGATATGGGTCTATAGCTCCCACATTGCTCTTTATCCCTTCCTGGCTTTGGTATCACTGAGATTATTGCTTCGGACCAAGATGGTGGTATTTTATGTTTGTTTAGGGTCCAATTAAAGGATGCTACCAGCATAGGTATCAACTCTTCTCTGAACATTTTGTACCACTCCACAGGGAACCCATCACTTCCTGGTGATTTATTCTTTTTAAAGGAACTAATTGCCTCCATAATGTCGTCTGCCGTAATATTAGCTGTTATTATGCGGTTCTGCATTGCCCCTATATTTGGCAGGTCCAGCTGATCTAAATATGTTTTCATTTCTTCTTCCTCTGCCTGTTCGGGCTGTGTATAGAGCTCCTCATAATACTGTTTAAAAACTCTCTCTATTTCCTCTGGTTCAGTTGCTAATTTCTTGGTTTTAGGGTCTCTGATTTTGCTAATATTGCTCAATGTCTGTTGCTTACGCATACGTTTAGCCAATAATTTAGTGGCCCTTGCCCCGGCCTCATAATAGTTTTGTTTTACATATTTACTTTTCCTTTCAATTTCGTCTAATTGGGCCTCCTTTATTTTAATTTTCAAGTCTTTAATATTTTTATATATTTCCTCATTTTTTGTCATCTGGTACTCCTGTTCCAATGCCCTTAAATCTTCATTATTTTTCTTATAAGTTATTAGTTTAGCCTTCTTCATTAATGCAGTCTCCACTATCAATTTACCTCTCATGACAGCTTTCATAGCGTCCCATACTATAGTCGGATCCACTTCCCCATTGTTATTTTCCCCAAGGTATGTACTTAAATCTGGCCTGACTTTCTCTTTTCTCACTTCACTGTTCAACATACCCATATTAAGTCTCCATGCTGTCTGCCTCTTCCTATTATTTAAACCAATTTTCAAAAACAGTGGGTTGTGGTCCGATAGATCTGCCCCTCCTATCTCACATTCCTTAACTCTGTAACTATCACCCTTATTCACAAAAAATTGGTCGATCCTAGAGTGGACTTTATGTGCAGCAGAGTAATGGGTGAAGTCCATATCTGTCGGGTGGAGTCTTCTCCATATATCTACCAGCCCCATCTCACTCAATGATGTGTTTACAAACTTAGCTAAATGTGTCTTGCTTCTTTTCTTACTTGTTGTATCTTTTTTATCAGATAAAACCACATTTGTGTCCCCTCCTGCAATCAAAATACCCTTTGTTTCCACAGCTATAACGTCAAACATGTCTTTAAAAAACTTCTTGTCACTTTCTGGCGGTGCATATATGTTTACTAAAGTTACCGGTTCATTATCTATTCTCCCCTTCACAATAATGTACCTCCCTTCTTTATCTTTAATCTCCTTTTCAAAATCAAAGTTGACTGTATTAGCTATTAGTATTATAACTCCTCTTCTTTTCCCGTTTTTGTATGAACTATAATATGAGTTCCTATAACCAAACCTTTTTAGTTTATCATGCTCCGTTTTGTTTAGATGAGTTTCTTGTAGAAAAAAGACTTGCATTTTTTCTTTTCTCAATTTTGTCATGACCCTTTTTCTCTTAACTGGCGAATTCAACCCATTTACATTCAGCGACATTATCCCCAACTTATTAGACATCGTTATCGTGGTTCCCTTCATATTTGATTCCTGCCTAGTTACATTACAGTATTTGCATCCGCTTGTCGATAAAACAAAAACATAAAACACTAAACACACACATAGCTTCCAAACACGATGTAAAACATCCGTGACCCTTAAACCCTCATAAAGGGGTGAGGGGACAGTCCCCGTCTTGCACGAGGGCCCCTCCCTAGACAATCTAGTACTAATCTCAACCTGTGAGTTTCCCCAGTGCCTAGCCATTCCCTACCTAATTAAGCAAGCCCCTCCAGTTGGTACATTTAAATATTAATGAAGCCCAAGTTAACATATTCCCTACAAAGCGTTGGTTATGTACAAATAAAACAATATATATGGGGTTTCAATCTTACTTAGAAATGAACCAAAGTGTTATATATATGGTACCCTCTGTATATATCCATTTATCTTTCTTTTCCTTCCTTTCTTTCTTTCTTAAAAAATAAAACCAAACTGAAAAAGCCCTTCTTCGCCTATTTACCCCCCTCGCTCATTCAACCCAACTCTATGTTACCTCTTTTCCCAGCCTATTTCCTCATAAACATTCGTAGGTTGTCCTTAGCTCTCCACGCCGCTCCTCGCCTCTTTTCCACCTTCCTCCACTCCGGCTCCCACCGTTGTCCCCCTTCAGCTCGTCGCCGCTCTCTCTCCACCCCCGCGACTCCCGAGCCCTCCGCATCCACCTCCGCCGATGCGCCGGGTCCCGCTGCCGAGTCGCGGTTGGGTTCTCCTTCCATATAGCCTCTCTCCTCCATGGCCTGGGCAACGTCCTCCGCACTTCTGTACGTCTTTTCACCGTCAGGCCACTGTATCCTCATCTTCGTGAACGGCGTCTGGAACCGGATTCCTTTTGCTTTCAACCTTCTTTTGAACGGAATATAGTCCTTTCTCTTCTTCACAACTTCGGGTGGGTAATCGTGATCGAAACCGAGCTGTTTGTCTCCTACTTGTATTTTCGCCTCCCAGGCTTTTCTCAGCACCAATTCCTTCGTCTCGAATTGAAGAAAGTTTGCCACAATGGATCGTGGTGTTGCAGACGGGTGAGTAGGTTTCTGAGACAGTGCACGGTACGCCCTCTGTAGCTGGAGCTGAGTCCCTGCTGGTAAATCAAGCTCTGTGTGAAACAGCTGTTCCAAATATTGAATTACAGTGGTCCCTTGTTCACTGTTTTCTGGACAATTGAATACACGGATATTATTCCGTCTTGCTCTGGCGTCGGCATTCAACTGTCTTTCTTGTAGTTGTTCAATCTGGTCCACCAGTGTCATCATGGCCTCGGTCGCTCCCGTCCTCCACCTCTGATATCCGTGTCTGCGCCTCGGCCATGTTCGTCTTCTGCTCCGTCACCTCCTCGTCTTGTCGTTGTAGCTCCCGGTCCACTATTACACGATAGTTTGTGAATTCTTCCTTCATTTCCCTCTTCATTTCTTCTTTAAACTTAGCCAGCTCCTGTTGTATGCCTTCTTTAAAAGTCTTTAGCTCTTTGGTGATTTCAGCGAGCCCGGCTCGTATGACTTCGGCGCAGTCCTCCGCCATGCTGTCGGTGTTTTCTTTCACTCCACTCCCGTCGTCGTTTTCTTTAGTTTGTTTATCTGCTCTATAACTTCGAGTTATCCTACGGCTTCCTTGTTGTTCACCACTCATTTCGTGTCATACCTTTTCCATTTTGAATCTGTTTTTCCGTGGTTATTTTAACTTATCATACCCAACTTTGGGGAGCTCACTAATCAAGCAGCTCCTTCCTCCGCCATCCTACCGGAAGTCTCGATTACGTTTTTGATGATCGACGCTTCGATATAAATTTGTTTCGATCTTCGACGCTTCGAAACCCAACGGGGGGGGGGGGGGTTGGGGGGGGCGCGCGCGAGGCGAGGCGCGATGCGTGGCGCGTGAGGCGAGCAGTGACTCTTTGGTTTAAACAACGCTATATCATTTATTTTTAAGAGAGAGGAGAGAGGAGCGCATATTGGATTGGTCTTTTATTTAACAATTAAACAGCGCCTGAAACAGGCATTACCTCTCCATCAAATAAAAATATATATAATCCAAACTCCTCTGTCAATTGTCAACGAACGGTAACATGAATGAACTCTTCAAGCCTGACACTTGTCAGAAATAAAATCAACCACGGTTAATTTGATTGATCATAAAGTTAATGTGACTGTGAGTGTGCGTATGGGAAAAAATATATAAACTGCACAGATTATAGATCACTTGGAATTATAACAATCTGTTGAGTATTGCCTGAATAATGCCACTAGTGAAATCCCATTTTTATCGACATGCGATGCCGATGGAGAAATCCCACATAGTTAAATTACCTCATAGTCATGCTGCATGCGCTGTTGGTCGATGAAGAATTATAATCCAAGGTTTGTCAATCATATTATGGTTTATGGTTGAAAGTAAACCATAATAAGTAAACTTTAAGAAGAGATCTGCAGTCATTGTGCTGCAGACAGTGCAGAGCGCATGAGAGCAGCTCCGCTTGCTAATTGAGTGGACATTTGCGCAACTTCACTGCATGGCATTACAGTAATTAGTTATTTGCCAGCACCTGCTCCAATATAGGCCTAAATCAAACTTTATTTATATAGCACATTTAAAACAATAAAAGCTGACCAAAGTGCTGTAGGCCTACAGGCTGAAACAAGTGGAGCATCACCATCGGCGCACAAAAAAAAACATAATTAAAAGAAAAAACACAGGCAAATAGGCTACATAATTACAATAATACGATCAGGTGCAATTAAATGCCAAAGAGAAAAGGTGTTTTGGTCTGGGTCTGTAGGAGCTGCTCTGCTGCATGGGAGTTCACAGTGATGGAACAGGTCAGTCTTCAGACAAGAATAAAAAATATATATCGCTGGCAACGGCAAAATCAATTCTCCGCATCGCCAAAATAAATCTATAGGCCTAGTTTCATTCGTGCCATTATACTCAGCCAATATGCACAACGCAGCGCATGAGATTGCAGATCTTTGAATTTTCGATGCGCGCAGTCACCATGTGAATCCAAGCAGGTCCTCACAAGTATAATGTAGCCTACACCGCCAGGCTCCACAAGGTTCTCAGTGCAATGGCGCGTCGATAAAAGTTGAGATTTTATAGTGGCATTATTCAGGCAATACTCAACAGATTGTTATAATTCCATGTGATCTATAATCTGTGAAGTTTATATTTTCATTTGGGTGTAAGTGATGTTTTTATATGACTTATAAAACATGGTAGCCTATATTTAATGTCCACTGAGCTGTGGTGCGCTTCCTTGTTTTTAACACGGGGAAAGAGGAGGCGTTGCGAGGTGCTGCGAGGCGCAAGCATGGCTCGCGGACCAAATGGGGCCGTCTCGCGGACCAAAAGCGGCCGCTATTTTTTTAATGACTATTCGAATCAAAATTTAAAAATCGATTCCCGTGCGTATCGATTGAACATCGATTAATCGATTTTTTGGGGTCAGCCCTAGTATCATCTATATCAGAGGTTCCTAAACACCGGTGCCGGTCCGCGGGACACGTGCCACTGGTAGGCGAGCGGGGAATTCCAAGTTTTGCGTCGTTTAAAAATCCATTTGAAAACACTGAGAAAAGAGGACAAACAATAGACCTGATGGCCGTTGTGCGTATAGCGCGACGCTCGATCACCCATTGGGATGCAAATGGTTGCCTTTCAGGCTGCCTTTATATCCTACTCATCTCTTTGAAAACGCTTCCGATTGTAGGTGGGGGGGGGGGGGGGGGGGGACGGCCGACGGGGACCAAACGTGAAAAGTTGACTTGTCCGTTCACTGACTGACTGATTTATATTATAAACGGCTTCGAGTCAGTGTTACTTCCATGTTGCGTAGCACTGTCCAATCTTTGGTATCTTTACCGTTCATCACAATATGCCTACAACCTACAGCTGCCTACAGCTGCTGCTGCCCACAGCTGCTGCCCGGGTCTGTATGCTATTTTGTCATGATCGCGTTAATGAAACCAAACGCTACACGCGGTGCCGGTACAGGATTATTATTTCATGTCAAAATTAAAAGATGATGTTATCCAGGTAAAGTAGTGGCATTGGCACACAGCGCAGAAGCAGCGCAGCACAGCGGCCCGAGAACACAATAAGAAATATAACATTATTATTCTCCTCCTCCTCCTCCAACAACTCTATAACGTTCTCATTTTAGTTTGTTACATATTTTCTGAGCCATGCAAATAAACAACAACCAGCACTGACCGGAGACGGAGAGGTTCATGTGCCCCGCGCGTAAAGCTTAGCCAGAAACAGGACAGTCATTGCGTCAGCAGCACGGATGTAGCCTCGGAAACCTCAGACGTATTATTTCCAGCACGGAGGTGAGGGGGATATCGTTTGGGGATAACGTTTGCACGCTTCTATCTGTTACTTCTCTGACACAGCGCAGTTCAAACTTCAAATTCAGCCAGTCAATAGTGGGACACCGCGAGCTGAGAGCCACATACACAGCTGCATTTGGTTTTTAATTAAGGGCGCGTTCTGAATGCAATGCAAACTAATAGGCGAGTGCGCTCCGGTGCATATGCAAAGGGGAAGAATGACTTCTGTCCGTGACAATAATCAATGCTACAGTTTTTTTTTCAACTTTCGACTTCTCCTAATCTTAATCGACTTGTGTTAATTCAATTAATAAATCGATAAATATTTTTTTTTATTGAATGCCCTAGTGTGTGTGTGTGTGTGTGTGTGTGTGTGTGTGTGTGTGTGTGTGTGTGTGTGTGTGTGCGTGATGTGTGTTAGGCTGCGCAACAGTGACACTTGGTTATGATAACCAACCAAATGCTATTTTGTGCTCAGACAGACACACCCAGGCAGGGACCCAGGGACAAACATAGCTGTCTACCACTCAAAAAAAGTTCAGCACAGAAGGTAGGAGGTGTACACGCTCAGCCTCACACTCCTGCAAATGTCTGTATCATACAGTCTCCTCCCCAGTATCCTCCTCTGCTATCTACTGTAGGCCTATATCTATTATATCTTAACTTTTGAGCTTAATATTTGTTTCTGTGGATTGTATGTTAATCTATATATTAACTCATGCCCTTGAAGGGATCAATGTTAATGCAAAAACTCTGTTATGTAATTAAATAGCTCTGTTCAGAATAAATAGCAATGCAGTGTTTGATGCGCTGATATCTACTCCTTCTAGCCAGAACAGCAACACCGGCAGAAAGTAGGCCTACCATGAGGCCAATCTACCACTGACTGAGCCACTGACACCCCAAATAAGTCCCTGATTGGCTATGCTGATCCCACGGTGAAGCCAAAAGCAAATATCCATTCTACTCTTTCCATAGGAGGATGGTCTGGGTGGAACACTCACCCAGTATGAGGCCGACCAGGGTGTTGAGGTAGCCAGTCCCGCTGCCCAGGTTGAGGAAGGAGAGGCCGGCATGGAGGTCCAAAGCTTCCATCACCTCAGTGTAAATGTTGGGAGCTGACAGGTGTATGTGACCATGACGCAAGGGTTGCATGTTGTAGGCGTTGTCCCTGAACTCGTCCACACAGTAGTCAGCCCTGTCGACTTCCCGAAACGCCTTTTCCACCGCTTTGGAGCGGATTCCCCCCACCTCCTTCAGGTTGTCAATCATCTTGTTATTCTCTTAATCCCACAATGATAAATATAGAAGAAAGAAATAAGCAGAAAGGGAAGCAAGCAAAATACATTTAAATGCATTAATACATCTGCATCAATGAAACCATTAAACATAACTAGAAACAAAATTTCAAGAAATTTTAATGGGTGCCTGAAGCTCGCCAAGTCTGTGCAGCACGGACCACCATTTGATGACATTTAGCCTCTCAGAAGGGTCCATTTGGTTACATGTGAGCCAGGTCTCCCCATTGACTTTCAATGGGGTATTTTGTCTAAGTTTATTGCGCATTACGTTGCCACCAACATTATATTGCTAACATGCTAACATGCTAATACTAACATGCTAACATGCTAGCATGCTAACATGCTAGCATGCTAACATTTTAATGCTAACATGCTAATGCTATCATGCTAACATGCTAATGCTAACATGCTAATATGCTAACATGCTAATGCTAACATGCTAAGATGTCTGAGCTGTAAGGGTCCATTTGGTTTCGTTCAGGGGGGCGGCCCGGTTCCGGTGAGCCGCCCCGCGTCTGAAACGGTTTGAGAAATGACAGAGTTACGTGTTTCCCCGATATTGTCCTTTGACTTTCAATGTGTGTGTGTGTGTGCGTGCACATGTGTGCATGTGCGTGCATGTGCGTTTGTGTGTGTGAGAGGTGGTCAACTTGGTCTAAGTGCATGGAGCAAGTTTCAAGACTGTAGCATGTTGCAAACAAAAGTTATAGCTGTGTAAAGGCCAGCCAATAGGAAGACAGATGGGCGGGGCTTAAGCAATAAAACAATTACAGTGTGCTCCTATTGGTGGTCTAATTCCATGGAGCAAGTTTCAAAACTGTAGCATGCTGCAAGTGTGGTGTATTTTCCCTTCTGAAGAACAAATTACAGCGTGCAGCAATACAGGAAAAACCGAGGCAGGTCCAGATGAAATGAGTTTAAAGTAGACGTCTTTATTTGCAGCCAAAGATAGTCCACGGTCGAGGCAAATACAGGAACAAAGGAAACAACCTCTGGGATCTCTGGATGAGAACACACCGCACTCGGTAGCCGAAAATGAGCACCGGATCCAGGAGAGAGCCCTTTCTCCTCGGCAACCCTGTCCTTATATATCATAACTAGGTCCCTCCTCTTCACCGGATATACAGCAGGCGTTTCCTGACTTTTCACCAATGAGATCCAATGAGATCTAAGATCTAGCTCTTTCCGGTTTAGAGAGAGGCGGGACCCGGTTATGTGAGCAGGGGGAACAAAGACCTGTCCTGTTTTAACTGGAGTTCTTACTTAGATAAATGATGAATTACAGATATAATTAATACATAGTTAAAACATAACAGGACTAGATGTAAACTGAACAGACTCTTATGACCATAGTTAACCATAACTAAAAGTATATGAAACGGAAACAGACTTATATTTAAGCAATGTTTAACGGAACTAAAAATAGAACTTAACATTCTACTTTAAGAAGTGAATTAAAACAGTTTGACCCAGTAACCAACACTATTCTAGCACATTCTAAATCAGTACAAGTTGCACTCACTATTAATAGTTATAGCGTCTATACTTCTATAACTTTCTATAGGGACAGATTGTTAAAGGTCATTCTTAAAAATGTGGAACAGTTTAAATCAAGAGTAGGTAATTTAACTTTATGCTTCTAAAACCCCACGCATTTGGTCAAAGGACTATGCAAACACATGTTCCTGTAACAAACAATAGGATCTGGTTTCATTCACACCTCCGAGCAAGCTTCAAAGGTTTTAGAACAATAGATGTGAAGTGTAACCATTTCCTGGCTCTGATTCTACAGAAAAATGATGAGACATTTTTTACTAACTTAGCTAGTATTCTGGTTTCATTTATAGAATTATAAGACACAAGCAAAAGTTAGAGCTGTCTAAAGGCCAGCAAATAGGAAGACAGGGTTTGTGTGTTTGTGTGTGTGTGTGTGTGTGTGTGTGTGTGTGTGCGTGTGCGCTCAGGGCAGCAGCCCGGTTCCGGCGAGCCACCCCGCGTCTGAAACAGTTGAGAAATGTTACGTGTTACGTGTTTCCCCAATTTCATCTCCATTGATTTCCAATGTGTGTGTGTGTGCGTGCACATGTGTGCATGTGTGTGCGTGTGCGTTTGTGTGCGTTCGTGTGTGAGAGGTGGTCAACTTCACCTTGAATCATTAACAATGTATCATTTTCACCTGGGCTAGTCTATGCAAATGCAACGACTATTGAAAGTTAAAAGCACACTGACTCAATGAGAGAATTTGTTCAGACATACGGTCCGAACAAATTGCTCTATCGCAAAAAGTTAAATTCAAATGCGATTTTTGTTTTCGCCGTGAGTGACTCGAGACATTGAGGTACGCCGATGACCGTGTGCGATCGTGGTATTGGTACAATAAAAAACGTGGTTATAAGAGCGATTTAAGAAATTGTGTTCGTGATGAAAGAATCACACCCGTGTGAACTGAGTGGTGCAATTCCCCCCCCCCCACACCCCTCTCTCTCTCTCTCTCTCTCTCTCTCTCTCTCTCTGTGGTTGTGACATTGGGTGAAAGAGGACGAGTGTGGCTACAAAATTACCGAAAACCATGCGTGTAAAGTGAATATTTTGGCCGTGAGGACGATTTGTTCAGATTTGTTCAGTCTACGTAACAGTATGCAAGAGCAATGTGGCTCCAAAGTAACGTGTCGTTTTATCTTTTTACCCGTGTTTCCCCATTGACTTTGAATGGGGATTTTTCTCTGCAAGATTATAATGATAGCGCTGCCCTGCCAGGGGGGTCCAGATTTTTTTGTTTCATTTGCGATGAAAATGCTTCAATCTTTGGTGCACTTTCGGATAAAAAATGAAGAGGCTAGATCTATAAAGAACTACAACTGCACTCTGTCAAGTGCCTACTTGCTTGTTGCACACAAGTAGGCATAAATGGCCTACTATAGTAGTGCGCAAGTAGAGCGTGCAAGTACTGTAAACCGCTACAAACTTTCAAATCAGTTTGCAATATTGAATTATTAGGTTTATCTATTTGCTACGTACCTTGCTGTTGGAGGAAAAAAATAGTATTTTGAAATATGGTGATGATTACTTATGCCTGTTATGGAAGTGGTGTCAGATTACATAGATGTATACATAGGGGCATTACCTTTAGTCCACCCGACACTGAAACATGTCATCGTTACATCACCATCGTAAACCAATTATACCCTGGCATTGGTACATATCTTCATCACATCATGGGACATACGCTTCGTAGCATGACTGAAAACATACCTGCACGGTCTGTATGACAGCATTATGCTAAGGGAATATGCATTGTAGCACCTGAACATTACTTGCACGCTCTGCTTGCGCAAGTAACTACACACATCATATTAGATTATTATCATCATTACTGTCCTATTATTGCCATTTGCCAACATGAGCAGTAGGCTATAAAACAAAACATTGGATAGGGCAGGGGTGGGAAACTTTGATGATGGAGAGGGCCACTATATTTCAAACTCACTCCAGACAGCAACGGGGCTCGCAACACTGCTGTGCTTCAGCAACGTGTCGCACAGCTGTGCCACCACCTGCTCGTTAAATGCGCACGTCAGCAGGCCAGGCACGGTCTCGTGGTAGAGCACATTGACAAAGTCCCAGCTACAGTCAGCGCCCAGCGACCGCACGATGTGCCGGTAATCGATGTCATGCGTGTGATGCATCACTACCAGGATGACGGCCACCCGTCCTCAATCCCCCAAATAAGTCGTAAAAAAAAGGAAAAGATCCTAACCTTTCCCTTGCTTTTCGGCGTACAGCCCTCCCCCGTGGGTGTGGGAGCGGGGTGCGGGGGGATGTAGCTGGTCGTGTCTAGATCGTCTCCCGTCGTCTTGTTGGGGATTGAAGTCCCTGTAGGGTTACAGCAAAATTAAAAAGGATGATTCAATAAAAACTTTTTTTTTAAGTGTACAGATTACAGAAAGTGTTAAAGTGATGATTTTTTGTGGCACCCCCCACTTGAACACGCCCACAGTTGGCTCCCTCCACTGGCTCCCGGTCGCTGCCCGCACAGAATACAAAACTCTGATGCTGGCATTCAAAGCAACCAAAGGTATGGCTCCCCCATATCTTACAAGTATGATTGAACCCTACAAACCCTCCCGCGCACTCAGATCAGCCAACACAGGGAAACTGGAAGTACCCTCACTAAAAACGCCGGGACAACGCTCCACACGTCCCAAACTCTTCTCCCTTCTGGCTCCAAAACTGTGGAATGCACTTCCCATTGCAGTCAGAACTGCAGCATCACTCCCAATCTTCCGCCGTAGCCTGAAAACCCACCTTTTCAGACTCCATCATGGCCCATAGCACTTACCCTAACCCCTTAGATAGCATTTCTGTTGGCTTAGATAGCATTTGACACAGACTTATAGCATGTTATGTAGACAGCACTATAATTGTATTGTGTATAGTCATAGCACGCCATAGTACATATGTATAGCATAGTAGTAAATATGTATAGTTTATATGTATAGTGTATGTATAGTTTCATTATATAGATATTCCACTGTTACTTTCTTAGCTTACGCATGTTTCATGATATTGATAAATGCTTTTATGTGATGTATTCCCATGCTTTTGTTCTTGCTTAAATGTAAGTCGCTCTGGATTAAGAGCGTCTGCTAAATGCCTAAATTGTAAATTGTAAATTGTTGTTGTATGATAATGGGGGAGGGGTTAGGGGAGGCGAGAATTTTAGTGTGTCACTAAAGTGGTGTATTTTTAATTGGGCCTTTTGACTCAAAGGCTTTCAGCTTTCAAGAAGAATCCAAAAATACACAGGGAAGACATATTTGAATATTCTAGCCACACCCGGGCGCTATTAGAGTAATGTTAACTCCATAGACACATACAAAACAGAAAAAGTTTTAAAAAAAGAAAAAAGGAAAAAAAAAGGGGGGAAAAAAAGAAACTCCTGAGTTTACCAATTACCACCAGCAAACCATCTGAAAACACCACGCCGCTGCCACCACTTTTGGTTTTACCAGAGCTACCTCCACCATAGCTACCATAATACATACTGGGCAGCAGCAGCAGTAGCAGCAACGGGGCTCACAACACTGCTGTGCTTCAGCAACGCGCCGTGCAGCTGTGCCACCGCCTGCTCGTTAGATGCGCACGTCAGCAGGCCGGGCACGGTCTCGTGGTAGAGCACGTTGACAAAGTCCCAGCCGTGGTCGCTGCCCAACTTGCCCAGCGACCACACATGCGGGTAATCAACGTTGTGTGTGTGATGCATCAGTACCAGGATAACGGCCGCCCCTCCTGAGAAGACAAAAGAGAGAGAGAGAGAGAGAGAGAGAGAGAGACCATGACCAAGATAAACTAAGTAACTATAGTAGAATTTGAGTACATAGGGCTGTCACAATTATGACATTTTACATGATGATAAGTTGTCAAACAAATAATTGCGATTAACAATTTTATTGTGTTTTTGAACACTGACTAAAGCCCTAACCACACCAAAGGGTCACCATGCAACTCCTTGGGTCCAAACGGTTGCAAGGGGTTGCATGGTGACACTTTGGTGCGGTTTGGGCCATTTAATTCCATGTGTTGAATCACGTGGGACGACGTGCGTCAACGTGCAACAGGACATATCACAACACAGTGACAACGCTAAAACCGTCTCGACCCTTTGGTGTGGTTAGGGCTTATAAATGGTAATGGTAAAACATAGCCTAGTCACAGCTGCAGTAGTGTACTAGGGCAGAGGTGAACAGATAATGAATTGAAGCAGCAGTTTGGGCTTTAGGTTATGCCGGGTTTTTCTGTGATGTCCGTAATTCCATTCCACTCGCTCTCTAGGAATGCATGTATTGTATGGATGGAACAAAACACTAACCTTTATGTATCTTTTTTATTTATTTTTTTCCATCAAGTTATGTGAAATATGCACACATAATTACAGATACAGAGTCAATGCAAGTACTTATTATTTTACAACCCTAACCTCAGTAACTACTGTATGCCTCCACCTAACCTTAACCATAACCTCAGTAAAACTATGCCTAACCTTAATCTTAACCTGAGTAAAACTTTGCCTGCCAGGAAGCCAATCAGGTAGGGTGGGTCTTCTTATAACCTTGGTGGAATCCATAATTTTGCATCCTGCATGAAGCCAATGGGTTGAGTTTCTTGACTCACATTAATGTATACACACATGCTTATGTGATAACGAGATATGTTGAATTAACTCTGAATCTCGCTGTGCAGGAGGAGAATGCAACAGACAGATGGCGAGTGAAATTCAATAATTCCGTCAAACTAAGCGAGTGAAATTCAATAATTCCGTCAAACTAATTGGACGGATTTTTAAAAAATAAAACAAAACTCAAAAGCGTATAATTGCTATTACCTGGGACGACGTCTTTCATTGCTGCCTCAATGTCTGTCATGTGGCGCGTAGACACATGGCAGAAGACGATGATGACCTCCGGGCCGCTGTCTGTCTCGTCTACGTGAAGTCCACCCAGCTGCCTCACGCGTTGCAACAGAGTGTGGTGACAGTCGAAGGTTTGACCTTTAACAATCACTTTGACCCTCACCGTGATCTGAGCTGCGACGCTTCCAAAATGGAACACTGTTTCAGGGAGACACATTTGGAGGTAGTACCAAACCTACCGTACATTTCTTAACTCTGTATTCAAACGTAGGAGATCTGCAAGCTCAAAAACGCGACGCGTGATGAGCGTGTAGATCTACTTTTGCTATTTTCGAATTTGAATCCTGAAAAGTGACGGCTTTGGAGGTTTTGAGGTTTCAATCCGACAGAGACGATTTACATCCACTTCAAGTTTATCACCGAATTTACCCTGGGTAAAAAGCCCATGTGAAGAAAGTTACCCTGGGTAAAAACCCCACATGCAACACTTTCAGCACACTTTCAGCACTGCCTGGTGTTCATTTGAAATTACTGCAGGCAGCCAGGGCATAATGTGTATTTTGCTGCCAAGCATTTCCGCCCACACAGCCCGGGTGTCTTAGTTTTCACCGCAAGCAGTAAGAAATCACTATTTACATCTGAACGTCGGGCAGTTTGGACTAAAACAACAACTTTGGAGTATTATTAGGAGAAAACAAGCAGCGAAGACACACCGATGAGTGGATCTTTATAGGAGGCGCGCGCATTGATCCTCTGATGGGAAGAGCTTAGGCGCTGGCTTGCTGCTTTGGCTGCTTGGTATTGATATAAACCTTACAACCCGCCATCTGGCGGGTTCAGCGACCTCTGGGGTTAAATCTGAACCCGTCATTTGACGGGTTCCGAAGCGTTTTGGCGTCCATCGTGTTAATTGAAAATGTCCTTACCTTGACCGTGGAACTGACGCTCGAACGGGGCCCACCTTGTCTCAAAATCAACACTCGAACTTGCGGGTCGGGCTGACAAAAGTAATAACATTTCCTTGCATAAATGGGTGAAATTCTAAAATCAAAATTACGTTCAATCATACTAAAATATCGATATCAATTAATGATGCTAACCTTTCAAATAGAAAATAAGACTTTTGCTTCATGAATAAGTCTTCAAAATAACATGACATAGTCACATCAAATTCTGACCCCAATGGACCAAACGTTTATGTGCCGGGCCCAAAATGTATAAGAAATTATTTTTAACTGCTCCTAGCTATCAACACTATCATTACACCGATCAAGAACAAAATATAATGCAAAAAATATATAATTGCCTAATAATTTGCCTCCAAATCTTGATTTTCTAAATCATAGTTTTGGTGAGGAGGGTAATTTCCCCGTGGGAGTCACAGATCAAACACACTGACCAGACCTTAGGCCTCCTGCACTCCCAGAAGTTTACAGTAACTCTATGAGTGTACTGTACAAACACTGGACAGAGAGAGACCCATCTTTGGGTCGCAGACCAATTGTTATGGAAGTAAATATCAGGGGTTTATTTTCCTTTTCCTACATTGACAAATATATATGTTACAGTACAATTCAAAAACAGTCAGATAACCTCAGTAGAACTAACTATGCCTCAACCTAACTTTAACCCTAGCCTTAACCTCAGTAAAAGTATATGCCTGCCACGAAGCTAATCAAACACGGGTAAGGCGGGTCTATGGTGTTTTGTACTTGTACTGTAGTCTGTAGATCTGCTACTGTTGCTATTTTTGTATTTGAATCCTGAAAAGTAACAGTTTTGGAGGGTTTTGAGATTTTCCACAATTTACAGTAGCAGCTGACAAAAGTAATGTAACTTTTTTCTTTGCATAAATGGGTACAATTCTAAAGGCAAATTTGCATTCAACCCTACTAAAATATCAATCTCACTTAATGATGCTAACCTTTCAAAGTACATATAATGTTGGTTCACGACTAAGTCTTCAAAATAACATAATAATTTGTTTGCATGTGTGAAATTGTCCTCCTGTCTCAAATCTAAAGGCAGAATTACATTCAATCCTACAAAAATATCAACCATACTTAATTATGCTAACCTGGCCCAGATGGCTAGGGTAGCAGTCTGGGCAAATACTGGACAACTCACCCCGGTTCTTGCCCGTTTTTCCTCCCGGAATTTTCACCAGTGAGAGGGATAACTTTGTAATAAATTATGCTATTGGCTGTTTGTATTCTTTTTGGAAAAATATAAAAAGATACTCCTGTGGAAAGGCTATATTATTTTACTTATATTGACCCTATAAACAATTTAGTATTATTTAGTGTAAGGTTTTGCCTACTCAAATAGTACCTCGTCAGATAATCCCCACATATCCTACAACAACTTCTGTGAACAGACTTCACTGTAGTAGCTTTTCATAAATTATATTTGTACTTAGGCTGTCTGCTGTCATGCAAGTTTATAGTTAGAGAAATTCAAAGTCCAGCCGTCTGCTGTCTGGCCTCTCCCAACCCTCACTGGGGACAATTCTGGGATGAAAACAGAAACGGGGTGAGTTGTCTTGTTACCGTCCGGGCAACTAGGCTGCTGCCTGACAGTGTGTCGCAGGTTCGAATCCGGACGACCTTTGCCACATCTCTCTCTCCCCATTTCCTGTCAGCAAGAAGCCTACTGTCCTATCAATAAAGACATAAAATCCCCGAAATAAATCGTAAAAAATGAAAAGATCCTAACCTTTCTCTTGCTTTTCTCTCCCGGTGTGGGAGGGGGGTGTGGGGGGATGTAGCTGGTCGTGTCTAGGTCGTCTCCCGTCGTCTTGTCGGGGATTGAAGTCCCTGTAGGGTTACAGCAAAATAAAAAAGGAAGATTCAATAAAACAAAATAAAAAAGTGTACAGATTTTCAGAAAGTGTTAAAGTGATGTTTTTATGTGACCACACCTACCAGTTCATTACGTATACCTGGTTTTTACCTTAGCACCCCCCACCTGAACACGCCCCCAGTTGTTAGTATGATAATGGGGGAGGTATTAGGGGAGGTGAGGATTTTAGTGTGTCACTAAAGCGATGTATTTTTGATTGGGCCTTTTGACTCAAAGGCTTTCAGCTTTCAAGAAGATTCCAAAATTACACAGGGAAGACATATTTTAATATTCTAGCCACACCCGGGCGTCTATTAGAGTAATGTTAACTCCATAGACACATACAAAACAGAAAAAGTTAAAAAATAAAAAGAAAAAAGTAAAAAAAAAGAAGAAAAAAAGAAACTCCTGAGTTTATCAATTACCACCAGCAAACTATCCGAAAACACCACCGCCGCCGACACCAACCAGAGCTACCTCCACCATAGCTACCATAGTACATACTGGGCAGCAGCAGCAGTAGCAGCAACGGGGCTCACAACACTGCTGTGCTTCAGCAACGCGCCGTGCAGCTGTGCCACCGCCTGCTCGTTAGATGCGCACGTCAGCAGGCCGGGCACGGTCTCGTGGTAGAGCACGTTGACAAAGTCCCAGCCGTGGTCGCTGCCCAACTTGCCCAGCGACCGCACATGCGGGTAATCAACGTTGTGTGTGTGATGCATCAGTACCAGGATGACGGCCGCCCCTCCTGAGAAGACAAAAGAGAGAGAGAGAGAGAGAGAGAGAGAGAGAGAGAGAGAGACCATGACCAAGATAAACAAAGTAACTATAGTAGAATTTGAGTACATAGGGCTGTCACAATTATGACATTTTACATGATGATAAGTTGTCAAACAAATAATTGCGATTAACGATTTGATTGTGTTTTTGAACACTGACTAAAGCCCTAACCACACCAAAGGGTCACCATGCAACTCCTTGGGTCCAAACGGTTGCAAGGGGTTGCATGGTGACACTTTGGTGCGGTTTGGGCCATTTAATTCCATGTGTTGAATCACGTGGGACGACGTGCGTCAACGTGCAACAGGACATATCACAACACAGTGACAACGCTAAAACCGTCTCGACCCTTTGGTGTGGTTAGGGCTTATAAATGGTAATGGTAAAACATAGCCTAGTCACAGCTGCAGTAGTGTACTAGGGCAGAGGTGAACAGATAATGAATTGAAGCAGCACAGAGCACACAAAGAAAAACGAGCCACTGGTGTGGTTTGGGCTTTAGGTTATGCCGGGTTTTTCTGTGATGTCCGTAATTCCATTCCACTCGCTCTCTAGGAATGCATGTATTGCATGGATGGAACAAAACACTAACCTTTATGTATCTTTTTTATTTATTCTTTTCCATCAAGTTATGTGAAATATGCACACATCATTACAGATACAGAGTCAATGCAAGTACTTATTATTTTACAACCCTAACCTCAGTAACTACTGTATGCCTCCACCTAACCTTAACCATAACCTCAGTAAAACTATGCCTAACCTTAACCTTAACCTGAGTAAAACTTTGCCTGCCAGGAAGCCAATCAGGTAGGGTGGGTCTTCTTATAACCTTGGTGGAATCCATAATTTTGCATCCTGCATGAAGCCAATGGGTTGAGTTTCTTGACTCACATTAATGTATACACACATGCTTATGTGATAACGAGATATGTTGAATTAACTCTGAATCTCGCTGTGCAGGAGGAGAATGCAACAGACAGATGTCGAGTGAAATTCAATAATTCCGTCAAACTAAGCGAGTGAAATTCAATAATTCCGTCAAACTAATTGGACGGATTTTTAAAAAATAAAACAAAACTCAAAAGCGTATATGCTATTACCTGGGATGACGTCTTTCATTGCTGCCTCAATGTCTGTCATGTGGCGCGTAGACACATGGCAGAAGACGATGATGACCTCCGGGCCGCTGTCTGTCTCGTCTACGTGAAGTCCACCCAGCTGCCTCACGCGTTGCAACAGAGTGTGGTGACAGTCGAAGGTTTGACCTTTAACAATCACTTTGACCCTCACCGTGATCTGAGCTGCGACGCTTCCTGAAAATGGAACACTGTTTCAGGGAGACACATTTGGAGGTAGTACCAAACCTACCGTACATTTCTTAACTCTGTATTCAAACGTAGGAGATCTGCAAGCTCAAAAACGCGACGCGTGATGAGCGTGTAGATCTACTTTTGCTATTTTCGAATTTTAATCCTGAAAAGTGACGGCTTTGGAGGTTTTGAGGTTTCAATCCGACAGAGACGATTTACATCCACTTCAAGTTTATCACCGAATTTACCCTGGGTAAAAAGCCCATGTGAAGAAAGTTACCCTGGGTAAAAACCCCACATGCAACACTTTCAGCACACTTTCAGCACTGCCTGGTGTTCATTTGAAATTACTGCAGGCAGCCAGGGCATAATGTGTATTTTGCTGCCAAGCATTTCCGCCCACACAGCCCGGGTGTCTTAGTTTTCACCGCAGGCAGTAAGAAATCACTATTTACATCTGAACGTCGGGCAGTTTGGACTAAAACAACAACTTTGGAGTATTCTTAGGAGAAAACAAGCAGCGAAGACACACCAATGAGTGGATCCTTATAGGAGGCGCGCGCATTGATCCTCTGATGGGAAGAGCTTAGGCGCTGTCTAGCAGCCTGCTGCTTTGGCTGCTTGGTATTGATATAAACCTTATAACCCGCCATCTGGCGGGTTCAGCGACCTCTGGGGTTAAATCTGAACCCGTCATTTGACGGGTTCCGAAGCGTTTTGGCGTCCATCGTGTTAATTGAAAATGTCCTTACCTTGACCGTGGAACTGACGCTCGAACGGGGCCCACCTTGTCTCAAAATCAACACTCGAACTTGCGGGTCGGGCTGACAAAAGTAATAACATTTCCTTGCATAAATGGGTGAAATTCTAAAATCAAAATTACGTTCAATCATACTAAAATATCGATATCAATTAATGATGCTAACCTTTCAAATAGAAAATAAGACTTTTGCTTCATGAATAAGTCTTCAAAATAACATGACATAGTCACATCAAATTCTGACCCCAATGGACCAAACGTTTATGGGCCGGGCCCAAAATGTATAAGAAATTATTTTTAACTGCTCCTAGCTATCAACACTATCATTACACCGATCAAGAACAAAATGTAATGCAAAAAATATATAATTGCCTAATAATTTGCCTCCAAATCTTGATTTTCTAAATCATAGTTTTGGTGAGGAGGGTAATTTGCCCGTGGGAGTCACAGATCAAACACACTGACCAGACCTTAGGCCTCCTGCACTCCCAGAAGTTTACAGTAACTCTATGAGTGTACTGTACAAACACTGGGCAGAGAGAGACCCATCTTTGGGTCGCAGACCAATTGTTATGGAAGTAAATATCAGGGGTTTACTTTCCTTTTCCTACATTGACAAATATATATGTTACAGTACAATTAAAAAAACAGTCAGATAACCTCAGTAGAACTAACTATGCCTCAACCTAACCTTAACCGTAGCCTTAACCTCAGTAAAAGTATATGCCTGCCACGAAGCTAATCAAACACGGGTAAGGCGGGTCTATGGTGTTTTGTACTTGTACTGTAGTCTGTAGATCTGCTACTGTTGCTATTTTTGTATTTGAATCGTGAAAAGTAACAGTTTTGGAGGTTTTGAGATTTTCCACAATTTACAGTAGCAGCTGACAAAAGTAATGTAACTTTTTTTTTTGCATAAATGGGTACAATTCTAAAGGCAAATTTGCATTCAACCCTACTAAAATATCAATCTCACTTAATGATGCTAACCTTTCAAAGTACATATAATGTTGGTTCACGACTAAGTCTTCAAAATAACATAATACTTTGTTTGCATGGGTGAAATTGTCCTCCTGTCTCAAATCTAAAGGCAGAATTACATTCAATCCTACAAAAATATCAACCATACTTAACACATTGTATGCTAGAGTTTTCTATTTGCTCAGGCTTGCTGGTGCTAAGCGATTAACATTGGACTTTTGAACTTTTTAGGGGCCCACAGCGAGGGGCCTCTTATAGCGAGAATCACATCGCATAAATAAAAAGTAGGCCAAACATGTCCACTTCAATTTAAAAAAAACAATTATGATTCTACCATCTTCCATTCTGGAGATATTGACCTTTTTCTAAAACCTGCTTTTGAAGGCACGCTGCTCGCTTGAAAAAACAGCAGAGATATGGAAGGTTGAAGTTGACAGACATTGACAGACAGATATAAAAATGAACACAAATAATATCATATACATACTACACACTGAATGAAAGCCCTGAATGTCTACTTTTAGGAGGAAAACAAATACACATGGTCCCATGTATAGTTTGTCAGTAATTGGCTATTGAATGCAGCTTGCGCCCACCAGAGAGGATTTCAGAAAATGCATGGACCAGAAGAACTATTATTCACAAAATAAGGCCTATAGCGAAATGTACATACTATATACCGTATGAAACAGAAGACTCTCTGCTTGAGCAGTGCAATGTTGCACATTGCACTGCTCACTTCACAGGGGTGTGATTTTCATTATTATTACAGTAGAAGTATTTTTCTTATGAAAGCAGAGAGTCTTCTGTTTCATACGGTATATAGTATGTACATTTCGCTATAGGCCTTATTTTGTGAATAATAGTTCTTCTGGTCCATGCATTTTCTGAAATCCTCTCTGGTGGGCGCAAGCTGCATTCAATAGCCAATTACTGACAAACTATATTTGTATATATTTGTATATTTGTTTTCCTCCTAAAAGTAGACATTCAGGGCTTTCATTCAGTGTGTAGTATGTATATGATAATAATTTATTTATGTTTATATCTGCCTGTCAATCTCTGTGACTTTAAACCTTTATAACTCGCTATGATAACTTCATGAGGAAATGCTCACTTCACAGGGGTGTGATTTTTATTATTATTACAGTATTAGTTTTTTTCTTATGAAAGCAGAGGGTCTTCTGTTTCATACGGTATATAATATGTACATGTCGCTATAGGCCTTATTTTGTGAATAATAGTTGGACCTGAACAACTGCATTCAATATCCTACTGACAAACTGTACATGGGATCAATATTATGTATTTGTTTTCCTCCTAAAAGTAGACAATTAGGGCTTTCATTCAGTGTGTAGTATGTATATGACAATAATTTATTTATGTTTATTTTTATATCTGCCTTCAGAACGATAGTATAACGGTGAGATGCGTTACTGGATCGGTGAGTTTAGTGGTTGAGGTTGACATGTCTGGACATGTTTGAGGAAAGAAGCACAGGAGAGAGAGATGATCAAATAACTGGCTGCTTTGTTGGACAACGCTATCTTCACTTTGTTTGGGCAAAGAAGCAGAGATCAGCGATGGAAAAGAGTTTTATCCACGGCAGATAAGTAATGACGTATTATCGAGGGACCGCCATGATCAACTAACTGCCTGGGACCGAGGCTACGTTGTCACCAGCCAATGCAGCCATCGCTATCCGTTGTGTGATTGTAGCCTTTTTATTCATTATAATTGCAGTGATAAGACCTATATCACAGCCGGGCGTCTCTCTCGATACCGTGGATATAGCCTACATCCACAATCACACAACGGATAGCGATGATGGCTGCATTGGCTGACGAAGACGTAGGCAGTAAGTTGATCATGGCGGTCCTTCGATAATACGTCATTACTTATCTGCCGTGGATATAAAGCTCTTTTCCATCGCTGATCGTGCTTCTTGCCCAAACAAACAAAGTGAAGACGCGATGGCGATCCACACAACGGATAGCGATGGCTGGTGAAGACTGAAGACGTAGCCAGGCAGTTAGTTGATCATGGCGTGTGCCGTGTGCGTGTTGAAAACGTTATGAAATGGCGATCGTTGAAGATTATTCTTGGTTTATATACTGGCAGAGGGCAAATCGACACGACTGCGTTATATCTTTTTCCGAGAATGAGAGAGCGGAGCAAGGCGATTACAAGGCGCAGTGTGGCCTGGGGCCAGGGAACTCAAACTGCAATGCGATCCGGGCAGAAGAGACTCAGACTCCCCCCACAAAGATTCCTCGGGAGAAACCATGTAGAAACAGGAGGGGAGGGGGAATCGAGTGTATTCACAGACACTAGACTACTACTAGATGGGTAACTCCATTTTAGATGCCCTGACATCTGCGTTGGTCTATGCCGTTGCCGTGCAGACCCATACGTGTAATGGAGGCATTGGAGGAGGGAGCGTCTTCGCCACAGACAGACCTCTTTTCAGGAGGGAGGGGCTTTTTACTCCCGGATCACATATTGGAGCTTCCTGGAGACGATCGCTGTTATTTTCCTCGGTGTCCTGGAGCATAGGACGTTGATGTACAGTAAGCAATAAAAAAACGTATAAAACGTATACATACGCTTCGCGCGTACAGCGTTCGATATTAATAAAGCGTATGGATACGTTTCCAGCATTTTTTGTGTTAATTATGCTAACCTGGCCCAGATGGCTAGGGTAGCAGTCTGGGCAAATACTGGACAACTCACCCCGGTTCTTGAAAATGTCCTTACCTTGACCGTGGAACTGACGCTCGACCGGGGCACACCTTGTCTCAAAATCAACACTCAAACTTGCGGGTCGGGCTGACAAAAGTAATGTAACATTTCCTTGCATAAATGGGTGAAATTCTAAAATCAAAATTACGTTAAATCATACTAAAATATCGATATCAATTAATGATGCTAACCTTTCAAATAGAAAATAAGACTTTTGCTTCATGAATAAAAGTCTTCAAAATAACATAAAATAGTCACATCAAATTCTGACCCCAATAGACCAAACGTTTATGGGCCGGGCCCAAAATGTATAAGAAATTATTTTCAACTGCTCCTAGCTATCAACACTATCATTACACCGATCAAGAACAAAATGTAATGCAAAAAATATATAATTGCCTAATAATTTGCCTCCAAATCTTGATTTTCTAAATCATAGTTTTGGTGAGGAGGGTAATTTGCCCGTGGGAGTCACAGATCAAACACACTGACCAGACCTTAGGCCTCCTGCACTCCCAGAAGTTTACAGTAACTCTATGAGTGTACTGTACAAACACTGGGCAGAGAGAGACCCATCTTTGGGTCGCAGACCAATTGTTATGGAATTAAATAACAGGGGTTTATTTTCCTTTTCCTACATTGACAAATATATGTTACAGTACAATTCAAAAAAACAGTCAGATAACCTCAGTAAAACTAACTATGCCTCAACCTAACTTTAACCCTAGCCTTAACCACAGTAAAAGTATATGCCTGCCACAAAGCTAATCAAACACGGGTAAGGCGGGTCTATGGTGTTTTGTACTTGTACTGTAGTCTGTAGATCTGCTACTGTTGCTATTTTTGTATTTGAATCGTGAAAAGTAACAGTTTTGGAGGTTTTGAGATTTTCCACAATTTACAGTAGCAGCTGACAAAAGTAATGTAACTTTTTTTTTTGCATAAATGGGTACAATTCTAAAGGCAAATTTGCATTCAACCCTACTAAAATATCAATCTCACTTAATGATGCTAACCTTTCAAAGTACATATAATGTTGGTTCACGACTAAGTCTTCAAAATAACATAATACTTTGTTTGCATGGGTGAAATTGTCCTCCTGTCTCAAATCTAAAGGCAGAATTACATTCAATCCTACAAAAATATCAACCATACTTAATTATGCTAACCTGGCCCAGATGGCTAGGGTAGCAGTCTGGGCAAATACTGGACAACTCACCCCGGTTCTTGAAAATGTCCTTACCTTGACCGTGGAACTGACGCTCGACCGGGGCACACCTTGTCTCAAAATCAACACTCAAACTTGCGGGTCGGGCTGACAAAAGTAATGTAACATTTCCTTGCATAAATGGGTGAAATTCTAAAATCAAAATTACGTTAAATCATACTAAAATATCGATATCAATTAATGATGCTAACCTTTCAAATAGAAAATAAGACTTTTGCTTCATGAATAAAAGTCTTCAAAATAACATAAAATAGTCACATCAAATTCTGACCCCAATAGACCAAACGTTTATGGGCCGGGTAGGGAGGGGGGATAAATGGCCTAAAAATGAAAATATTGGAAAATGATTATGCCCATTTCAGGGATGGTGCATTGGGTCATTTGGGAGATATTTTGTATTGGGAGTTGGTACCTAGCATGAAATAAACCCCCCACCCCACCCAAAAAACTAAATCGGACATGTTAATTTACCACTTTTTCACATTTTCTTTCATTAAAAAATAAAATAAAATCTTAGAGAGGACTTTGGTTCACCCGTCAGATATTCCAAAGTTCTATTGTATTAAGGTACATTTACATAATGCATCTTGGCTCCTGGTTGACTGCAAGCAAACCTGTGATGAGGTCTTTGACAAGGATACAGTGCCAAGTATACTATAGAAGCATAAGGGAAGCTCTGCATCAAATTGAGGCCCAAAGTCTGTGTCTAGTTGTAGAAAAGCTTGAGGAGGAGAAGAATAAGGGTAAGATGATTACACACGCATCAGACAGCACCACAAAGAAAGGTGTAGGCCAGTTCATGGTGCAAGGGCTGCATGTGGGTCAAGCCAACCCATTTCCTCTGCCTATCTTACCAATCCATGGAGAGACCACTGAGGACATAGCAATTCAAGTGGATATGGGGTTCGAAATACTGGCATCGGTCAGAGGAGTCAGTGTGGAGGATGTGTATAAACTAGTAGACAGTACAGAGCGCAACAAAGGGTTTTCAAAGCTGCTGGCAGAGATGTACAACTTGGAAACACCAGCAGGGCAGATATTTTGTGGCACCCACACTACACTGGGCTTCAGCAGTGCCATGAATAAGGTAATGCGGTTGTTGGAGGCTGATATGAAGATGGAGCAAGTGCTAAAGAGTTTCATGGTGGATATGGATGTGGACAGCAAAAATGCCAGTGTAGCTGGACAGGCACTGGACATGTGCCTCAAGTTGGTGGCTCCTGAGTATGCCCACAAACCCTGGAACCGCTACAAGGAATTCCTCCTCTTCCTTGAGCAAAGGCAGGTATCCAGTGTGCTGTTTGCCTACAAAGACAGCAGGTTTGGGTGTCTCTCCAGGGCAGCAGCAGTCCTAACCTACCACTTTGGCCATCTGACAGAGTTCCTGAGCCAGAACCCTCATATAAACAACCGCCTGGCCTGCCTCGTCAGAGAAGTGATGGAGCTTCCCTACCTCAAGGTGGTCCTTGTGGTGTTTGCCTGCCTGGGTGTGCACTTGGTGGAACCCTTCTATGCCAGAACCATAGAGAAAGATGCTACCCATACTCAGCTCAGGGAGTTCTACAAGGGACTGCATACAGGATTGGGCCAGCCAATCAGTGACAACTACACAATGTTCACAACACCCGAGTATCCTGGAGTGTCTGACGAGCTTTTCAGTGGTGTAAAGAAGACCTACACAGAGGAGGTCCTGAACTCAGTGTCAGACATGACTGCCGGACACTTGGAGGAAGTGAAGAAGCTAACCAATCTCATGCTGCCCCACCTGCAGACTGTCCTGGCCAGACAGAGGAGGGACTATGGCATTGATGAGAAGACCTTCCCAATGGACTATCCTGTCAGCGAACAGGCAACCAAGATAGATGAAACCCCTGTGCACAACATTGGAATGGAGAGACAATGTGGCAAGGTGGACTACAGACTGAAGAAGCTACGCACATTAAACGCAGTCAGCAGGTCTATCATTTGGCAGAAGAGCCAGGAGCTTAGGGCTGGACAGATCCCATCCTTCAGAGGATTCAAGGCAGCAGTCAAACTCAACTGGAGTAAACTCATGAAGACAAAATTTGAGAGTGGGGCAGACCAGAAACAAGAGATGGCTCAAAGAAAGGAGAGGAAGAGACTAGACATGCTGGACACACTGAAGTCTAGAGGTGGCCCCTTCACTGACAGTGGGGAAGTTGAGAAGTTCCTTGTGGATACAACTCTGAACAACGATGCAAAGCAGCAGAGGATGAAGTTGGAGGTTCAGTTTGCCAGAGAAAGTACCACGCTTCTGCGTAAAGTCGATCCTATCTTCCGAATCCAGATTACACTGCCCAGTGGGAAGAGGAGGATGAAAACAGCACAGGAGTTTGGAGATGCCCTCATGTCATACCTGGGCAAGAGGAGTGACCGAACCACACTGGAATATGAGAAATTCCAAGAATGTCTTGAAAGGCTGGCATCTGGACAGGAGTGACAGAATTACATAAGAAACATGTGAGCTGCTATTAAGAGACTGAAAAGATAAATAGTATTAGCAGACAGTAAGATTAGTGAATGCATAACTGGCAGAATAGCCAGAAAACCCGTTTCTTTGTGTTATTTTTCATTTTAATGAGGAATTGGGGGTTATTTTCAAGATACAGAGTTACTTTGAGGTGTTACAGTTCTTCTATGTATAGTGTTTATTAATTCCCAAATGTGTTTTAAGTATTTATTCAACAGCATATAGAAAAACAGCAAGAATAACTTATGCATACCAGGCGGAATGGCCCTTTTTGGGTCATTTTTTTTATTTTCAAGGGGTGGGGGGTTATTTTCAAGATACAGAGTTAATTTTTGTGTCAAAAGTCTTGTATTTATAGTGTTAATCAACTCCCAAATGGGTGCGTTTAAATTTTGAACTTGATGATTATCCCCCCTCCCTAGCCGGGCCCAAAATGTATAAGAAATTATTTTCAACTGCTCCTAGCTATCAACACTATCATTACACCGATCAAGAACAAAATGTAATGCAAAAAATATATAATTGCCTAATAATTTGCCTCCAAATCTTGATTTTCTAAATCATAGTTTTGGTGAGGAGGGTAATTTGCCCGTGGGAGTCACAGATCAAACACACTGACCAGACCTTAGGCCTCCTGCACTCCCAGAAGTTTACAGTAACTCTATGAGTGTACTGTACAAACACTGGGCAGAGAGAGACCCATCTTTGGGTCGCAGACCAATTGTTATGGAATTAAATAACAGGGGTTTATTTTCCTTTTCCTACATTGACAAATATATGTTACAGTACAATTCAAAAAAACAGTCAGATAACCTCAGTAAAACTAACTATGCCTCAACCTAACTTTAACCCTAGCCTTAACCACAGTAAAAGTATATGCCTGCCACAAAGCTAATCAAACACGGGTAAGGCGGGTCTATGGTGTTTTGTACTTGTACTGTGTAGTCTGTAGATCTGCTACTGTTGGTATTTTTGAATTTGAATCCTGAAAAGTAACAGTTTGAGGTTTTGAGATTCTCCACCCGACAGAGACGATTCACAGTAGCAGCTGACAAAAGTAATGTAACATTTCTTTTTGCATAAATGGGTACAATTCTAAAGGCAAAATTGCATTCAATCCTACTAAAATATCAATCTCACTTAATTATGCTAACCTTTCAAAATACATAATTATAATGTTGCTTCACGACTAAGTCTTCAAAATAACATAATAATTTGTTTGCATAAATGGGTGAAATGGTCCTCCTATCTCAAATCTAAAGGCAGGCCCGTATGGCTAGGGTAGCATTCCGGGCACCTAGGCTGCTGCCTGACAGTGTGTCGCAGGTTCGAATCCTGACGACCTTTGCCACATCTCTGTCTCCCCATTTCCTGTCAGCAAGAAGCCTAGTGTCCTATCAATAATGACATAGAATCCCCCAAATAAATCGTAAAAAAATTAAAGATCCTAACCTTTCTCTTGCTTTTCGGTGTACACCCCTCCCCCGCGGGTGTGGGAGGGGGGTGTGGGGGGATGTAGCTGGTCGTGTCTAGGTCGTCTCCCATCGTCTTGTTGGGGATTGAAGTCCCTGTAGGGTTACAGCAAAATAAAAAAGGAAGATTCAATAAAAAAAAGTATACAGATTACAGAAAGTGTTAAAGTGAAGTTTTTATACCTGGTTTTTACCTTAGCACCCCCCACCTGAACACGCCCACAGTTGTTGTTGTATGATAATGAGGGAGGGGTTAGGGGAGGGGAGGATTTTAGTGTGTCACTAAAGCGGTGTATTTTTGATTGGGCCTTTTGACTCAAAGGCTTTCAGCTTTCAAGAAGAATCCAAAAATACACAGGGAAGACATATTTTAATATTCTAGCCACACCCGGGTATCTATTAGAGTAATGTTAACTCCATAGACACATACAAAAAAATAAAAATAAAAAATGAAAAAAATAAAAAAAATAAGAAACTCCTGAGTTTATCATTTACCACCAGCAAACCATCCAAAAACACCACCGCCACCGCCACCACCTTTGGTTTTACCAGAGCTACCTCCACTATAGCTACCATAATACATACTGGGCAGCAGCAGCAGCAGTAGCAGCAACGGGGCTCACAACACTGCTGTGCTTCAGCAACGCGCCGTGCAGCTGTGCCACCGCCTGCTCGTTAGATGCGCACGTCAGCAGGCCGGGCACGGTCTCGTGGTAGAGCACGTTGACAAAGTCCCAGCCGTGGTCAACGCCCAGCGACCGCACATGCGGGTAACCAACGTTGCGTGTGTGATGCATCACCACCAGGATGACGGCCGCCCCTCCTGAGAAGACAAAAGAGAGAGAGAAAGAGAGAGAGAGAGAAACCATGACTGAGATAAACTAAGTAACTATAGTAGAATTTGAGTACATAGGGCTGTCACAATTATGACATTTTACATGATGATAAATTGTCAAACAAATAATTGCGATTAACGATTTAATTGTGTTTTTGAACACTAAAGCCCTAACCACACCAAAGGGTCACCATGCAACTCCTTGGGTCCAAATGGTTGCAAGGGGTTGCATGGTGACACTTTGGTGCGGTTTGGGCCATTGAATTCCATGTGTTGAATCACGTGGGACAACGTGCGTCAACGTGCAACAGGACATATCACAACACAGTGACAACGCTAAAACCGTCTCGACCCTTTGGTGTGGTTAGGGCTTATAAAATGGTAATGGTAAAACATAGCCTAGTCACAGTAAAATCTGGCAACACTAGATTAGCTGCAGTAGTGTACTAGGGCAGAGGTGAACAGATAATGAATTGAAGCAGCACAGAGCACACAAAGAAAAACGAGCCACTGGTGTGGTTTGGGCTTTAGGTTATGCCGGGTTTTTCTGTGATGTCCGTAATTCCATTCCACTCGCTCTCTAGGAATGCATGTATTGTATGGATGGAACAAAACACTAACCTTTATGTATCTTTTTTATTTATTTTTTGCCATCAAGTTATGTGAAATATGGACACATAATTACAGATACAGAGTCAATGCAAGCACTTATTATTTTACAACCCTAACCTCAGTAACTACTGTATGCCTCCACCTAACCTTAACCATAACCTCAGTAAAACTATGCCTAACCTTAACCTTAACCTGAGTAAAACTTTGCCTGCCAGGAAGCCAATCAGGTAGGGTGGGTCTTCTTATAACCTTGGTGGAATCCATCATTTTGCATCCTGCATGAAGCCAATGGGTTGAGTTTCTTGACTCACATTCATTTATACACACATGCTTATGTGATAACGAGATATGTTGAATTAACTCTGAATCTCGCTGTGCAGGAGAAGAATGCAACAGACAGATGGCGAGTGAAATTCAATAATTCCGTCAAATTAATTGGACGGATAAAAAAAAAAAAAAAAAAACTGAAAAGCGTATATGCTATTACCTGGGACGACGTCTTTCATTGCTGCCTCAATGGCTGTCATGTGGCGCGTCCCCACCGGGCAGAAGACGATGACGACCTCCGGGCCGCTGTCGGTCTCGTCTATGTGAAGTCCACCCAGCTGCCTCACACGTTGCAACAGAGTGTGGTGACAGTCGAAGGTTTCACCTTTAACAATCACTTTGACCCTCACCGTGCTCTGAGCTGCGATGCTTCCTGAAAATGGAACACTGTTTCAGGGAGACACATTTGGAGGTAGTACCAAACCTACCGTACATTTCATCGCTGTCAAGCAGACATTTTTTAACTCTGTTTTCAAACTTTTAGTTTTTTCGCAAATTTAGGCCCTTCTTGATCACACTACACGTCACACAAAAGCATCAAAAGTAGGAGATTGGCAAGCTCGAAAACGTGGTGCGAAGCGGCGCGTGTAGATCTACTTTTGTTATTTTCGAATTTGAATCCTGAAAAGTGATGGTTTTGAGGTTTCAATCCGACAGAGACAATTTACATCCATTTCAAGTTTATCACTGAATTTACCCTGGGTAAAAACCCCATGTGAAGAAAGTTACTCTGGGTAAAAACACCACATGCAGAATGTTTTTTTTAAATTGAAAATTACCTTACCTTGACCGTGGAACTGACGCTCGACCAGGGCACACCTTGTCTCAAAATCAACACTCGAACTTGCGGGTCGGGCTGACAAAAGTAATGTAACATTTCTTTGCATAAATGAAGGAAATTCTAAAGGCAAAATTACATTCAATCATACTAAAATATCGATATCAATTAATGATGCTAACCTTTCAAATAGAAAATAAGACTTTTGCTTCATGAATAAAAGTCTTCAAAATAACATGACATAGTCACATCAAATTCTGACCCCAATCGACCAAACGTTTATGGGCCAGGCCCAAAGTGTATAAGAAATACATTTCAACTCCTCCTAGCTATCAACACTATCATTACTCCGATCAAGAAAAATAAAAATGAAAAAAAACATAATTGCCTAATCAATTTGGTTTTGGTGAGGAGGGTAATTTGCCTGTGGGAGTCACAGATCAAACACACTGACCAGACCTTAGGCCTCCTGCACTCCCACAGTAACTCTATGAGTTTACTGTACAAACACTGGGCAGAGAGAGACCCATCTTTGGGTCGCAGACCAATTGTTATGGAAGTAAATATCAGGGGTTTATTTTCCTTTTCCTACGTTGAAAAATATATGTTACAGTACAATTAAAAAAAACAGTCAGATAACCTCAGTAAAACTAACTATGCCTCAACCTAACTTTAACCCTAGCCTTAACCTCAGTAAAAGTATATGCCTGCCACGAAGCTAATCAAACACGGGTAAGGCAGGTCTATGGTGTTTTGTACTTGTACTGTAGTCTGTAGATCTGCTACTGTTGCTATTTTTGAATTTGAATCCTGAAAAGTAACAGTTTTGGAGGTTTTGAGATTTTCCACGATTTACAGTAGCAGCTGACAAAAGTAATGTAACTTTTTTTTTGCATAAATGGGTACAATTCTAAAGGCAAATTTGCATTCAACCCTACTAAAATATCAATCTCACTTAAAGGTATATTCAGTGATTTCACTCAAAAAACCTTAGGTTTCGTTTTTGGCTGGGACCTAAGCCTTTCATCCAATCAGGATAGAGAGCCAAAAACGAAACCTAAGGCTTTTTGACCCCCAGGGGTTAACTGGGGACAGGGAGGAACTCCTTATATGGTCAGCACACTCTATAGTAGAGAGGATTATCACAACAAAACAAAAAAATAAGTGATATTTGAATTAAGTGAAATCACTGAATATACCTTTAATGATGCTAACCTTTCAAAGTACATATAATGTTGCTTCACGACTAAGTCTTCAAAATAACATAATAATTTGTTTGCATGTGTGAAATTGTCCTCCTGTCTCAAATCTAAAGGCAGAATTACATTAAATCCTACAAAAATATCAACCATACTTAATTATGCTAACCTGGCCCAGATGGCTAGGGTATCAGTCTGGGCGAATACTGGACAATTCACCCCGGTTCTTGCCCGTTTTTCCTCCCGGAATTTTCACCAGTGAGGGGGATAACTTTGTAATATGCTATTGGCTGTTTGTATTCTTTTTGGAAAAATATAAAAAGATACTACTGTGGAAAGGCTATATTATTTTACTTATATTGACCCTATAAACAATTTAGTATTATTTAGTGTAAGGTTTTGGCCACTCAAATGGTACCTCGTCAGATAATCCCCACATATCCTACAACAACTTCTGTGAACAGACTTCACTGTAGTAGCTTTTCATAAATTATATTTGTACTTAGGCTGTCTGCTGTCATGCAAATTTATAGTTAGAGAAATTCAAAGTCCAGCCGTCTGCTGTCCGGCCTCTCCCAACCCTCACTGGGGAAAATTCTGGGAGGAAAAACAGAAACGGGGTGAGTTGTCTTGTTACCGTCCGGGCACCTAGGCTGCTGCCTGACAGCGTGTCGCAGGTTCGAATCCGGACGACCTTTGCCACATCTCTCTCTCCCCATTTCATTTCAGCAAGAAGCCTACTGTCCTATCAATAAAGACATAAAATCCCCCAAATAAATCGTAAAAAATTAAAAGATCCCAACCTTTCTCTTGCTTTTCGGCGTACACCCCTCCCCCGCGGGTGTGGGAAGGGGGTGTGGGGGGATGTAGCTGGTCATGTATAGGTCGTCTCCCGTCGTCTTGTCGGGGATTGAAGTCCCTGTAGGGTTACAGCAAAATAAAAAAGGAAGATTCAATAAAACAAAATAAAAAAGTGTACAGATTACAGAAAGTGTTAAAGTGATGTTTTTATGTGGCCACACCTACCAGTTCATTACGTATACCTGGTTTTTACCTTAGCACCCCCCACCTGAACACGCCCACAGTTGTTGTATGATAATGACGGAGGGGTTAGGGGAGGTGAGGATTTTACTGTGTCACTAAAGCGGTGTATTTTTGATTGGGCCTTTTGACTCAAAGGCTTTCAGCTTTCAAGAAGAATCCAAAAATACACAGGGAAGACATATTTGAATATTCTAGCCACAACCGGGCGTCTATTAGAGTAATGTTAACTCCATAGACACATACAAAACAGAAAAAGTTAAAAAAGAAAAAAAAAAAGTTAAAAAAAGAATAATAAATAAGAAACTCCTGAGTTTATCAATTACCACCAGCAAACTATCCGAAAACACCACCGCCGCCGACACCAACCAGAGCTACCTCAACCATAGCTACCATAATACATACTGGGCAGCAGCAGCAGTAGCAGCAACGGGGCTCACAACACTGCTGTGCTTCAGCAATGCGCCGTGCAGCTGTGCCACCGCCTGCTCGTTAGATGCGCACGTCAGCAGGCCGGGCACGGAATCGTGGTAGAGCACGGTGACAATGTCCCAGTTGCGGTCGTTGCCCAACTTGCCCAGCGACCGCTCATGTCGGTAATCAACGTTGTGAGTGTGATGCATCACTACCAGGATGACGGCCGCTCCTCCTGAGAAGACGAAAGAGAGAGAGAGAGAGAAACCATGACCGAGATAAACTAAGTAACTATAGTAGAATTTGAGTACATAGGGCTGTCACATTTATGACATTTTACATGATGATAAATTGTCAAACTAATAATTGCGATTAACGATTTAATTGGGTTTTTGAACACTAAAGCCCTAACCACACCAAAGGGTCACCATGCAACTCCTTGGGTCCAAACGGTTGCAAGGGGTTGCATGGTGACACTTTGGTGCGGTTTGAGCTATTGAATTCCATGTGTTGAATCACTTGGGACAACATGGGACGACGTGCGTCAACGTGCAACAGGACATATCACACCACAGGGCCAACGCTAAAACCGTCTTGACTAGGGGTGGGTCCCGAACGTCGGGACCAATCTGGTACCGAACCGAACATGCTCGAGTACCGGGTACCCATTACAATAATTCAATTTCGGTTCTCTCTATCGGTTCCTGGGTGACACCATGCACGCACGCACGCACGCACATAAAACAGCTGATTATAATCAGATCCTGCTACTCGGAGAGCCAGCAACAGAATGGACCGTGGTAATCGCTCTTGTCGCTCAAAAGTATGGCTTCACTATAGTAGACAATCAAAGCAGTTAGCGTCCACTGTCCAGATGCCGTGGCCGCGGTGCTCGGCTCGCACACAATACAACAACAAAGTTAACTTCGGGAGAGAGCCCCCACAGATCTGCCCTTCATGCAACGAACGGCAGATCGATGAGCGCATGGGGGGTTTTGCAGCCTGGCGCACTGGCGCAGCTCCATGCGCGTTGTGGATCTCTCATTTTATGGAACGAACGTACCACCGGTATGCTGTTAGCTTGTTGCTAACGGGACCCTGTTAGCAACAAGTCTCTCTCTCGCGCGCGCGCGTTAGAGAGACGTCTTTCTTTTTCTCCCTCTCTCTCTCTCTCTCTCTCTCTCTCTCTCTCTCTCTCGCGCGCGCGTTAGAGAGAGACGCTCTCTCTAACACGTCTTTCTTTCTCTCTCTCTCTCTCTCTCTCGCACGCGTTAGAGAGAGACGCTCTCTCTAACACGTCTTTCTTTTTCTCTCTCTCTCTCTCTCTCCCGTTGAAGCACTGTAGTGTTGCACTGTTCTGATGTGATATTACCGGTATATGAAATAGCCTATCATACATTTAATTTTTATGTTATTATTTGCATCTGAACTTGTCAGTAGCCTAACTGTAGGCCTTTACCACAGTACTGTGGTAGTCTACTGTGGAAGAGGATGTTACACTATTTATTCATTACATGTCTTAAATTGACATTGAGCTTTTTTGTTAAAACATTTGACCTCTTTTATATCATTTTGGAACCGAAATAGGGAACCGTTAAGAACCGGAATCGATAAGCAGAACCGGAATCGGTACCGGACTCGAAAAAATCCTAACGATACCCATCCCTAGTCTTGACCCTTTGGTGTGGTTAGGGCTTAAGACAAAATGGTAATGGTAAAGCATAGCCTAGTCACAGCAAAATCTGGCAACACTAAATTAGCTGCAGTAGTGTACTAGGCCAGAGGTGATCATATAATGAATTGAAGCAGCACAGAGCACACAAAGAAAAACGACCCACTGGTGTGGTTTGGGCTTTAGGTTATGACAGGTTTTTCTGTGATGTCCGTAATCCCATTCCACTCGCTCTCTAGGAATGCATTTATTGTATGGATGGAACAAAACACTAACCTTTCTGTATCTTTTATTTTAATTTTTTTGCCATCAAGTTATGTGGAATATGCACAAAGAATTACAGATAAAGGAAGACAAGCAGGTAGGGTGGGTCATCCTTGGGTGGAATCCATAATTTTGCATCCATGAAGCCAATAGGTTGAGTTTCTTGCATGAATTCATACACACATGCTTATGTGATAACGAGATATGTTGAATTAACTCTGAATCTCGCTGTGCAGGAGGAGAATGCAACAGACAGATGTCGAGTGAAATTCAATAATTCCAACAAAACTGAAAACAAAGTGTAGCCTATATACTATTACCTGGGAAGACGTCTTTCATTGCTGCCTCAATGTCTGTCATGAGGCCTGTCGCCACCGGGCAGAAGACGATGACGACCTCTGGGCCGCTGTCGGTCTCATCTACGTGAAGTCCACCCAGCTGCCTCACGCGTTGCAACAGAGTGTGGTGACAGTCGAAGGTTTGACCTTTAACAATCACTTTGAGTTTGACCCTCACCGTGCTCTGAGCTGCGACGCTTCCTGAAAATGGAACACTGTTTCAGGGAGACACATTTGGAGGTAGTACAAAAACTACCGTACATTTCATCAGACAGCAGACATTTCTTAACTCTGTATTCAAATTTTTTGTTTTTTCGCAAATTTAGGCCCTTCTTGATCACACTACACGTCACACAAAAGCATCAAAAGTAGGAGATCGGCAAGCTCGAAAACGTGGGACGAAGCGGCGCGTGTTGAGCGTATAGATCTACTTTAGCTATTTTCGAATTTGAATCCTGAAAAGTGACGGCTTTGGAGGTTTTGAGGTTTCAATCCGACAGACGATTTACATCCATTTCAAGTGTATCACCGAATTTACCCTGGGTAAAAACCCCACACGCAGAATGTTTTTTTTAACACTTTCAACGCTGCCTGGTGTTCAGTGAGGAGATCCTGTAACGGAATCTTGTTCTTTGGTTGACTTTTTTGAATACGTTGGTGGCCATTTTATCACCGGAAAGATTGGCCTCCAGGATGGAACCTAGGTAGGTAATTTCATCTTTACGTGTGATAACATTGTCACCCACTCTAACCAAGAAGCCATTTGCCTTGCTGAGATTACTATTAGATCCAAAGAGAATGGATTCAGTTTTTCCCAGGTGTAAAGATAGTTTGTTATCAGCGATCCAGGTGCAGATTCTACCGAGTTCAGAGCTGAGGGCCTTTTCAACCTGCAGTTTGTTCCTGTCCGAGTCATCTGCGAACAGGAACAAGTTGCAGACACAAGCTGATGTCATGTCGTTTGTATATATTAGGAAAAGTAAAGTCCCTAGTATGCTTCCTTGTGGAACGCCACAGCTCACTGGGAGGGGGGGGGGGGGTACGGGGGGACGACAATGTTCCATTCACCTCCACCATCTGTTCTCTCCCCTCCAGGTAGGATTGCATCCAGCTCACTGATTGCAGCCACTGGACAGACCGGAGCAAATCAGTCTACTCTAACGTGCAGCCAAGCAGCCCAGTTTAAACACTCTATTTCCTGCCTGCGCCGTGAAGGGCCCTTCACAATAAAGCGTCTGCCTTTACCTCCCAATGAACTACATTTTACACTGCTTATTATTGGCAGGAAATGTAGTCTTATCAGTGTTGGGCGCGTTACTTTAAAAAAGTAATTAGTTATAGTTACTAGTTACTTCTCCAAAAAAGTAACTGAGTTAGTAACTGAATTACTCTATTGTAAAAGTAACTAGTTACTAGGAAAAGTAACTATTTGCGTAAAAAATGTTGTAATATGTCTAAGAATTTGGATTGTTTTTGGGAGCAGGTTTCACAAGGTGCATAGAGTAGAACAGCATAGACAGGTACTTACAAGTTACAACTTACACATAAGACATAATAACCTTTTGCCATGAGGGAGAAATAAACTTCAACTTCAATATATGTATTGCACTTCAATATAATATTTATTGAACCTCAACAGTAAACCAGGTGTAATTGCCTACACCAGTGGCTCTCAAACTTTTTGGACCTCAAAAATCCAACAACTTCAGACAAGACAACTGGTAGACAATACTGTCTAATTAAAGACACAAATTGGCTCAGAACAACTGGTCAGTGGTCAGTCACTCACACACACACACACACACACACACACACGAGAGGCCCTCCCCTGCATCTCTCTCTCTCTCTCTCTCTCTCTCTCTCTCTCTCTCTCTCTCTCTCTCTCCTGCAAGCACGCATGCAGTCAGGCTGTCAACATTAGCTTTAGCATTAGCATTAGCAGGGTCTGTGTAGCATCAAGCTTTCACAACTGACTGCTATGTTTGTTTTATTCTAACCGTGTGAAGCCCAACACACACCGGCTCCGTCCGACGCGGCGCGTTGCTGCGCGGCGCCGCCTGGAGAATAGAACTGGTTCTATCGGCGCGCCGGGCGACGCAGCGCGACGCAGCGGACGGAGCCGGTGTGTGTTGGGCTTCATGTTTGCAGCAGCAGGAGGAGCAGCATCAGCCCCATTGCACACACGCACACACACACAGAGTCACAGACACACACACACACACACACACACACACACACTGTCAGAACAGAAAGCTTGGGGACGCTTAACATAATAACGGAGCACATTTCATTGTCAGTAACGGTAACTGCGTTGTAACGATGACAATTGTAATTAATTAGATTACCCGTTACTGAAAAAAATAACGACGTTAGGTAGCGCCGTTTGTTTAAACGCCGTTATACCCAACACTGAGTCTTAGTCGCGGTAACTCTTAACAGCGTGTGTTTGAGGGAGAGAGAGAGAGAGAGAGAGAGAGAGAGTGTATACAGTTTACTAGCACGCACCGTGCGGGTCCTCCCCCCCTGTGGGCCCCGAGGCAGCTGCATCGGCTGCCTCTACTATACCTCTGCGCCTGGCTGGTGCCAAAGTCATGTTCCATCCTTTAAAGGCCTGGGATATTGCACCCCGCATGCTGCGGAGGGGATGTAGATGGTCGTGTCTAGGTTGTCTCCCATCGGCATGTTGGGGATTGAAGTCCCTGTAGGGTTACAGCAAAATAAAAAAGGAAGATTCAATAAAATAAATTAAAAAAGTCTACAGATTACAGAAAGTGTTAAAGCGAGGTTTTTATGTGGCCACACCTACCAGTTCATTACGTTTACCTGGTTTTTACCTTAGCACCCCCTACCTGAACACGCCCACACCTGTTGTATGATAATGGGGGAGGTATTAGGGGAGGGGAGGATTTTAGTGTGTCACTAAAGCGGTGTATTTTTGATTGGGCCTTTTGACTCAAAGGCTTTCAGCTTTCAAGAAGAATCCAAAAATACACAGGGAAGACATATTTGAATATTCTAGCCACACCCAGGCGTCTATTAGAGTAATGTTAACTCCATAGACACATACAAAAAAAAATGAATAAAACAAAAATTAAAAAAAGAAAAAGAAATAAACTCCTGAGTTTGTCAATTACCACCAGCAAACCATCCAAAAACACCACCGTCGCCGCCACCACCGTTGGTTTTACCAGAGCTACCTCCACCATAGCTACCATAATACATACTGGGCAGCAGCAGCAGTAGCAGCAACGGGGCTCACAACACTGCTGTGCTTCAGCAACACGTCGTGCAGCTGTGCCACCGCCTGCTCGTTAGACGTGCACGGCAGCAGGCCGGGCACGTTCTTGTGGTAGAGCACGTTGACCCAGCCACAGTCGCTGTCCAGCGACCTCACGATGTTCGGGTAATTGACGTTGTGCGTGTGATGCATCACTACCAGGATGACGGCCGCCCTTCCTGAGAAGTCGAAAGAGAGAGAGAGAGAGAGATAAACCATGATAGAGATAAACTAAGTAACTATAGTAGAATTTGAGTACATAGGGCTGTAACAATTATGACATTTTACATGATGATAAATTGTCAAACAAATAATTGTGATTAACGATTTAATTGTGTTTTTGAACACTAAAGCCCTAACCACACCAAAGGGTCACCATGCAACTCCTTGGGTCCAAACGGTTGCCAGGGGTTGCATGGTGACACTTTGGTGCGGTTTGGGCCATTTAATTCCATGTGTTGAATCACTTGTGTCAACGTGAGACGACGTGCGTCAACGTGCAACAGGACATATCACACCGCAGGGACAACGCTAAAACCGGCTAGACCCTTTGGTGTGGATAGGGCTTAAAGAGTAGGTAACATGTTTGGCACTACTTTCCCCAATTTAATTGTGTAATAATTGTGAACACAATGGTCAATACAACTATAGTGTCATTGTGTGTACTTTGGGAGCTCTCAGAAGAAGGAGGTTACAACTCCCGAAGCACCGCCCATTCACCTCGGCAAGTCACGAGTCAATATGGCGCGTCATCAAGGGAGGTTATTGTCGGGCCCCCATAGGATTACATTGAAAAGTGGCTGTGGGAATTACCATATTAAACACTCTACTAAGGGAGTAAATATATAACTTTGTTAACGACCATGACCGGGGATATTTCGGCTATCACACGTTGTGTTTTTTTAATAATTGAGCAGACCGTTTTTGCAATATTCATAGTGAAACAGGGCTAGCGTCGGTGGCTAGTTGCGAGGGGCGTGTCTTAACTCTTCTCCAGGCTGGTTACAGCGGGCCACTGAGAGGCAGCTATCCCAGAATGAGTGCTTCTCTGTGGGTACTAGTAGGCTATAAGCGGGGTGACTTGGCATGATTATTATGGAGGGTTTTTTTCTAGACAAATGATGACAACATAGGATTAATACGGGAAATGAAGCATATTCATGAGGGAAAGTTGATCATTAGAAGAAAGACTTTAATAACATAATAACATTTAAACGTGGACCCTGTTGTAAACAAGTATAATGCTTTATCAGTGTGTCGTCCACTCCACAGTAATTGTATTGAGTTGTGCTTTCATGTTAAATGTACCCATTCTGCAAACTGTTAATACACACTTAATTAATTAAATCAATTAAACCAAGCACTTTTTGTCCAAGGTTTTGGAGACATAAATGAAAGATTGCGAGTATGCATAAATCAGTAGGCTATAAGGCTATTAAAATAATATGAGGGTTTATTCTGCTGGGCGTATTGGGCCGGCCACCTTGGCTGACGGGATTGTATTTTACCGGACAAAGAATAAATTAATCTGCTATATTTTAACGTGAATGTTTGCAGATAGACTACATGCACCCATGCTTTACACCTCGTTACCTTAGCGCTGCACTTCTATTCTACACATGGAACCAAACGGTCCGTTTGGTTCCACTGATTTTACACTATAAATCGGGGTCTCAGAGGTAGAAATGCCAAAAATGGGATCCGTAGACTAATGCATGTCAAACTGGGGGTCCTTGAAAAAACGAGTTGAGAATCACTGCTAGAGCCGTAAACATCTTCTCGTAGCCTATGGTGGTCCCTGACATTATAAGCATCTTCAAATGGGGGTCCGCGGGCTGATTAGTGTCAATTTGGGGGTCCTTGACATGAAAACTTTTATATATTTTATCATCTACAATACATGCGTCGGTCTTGGTTCAAATTATACCTTGGAACCAACAGTAGGTATAATTTGAACCAAGACTAGGGTTGGGATTCGTTAGGATTTTAACGGTTCCGGATCCTTCCCGGATCCCTCTTAACGGTTCCGGTTCCTAACGGTTCCCTTAACGGATCCTAATATTATTTTTTTCCCCGTTTTTCTGACATAGATTATGCTTATATTATAACTAACCTAACCAAGTACATAATAAACACAAATTAATTAATTAAATTATTGAAAATGCACTTTACAATTATGAGGTGGCACTATTATTTAAACTTCACCACCACCAGCAGCAGCAGCTAGGCACCACAACAATATCATTGTTGAAATTTGTACTGTATATTGCAATTTGTACTGTATATTAAATATACAGTACACAATATTGATATTGTTGTAGTGACAAATGTTGTCTTTAATGTTCAAATTAATTTAATATGAAGGACCCCTTACCCTAATGGAAACAAGCCATAGTGCTTTCTTGGATTATAGCAGACCTTGTATTGAACTGTAGGCTAGGTTCCTGTGCTTTTTTTCTGCAAATTGTTTATAAAGTAATCAATCTATGGCGGTATATGCACCTAAACGCTGGGCTCTCAACAGCCACGCAATTAATTTAGAGACAAATTAAAAGCACGTTAGTAGTTTTTATTTTCAATTACGTTACTAGCCTGGGGAAAGTAAACCAGCCTTGCATCAGATCGTCCCCCGCTGGCTGTGGTGAAGCTGCGGGGAGAGCAGGCACGGCTTTCCGCATGGCTCTCAAACGCGATGTGTAGGCATATTGATTTTGAGATGTTTCCTCTATGTTCATGTGGTACAAGTTGCAACAACCTTTGCTAGCAACTCTCGCATTTATTGCACTTTGCATGCTCACTGCTCAGCCTCAGTCATTTCCCTCTCTGTTAACCACACTTTGGCGACATACTGTCCCACTCGCTCCACAGCGGTCGCTGAATGCACAGAACAGTGGGCGTATCCTCCCCGACCCCACGAGCTCACTCATGTAGGTGGGGTGACGTCACCCCAGGCTCTGCTTGCATGCAGGCACAGACACAGCGGAGCTAAAATGACAACTGATGAGATCCGTTTGGGGAACCGTTAATAAAAAAACGATGGAACCGGCTCCGGATCCGCAATGTCGGAACCGGGTCTGAAATGGACCCGGTTCCGAATCCCAACCCTAACCAAGACCGAATATCATTACGTCGGATATGAATTGCAAAAGCAGATTGAACGCTGGCGAGCCATAGTCTCTCTAGACAGACTGCATGTTGACTCGTAGGGCCGTAGAGATTATACATTATATACAGTATAATTGCGGGGGTGGGGGTATTGTATAATATAGGCATACTGTTAATTCAGTCAATTTCTGCAAACATAACTACTTTTAGCTGATAAAAGTTCACCAACCAACACCTCATTCCTTTTGTTTGTCTGCTCCATTGAAGTGCAATGAAGTCCAGCGTGTCCTTTTTCATCAGATGGTTGATTCACACACCTACCAACTGGCTGCGTTCCTAATGTTATTAATTTATCATGCAATGGTAATTCTAACCATTCTATCAACGCAGTTAAAATATTTAGCTATAGGCTACAACATGACTTATGATGTACAGTAGTAGAAATAGACGACCTAGACTATAATTATGCAAGGAATAGGCTAGCTTGAAATGTCTGGTTGTAATTGTGCAGTGATTCAACATCGTAGAATGTCATATACATTATATAGGCATTTATAGTTATGTAGGAATACGCATACCTCTTCAAGTAGAGAAATGTACATTGTTCAATGCTCAGCTTCAAATGATATTGCAACAAAATGTGAAGTATCACTTTTATTTACAATACAAAAATATATATGACGGACAATATTCTGCAGTCTCCCCGGAATCCACAGAGCTCTCGACCATGGTGGCGGTGTTCATGACACAGGCAATGTCCCCCTAAATGACAAAAGACTTGATTAGAACCGTAGACTAGCCCACTGTTACGGACTGGAATATATCCCACTAAATATTAATTTCATTTATGCAAAAGAAAAATACTTGGAGGCTATTTAGCTTCCATGTTTGGGTTGAATGAATGCATGTTATCATACACGAATGCCCCCGTCCCTACCACAATATTCCCTTTTGATTATTCAATTCTTACAGTAAATACACACCTGATAGACATAAAAGGCGTAAAAGGAAGCGCTGCATAGAATAAATTATTATCAAACCGATGCAATCGCATAACGTGCGATCATACGTGCGATGCTCCACCATGTATCGGCTGGTTAGCATAGCCAAGTTGGCAACAGCTAATACTAGCAAAGTTTACTTACACGTGAAACAGTCCCGCTGGTGGCTGGAGTCTGGACAGTTACAGGAATCGGTGGCCCTTGTGTATGGAAGACTCAGCTTTCTTCTCCTGGCTAATCTTTATTATTTGTGCTTGTTATTAGAATAACAAGCTGCTTTCGTCCACATAATGTTGCTGCATACTGTAGTCAGTGTAGTGTGCGCCCGCCGGCATCCTGGCAGTCGATGGGCGTGTCGAGTTAGCATTCCACCGAGACAAGATTTCGACATCCCTTGATGACGCTGCGGTGCGCGTCATCAGGCAACCCGAAGTTGATTTCTCCAAAATGGCGGATGTCGATCATTTCAGTTGATAAAGCTAAAATATCAAATGTGGCTCCTCCCCAAAAAATGTTTTATATATAGTTGACATACGTAAGGGTTTTCTGAGAGACGTGTGTCAACAGTTTAGCAAATAAATAATATATTACCCTCTCTTTAAGACAATCAAGTTATGTGGAATATGCACACAGAATTACAGATACAGAGTCAATGCAAGTACTTATTATTTTACAACCCTGACCTCAGTAACTACTGTATGCCTGGACCTAACCTTAACCATAACCTCAGTAAAACTATGCCTAACCTTAACCTTAACCTGAGTAAAACTTTGCCTGCCAGGAAGCCAATCAGGTAGGTTGGGTCTTCTTATAACCTTGGTGAAATCCATAATTTTGCATCCATGAAGCCAATGGGTTGAGTTTCTTGACTCGCATGAATTCATACACGCATGCTTATGTGATAACGATATATGTTGAATTAACTCTGAATCTCGCTGTGCAGGAGAAGAATGAAACAGACAGATGGCGAGTGAAATTCAATATTTCCGTACAACTAATTGGACAGATTAAAAAATAAATTAAAAAAAAACTGAAAAGCGTATATGCTATTACCTGGGACGACGTCTTTCATTGCTGCCTTAATGTCTCTCATGTGCCAGCGCGTCTTCACCGGGCAGAAGACGATGACGACCTCCGGGCCGCTGTCGGTCTCGTCTACGTGAAGTCCACCCAGCTGCCTCACACGTTGCAACAGAGTGCGGTGACAGTCGAAGGTTTGACCTTTAACAATCACTTTGAGTTTGACCCTCACCGTGCTCTGAGCTGCGACGCTTCCTGAAAATGGAACACTGTTTCAGGGAGACACATTTGGAGGTAGTACCAATTACCAAACCTACCGTTTCATCGCTGTCAAGCAGACATTTCTTAACTCTGTATTAAAACTATTCGTTTTTTCGCAAATTTAGGCCCTTCTTGATCACACTACATGTCACACAAAAGCATCAAAGGTAGGAGATCGGCAAGCTCGAAAATGTGGCGTGAAGCGGCGTGTTTTGAGCGTGTAGATCTACATTTGCTATTTTCAAATTTGAATCCTGAAAAGTGACGGCTTTGGAGGTTTCAATCCGACAGAGACGATTTACATCCATTTCAAGTTTATCACCGAATTTACCCTTGGTAAAAAGCCCATGTGAAGAAAGTTACCCTGGGTAAAAACCCCACATGCAGAATGTTTTTTTTTAAATTGAAAATGACCTTACCTTGACCGTGGAACTGACGCTCGACCGGGGCACACCTTGTCTCAAAATCAACACTCGAACTTGCGGGTCGGGCTGACAAAAGTAATGTAAAATTTCTTTGCATAAATGGTTGAAATTCTAAAGGCAAAATTACATTTAATCATACTAAAATATCGATATCTATTAATGATGGTAACCTTTCAAATAGAAAATACGACTTTTGCTTCATGAATAAAAGTCTTCAAAATAGCATGACATAGTCACATCAAATTCTGACCCCAATCGACCAAATGTTTATGGGCCGGGCCCAAAATGTATAAGAAATACATTTCAACTGCTCCTAGCTATCAACACTATCATTACACCGATCAAGAACAAAAATAATAATAATTGCCTAATCATTTGCCTCCAAATTTTAAAGGCAAATGTTTCGGTGAGGAGGGTAATTTGCCCGTGGGAGTCACAGATCAAACACACTGACCAGACCTTAGGCCTCCTGCACTCCCAGAAGTTTACAGTAACTCTATATGAGTTTACTGTACAAACACTGGGCAGAGAGAGACCCATATTTGGGTCGCAGACCAATTGTTATGGAAGTAAATATCAGGGGTTTATTTTCCTTTTCCTACATTGACAAATATATATGTTACCGTACAATTCAAAAAACAGTCAGATAACCTCAGTAAAACTAACTATGCCTCAACCTAACCTTAACCTCAGTACAATGATATGCCTGCCACGAAGCTAATCAAAAACGTGTAAGGCGGATCTATGGTGTTTTGTACTGTAGTCTGTAGATGTGCTGCTATATTTTAATTTGAATACTGAAAAGTAACAGTTTGAGGTTTTGAGATTTTCCACCCGACAGAGACGATTTACAGTAGCAGCTGACAAAAGTAATGTAACATTTCGTTTTGCATAAATGGGTACAATTCTAAAGGCAAAATTGCATTCAATCCTACTAAAATATCAATCTCACTTAATGATGCTAACCTTTCAAAGTAGGGGAGAGCCGCCACAATTGTAACGCTTCACGGTTGTAACATGGATGTTATCTCTTGATTGGACGCCACCATGACGCCATCGCGTCAGTATGTGTACAGCAACGTACTCTACGTGCCCAGGAAGTTTGAAAAAACTGACTTTTTTCAAAAGGCGTATAATTTTACACCTGGAGTATATGTGTGCTACAATTTTTTTCTTTGGTGTTGGTGAATAAAAATCCACATGGATGTCTTCATGCTTATGTTCTTCATTAGTTTGCATCGTGTTTAGACGGAATTCACGTTCATTCTGGTCTGTAAGCAACAGCAAAGAAAACTTGCAAAAGTGGGCCATTTGTAACATGTTACCGCTTTCCATTCAATACCATTATATGTAATATTTACATATTTGACATATTGGCCAATATTGTATGTTCTAAAATTGTATTGTATTGTGTAGTGTATTCTAAAATTAGTTTAGGGTTGTATAACATTGTACAACTCAATCAATCAAACGTTTGTTTAATCAATGTATTTCCCCATTGGGGGGGCATCCTTTTGTCCGACAACTCATAGGCCCGACGGGGCAATGCTCCGAGGTGCGCTGCGGGTCGGGAGAGGGTTGCGGTTAGGTTTAGGTGTCTGCCCCGGGGGAGGTTAGGGTTAGGGTGAGGGAGGAGGTAGGTTGTCGTTCGGACCAATGATCCGTCGGATGAAAGTACTGCACTCTCCCCATTGAACTGACAAAAAAAAAAAAAATGGTACACCCGATACTATTTAATATTTCCCTTGTGTTTGATACATTTTCTTATCACATCCATGGTATGAAAACAATGCTAAGGAGTTGCTTCAATGAAATATAATTGCTTTAAGCTGAAAACGATATTATGTTTAATGGTGTTTTTTAGCGTTGTTACATTTATCATGCATGCCGTTACAATTAATCCGATATGCGCAGCAAATGTAACACTGAAACAGCGTCCACGTTCGGTTTAATAACTCCCGAACTGTTTTATCAAAAAAATAACTTGAAGTGGTTTATGGTAGCAGACATGTGTAGGTCCGTTGCCTGAAAATATTACGTGTAGATAAATGGATCTCTGAGTAAAAAAATGAAACGTGCAAAATGTTACATCCTTGGCGGCTCTCCCCTACATATAATGTTGCTTCACGACTAAGTCTTCAAAATAACATAATAATTTGTTTGCATAAATGGGTGAAATGTTCCTCCTGTCTCAAATCTAAAGGCAGGCCCGGATTGCTAGGGTAGCATTCCGGGCACCTAGGCTGCTGCCTGACAGTGTGTCGCAGGTTCGAATCCTGACGACCTTTGCTGCGTGTAACCCCCCCACATCTCTCTCTCCCCATTTCCTCTCAGCAAGAAGCCTAGTGTCCTACCAATAAAGACATGAAATAAGATCCTAACCTTTCTCTTGCTTTTCGGCGTACACCCCTCCCGCGCGGGTGTGGGAGGGGGGTGTGGGGGGATGTAGCTGGTCGTGTCTAGGTCGTCTCCCGTCGTCTTGTTGGGGATTGAAGTCCCTGTAGGGTTACAGCAAAATAAAAAAAGGAAGATTCAATACAAAAAAAGTGTACAGATTACAGAAAGTGTTAAAGGGATGTTTGTATGTGGCCACACCTACCAGTTCATTACGTATACCTGGTTTTTACCTTAGCACCCCCTACCTGAACACGCCCACACCTGTTGTATGATAATGGGGGAGGGGTTAGGGTAGGCGAGGATTTTAGTGTGTCACTAAAGCGGTGTATTTTTGATTGGGCCTTTTGACTCAAAGGCTTTCAGCTTTCAAGAATAATCCAAAAATACACAGGGAAGACATATTAGAATATTCTAGCCACACCCAGGCGTCTATTAGAGTAATGTTAACTCAATAGACACATACAAAACAAAAAAAGTTTAAAGAAAAAAGTAAAAAAAAACTCCTGAGTTTATCATTTACCACCAGCAAACCATCTGAAAACACCACGCCGCCGCCACCACCTTTGGTTTTACCAGAGCTACCTCCACTATAGCTACCATAATACATACTGGGCAGCAGCAGCAGTAGCAGCAACGGGGCTCACAACACTGCTGTGCTTCAGCAACACGCCATGCAGCTGTGCCACTGCCTGCTCGTTAGATGCGCACGTCAGCAGGCCGGGCACGGTCTCGTGGTAGAGCACGTTGACAAAGTCCCAGCCGCGGTCGGCGCCCAGCGACCGAACAGGCGGGTAATCAACGTTGTGAGTGTGATGCATCACCACCAGGATGACGGCCGCCCCTCCTGAGAAGACGAAAGAGAGAGAGACAGAGAGAGAGAGAAACCATGACCGAGATAAACTAAGTAACTATAGTAGAATTTGAGTACATAGGGCTGTCACAATTATGACATTTTACATGATGCTAAATTGCCAAACAAATAATTGTGATTAACGATTGAATTGTGTTTTTGAACACTGACTAAAGCCCTAACCACACCAAGGGTCACCATGCAACTCCTTAGGTCCAAACGGTTGCATAGTGACACTTTGGTGCAGTTTGGACCATTGGACGATGTGCGTCAACGTGCAACAGGACATATCACAAGACAGTGACAACGCTAAAACCGTCTCGACCCTTTGGTGTGGTTAGGGATTAAGACAAGATGGTAATGGTAAAACATAGCCTAGTCACATTCCACTCGCTCTCTAACCTTGGTGGAATCCATAATTTTGCATCCATGAAGCCAATGGATTGAGTTTCTTGACTCACATGAATTCATACACAAATGTATATGTGATAATGAGATATGTTGAAATTTGAATTAACTCTGCATCTCGCTGTGCAGGAGGAGAATGCAACAGACAGATGGCGAGTGAAATTCCATAATTCCGTAAAACTAATTGGAGCGATTTAAAATAAATAAAACAAAACTGAAAAGCGTATATGCTATTACCTGGGACGACGTCTTTCATTGCTGCCTTAATGTCTGTCATGTGGCTCGTCCTCACCGGGCAGAAGACGATGACGACCTCCGGGCCGCTGTCGGTCTCGTCTACGTGAAGTCCACCCAGCTGCCTCACGCGTTGCAACAGAGTGCGGTGACAGTCGAAGGTTTGACCTTTAACAATCGCTTTGACCCTCACCGTGCTCTGAGCTGTGACGCTTCCTGAAAATTGAACACTGTTTCAGGGAGACACATTTGGAGGTAGTACCAAACCTACCATACATTTCATCGCTGTCAAGCAGACATCAAAAGCAGACATTCTCTGTATTCAAACTTTTAGGCAAAGAAAACTTGCACAAGTGGGCCATTTTTTTCCATTAAATACCATTATATGTAATATTTACATATTTGACATATTGGCCAATATTATATGTTCTAAATGTGTATTGTATTGTGTAGTGTATTCTAAAATAGTTTAGGGTTGTATAACATTGTACAACTCAATCAATCAAACGTTTGTTTAATCAATGTATTTCCCCATTGAACTGACAAAAAAAAAAAGCCCAAACTGGTACACCCGATACTATTTAATATTTCCCTTATGTTTGATACATTTTCTTATCACATCCATAGTATGAAAACAATGCTAAGGAGTTGCTTCAATGAAATATAATTGCTTTAAGCTAAAAACGATATGTTTAATGGTGTTTTTTAGCGTTGTTACATTTATCATGCATGCCATTACAATTAATCCGATATGCGCAGCAAATGTAACACTGAAACAGCGTCCACGTTCGGTTTAATAACTCCCGACCTGTTTTATCAACAAAAATAACTTGAAGTGGTTTATGGTAGCAGACATGTGTAGGTCCGTTGCCTGAAAATATTAGTAGATGAACGGATCTCTGAGTAAAGAAATGAAACGTGCAAAATGTTACATCCTTGGCGGCTCTCCCCTACAAATAATGTTGCTTCACGACTAAGTCTTCAAAATAACATAATAATTTGTTTGCATAAATGGGTGAAATGTTCCTCCTGTCTCAAATCTAAAGGCAGGCCCGGATTGCTAGGGTAGCAGTCCGGGCACCTAGGCTGCTGCCTGACAGTGTGTCGCAGGTTCGAATCCTGACGACCTTTACTGCGTGTAACCCCCCCACATCTCTCTCTCCCCATTTCCTCTCAGCAAGAAGCCTAGTGTCCTACCAATAAAGACATGAAATCCCCCAAATAAATCGTAAAAAATAAATAAGATCCTAACCTTTTTCTTGCTTTTCGGCGTACACCCCTCCCGCGTGGGTGTGGGAGGGGGGTGCGGGGGGATGTAGCTGGGCGAGTCTAGGTCGTCTCCCGTCGTCTTGTTGGGGATTGAAGTCCCTGTAGGGTTACAGCAAAATAAAAAAAGGAAGATTCAATTAAAAAAAAGTGTACAGATTACAGAAAGTGTTAAAGGGATGTTTGTATGTGGCCACACCTACCAGTTAATTACGTATACCTGGTTTTTACCTTAGCACCCACCTGAACCATAGGCGGAGCTTGAAGTTGACGCTGGGGGGTGCGACTGCTTGGCCAACGACACCCGCTCGCACGCGCAGCGTGCGCGCGCGATTTTTTTAACCTTTATTTTATTATTTTAGCGTTTTTACAATGCCCTAACCCCTAAAAATGAGTTATTTAGGTAGTACAGCAGCTCATACACATGCACTACAGCCGTACAGCGAGTCATCATATCATGATAAGAGAGATGATTACAAACTACAGTCAGAAGCCAGAAGGTATTAAAGTAAAAAAAAAAAAAAAAAAAAACCTTTTTTTTTTTTTTTTTTTTTAGGGGGTGCAATGCACCCCCTGAACCCCCCCAAGCTCCGCCCATGACCTGAACACGCCCACAGTTGTCGTTGTATGATAATGGGGGAGGGGTTAGGGGAGGCGAGGATTTGAGTGTGTCACTAAAGCGGTGTATTTTTGATTGGGCCTTTTGACTCAAAGGCTTTCAGCTTTCAAGAAGAATCCAAAAATACACAGGGAAGACATATTTGAATATTCTAGCCACACCCGGGTGTCTATTAGAGTAATGTTAACTCCATAGACACATACAAAACAAAAAAAGTTTAAAAAAAAAAGTAAAAAAAAAAAAAAAAAACTCCTGAGTTTATCATTTAGCACCAGCAAACCATCTGAAAACACCACGTCGCCGCCACCACCTTTGGTTTTACCAGAGCTACCTCCACCATAGCTACCATAATACATACTGGGCAGCAGCAGCAGTAGCAGCAACGGGGCTAACAACACTGCTGTGCTTCAGCAACACGCCATGCAGCTGTGCCACTGCCTGCTCGTTAGATGCGCACGTCAGCAGGCCGGGCACGGTCTCGTGGTAGAGCACGTTGACAAAGTCCCAGCCGTGGTCGGCGCCCAGCGACCGAACAGGCGGGTAATCAACGTTGTGAGTGTGATGCATCACCACCAGGATGACGGCCGCCTCTCCTGAGAAGACGAAAGAGAGAGAGACAGAGAGAGAGAGAGAAACCATGACCGAGATAAACTAAGTAACTATAGTAGAATTTGAGTACATAGGGCTGTCACAATTATGACATTTTACATGATGCTAAATTGCCAAACAAATAATTGTGATTAACGATTGAATTGTGTTTTTGAACACTGACTAAAGCCCTAACCACACCAAGGGTCACCATGCAACTCCTTAGGTCCAAACGGTTGCATAGTGACACTTTGGTGCAGTTTGGACCATTGGACGATGTGCGTCAACGTGCAACAGGACATATCACAAGACAGTGACAACGCTAAAACCGTCTCGACCCTTTGGTGTGGTTAGGGATTAAGACAAGATGGTAATGGTAAAACATAGCCTAGTCACATCAAAATCTGGCAACACTAGATTAGCTGCAGTAGTGTACTAGGGCAGAGGTGAACAGATAATGAATTGAAGCAGCACAGAGCACACAAAGAAAAACGACCCACTGGTGTGATTTGGGCTTTAAGTTATGCCAGGTTTTTCTTAGATGTCCGTAATTCCATTCCACTCGCTCTCTAACCTTGGTGGAATCCATACTTTTGCATCCATGAAGCCAATGGGTTGAGTTTCTTGACTCACATGAATTCATACACAAATGTATATGTGATAATGAGATATGTTGAAATTTGAATTAACTCTGAATCTCGCTGTGCAGGAGGAGAATGCAACAGACAGATGGCGAGTGAAATTCCATAATTCCGTAAAACTAATTGGAGCGATTTAAAATAAATAAAACAAAACTGAAAAGCGTATATGCTATTACCTGGGACGACGTCTTTCATTGCTGCCTTAATGTCTGTCATGTGGCTCGTCCTCACCGGGCAGAAGACGATGACGACCTCCGGGCCGCTGTCGGTCTCGTCTACGTGAAGTCCACCCAGCTGCCTCACGCGTTGCAACAGAGTGCGGTGACAGTCGAAGGTTTGACCTTTAACAATCGCTTTGACCCTCACCGTGCTCTGAGCTGTGACGCTTCCTGAAAATTGAACACTGTTTCAGGGAGACACATTTGGAGGTAGTACCAAACCTACCATACATTTCATCGCTGTCAAGCAGACATTTCTTAACTCTGTATTCAAACTTTTAGTTTTTTTGCAAATTTAGGCCCTTCTTGATCACACTACACGTCACACAAAGGCATCAAAAGTAAGAGATCGGCAAGCTCGAAAATGTGGCACGAAGCGACGCGTGTTGAGCGTGTAGATCTACTTTTTTCTATTTTTGAATTTGAATCCTGAAAAGTGACGGCTTTGGAGGTTTTGTGGTTTCAATCCGACAGACGATTTACAGTACATCCATTTCAAGTTCATCAACGAATTTACAGTACCCTGGGTAAAAACCCCATGTGAAGAATGTTACCCTGGGTAAAAACCCCACATGCAGAATGTTTTTTTTTTTAACACTTTCAGAGCTGCCTGGTGTTCATTTAAAATTACTGCCGGCAGCCAGGGCATATTGTGTATTTTGGCGCCAAGCATTTCCGCCCACACAGCCCAATACAAGAGATGGGGCTTTTTTTTTAGCAGCACCCGACAGTTTTCACCACAAGCAGTAAGAAATCACTATTTACATCTGAACGTCGGCAGTTTGGACTAAAACAACAACTTTGGAGTATTTTTCGGAGAAAAGAAGCAGCAAAGAAACAACAATGAGTGGATCCTTATGGGAGGCGCGCACATTGATCCTCTGATGGGAAGAACGTAGGCGCTGTCTAGCAGCCTGGGCAGCACGAAAGGTTAGTTCTGAGCTTTGGCTGCTTGGTATTGATATAAACCTTACAACCCGCCATCTGGCGGGTTCAGCGACCTCCGGGGTTAAATCTGAACCCGTCCGAAGCGTTTTGGCGTCCATCGTGTTAATTGAAAATGACCTTACCTTGACCGTGGAACTGACGCTCGACCGGGGCACACCTTGTCTCAAAATCAACACTCAAAATACATCAAAATAAAGGATGTATGTAACTCACATTAGAATAGGCTATTAATGTTCCATAACTTCCATTTCCAATCATTCTAATAGATTCCATACAGTGGGGGTGGTGACTGGTGAGTAAACACAAATAGCTGCTGCAGCTCCCTCCCTTAGTTTCCTCTGAAGTGAAGTTGCTTTACATGTAGCGTTATAAGTTATATATCACCATGGATCGTTTGGTGACGTTGATTCATAATTAGGTTTTATTCATCGCAGCCAGCTGGGTTAACGAGACTCAGTGCAACATGACGGAAACCCGACGCTTCTTCAGCTGTGATAATCCGATTGATTTTATAAAATATTTAAGCCTATGGCAACTTGGCAAGTTAACTGGTGGTTAGTAGCTCGTTTGGTGCACAGCGGTAGCAAGGCAAGCAAGCAAGTCTCACACCGTTCACTGTTCTCTCTACTGTAGCATACTGCCTGCGCGCAGTGCAGGACTGTGGGGCAGGCTACATGCTGCTCTGGCCTCGTACACACATGCTGGACAGACATGATCTGTTCTGTCTGTGTTTCATGGCCGCCTCTGGCTCAATGCTTTTCCAATGGAGTCACGTGGTTTGACATGTGTGTACGAGGCCTCTGAGTCTGAAATGCCAGTGCGATGCGACCCCCGTCTCTCTCCAGTCCTCCTCCTGTCACAAGTGAATCGCCTAGCGCAGCCCTCTTCATAATAAATACATACATGTACTGTATACACAATCACATTACAAAAATAACAGAATTGCTATTTTTATTATAATAACACTCTTTTTAAAAAAGAAAGAAAAAATAACTAAATCGCGGAAAAGCACCGAGCCCGAGGCTCGGCCCGGGCTTGGTCGGGCCTGGTCGGGTTCGGGCAGAGTTTGAGAACTTTAAGTCACAGATCAAACACACTGACTAGACCTTAGGCCTCCTGCACTCCCAGAAGTTTACAGTAACTATCTATGCCTCAACCTAACCTTAACCCTAGCCTTAACATCAGGAACATTATATTCCTGCCACGAAGCTAATCAAACACGGGCGTCGGGTAGGGAGGGTCTATGGTGTTTTGTACAGATCTGCTACTGTTGCTATTTTTTTATTTGAATCCTGAAAAGTAACAGTTTTGGAGGTTTTGAGATTTTCCACCCAATTTACAGTAGGCCTAATACGACGGCTTCAAGTTTATAAAACTGAGTTTACCCTGGTAAAAACCCCACATGCAGAATATTTTTTCGTTCTTTTTTAATTGGAAATGACCTTACCTTGACCGTGGTCATCAGTTTGGCCGTAGGAGTGGCGCTCGACCGGGGCACAATCAACACTCAAACTTGCTGGTCGAGCTGACAAAAGTAATGCAACATTATTTTGTTTGCATACAGTAAATGGGTACAATTCTAAAGGCAAAATTAAATTCAACCCTACTAAAATATCAATCTCACTTAATGATGCTAACCTTTCAAAGTGGATATAATGTTGCTTCACGACTAAGTCCTCAAAATAACATAATAATTTGTTTGCATAAATGGGTGAAATTGTCCTGACGACCTTTACTGCGTGTAACCCCCCCACATCTCTCTCTCCCCATTTCCTGTCAGCAAGAAGCCTAGTGTCCTACCAAAAATCCCCCAAATAAATCGTAAAAAATAAAAAGATGCTAACCTTTATCTTGCTTTTCGGCATACAGGCCAATGTGCGCTTCGAGGAAGGAGTGGACACTTTCTACTTTGGTTTTCATGTCCCTCAAGATAACCAGGTAGTCATTCAGGACGCCATTCTTAGCGAGGGCTGCTGGAGAGGAGCAGAGAGAGAGAGAGAGACAGGAAAATAGCAACACAGAACATGACAGGAAAAGGAACACATTTCAGTTCAGCCAGATAACTAGTAGTGTAGTCTACCGTTATACGCTACAGTATAATGTAGCATGCCGTGCCAAAGCTTTTTGGGAAAAATATATACCGCCTGCAAATCATTTCAACCATTGACCATATATATATAGACTCAGGTACGGCAGGTAGTGCTGTAGAGCAGAGCACACCGCTTGCCGCTCCAGCACATTGGCATGTTCAGCCCAGTAGACTGGCATGAACTTCATAACCCTGTTGGGTCCCATCAGATTCAAGACATGTCGACACCCGTCTGTCTTGCGTCACGAGGAAGTATTATGTAGATCGGACTTCTCTTGGTGTGACTCAGGATCTACAGCCTCTGTTGCGCCGGAGGACAGGAGGCAGGAGGACACATCACTACTGGTCTGATAGTAGGGCTCTCGTCATGTTGCTGATAATGGCTATTTTGACCCCGCCGGATATGGAGGGCTGGCGTCAGAAGGCACTGCACAACCCGGAAAGTCACAGGCAGGTCCCTGCGTGGGACGCCAAGGAGCACGCTGGCCTCTAGTGTGGGCCGGCGGTGATACGCAAGCTCAGGAGACAGTCAAGATGATTTAATCTCTGTTGGAGCTCGGCCCGTTGGGAGCCGTGATCTGTCGTAGGCCTGCAAGTGTGCTCCTGGTCACCAAGCGTTCTGCCGCAGGGCCTCGTTGGAGAACAAAATGAGGGATGCAACGACAGGCTTGGTGGCAGGCATGTAACCCAGGCCAGCCCTTACCGCCTCATGCGTTCAAATCTATTAAAGTGTCAAATCGCAACGGGTTGTCTCAAGACACTTTTTCCAATCAGAGCTGCCGGGATTTGACCATCGGTATAGAGATGGGAGAAGGCCTGATCGTCCACCCGACAGGCCTGTAGCTGCCTCAGGTACAGGTGTGGGGGATAGCAAAGACAGCAAAGCTGCGTCTGAAGAAGGCGCTTGGAGGAGCCGACTTCCCGCTGTAGTATGACTAACCATTAGCGTTCCGCGGCTATACTGTACGCATGAAGTGGGTCCTGAGCTGAGAAGTGGGAGGCCGGCTCTGATGGCTGGGAGGCACTGCCTTCTGTATCTTCCTCATAGTCATGGAAGTGCATAGCTTAAGCTGTCGGGGAGAGCACATCATCCTCGAGTCAGCTGTGACATCGGGGGGGGGGGCACTTCGGCACCCTCCGAGGTGCCTAGGTGTTATCCGAAGTGAGGGCCAACTCCGCAGATAGCTGAGCCCTCTCGGATCTGCTGTGGCCGGCGGTCAGACCTTTTACTCCTGGCACACGGGGCAGGACCAAGGTCGGCTCACGGCTGAAGGGGAGCTTCACACAAGGTACAAAAGTGGGAGCTCTCCATTGTGGTGGCACCGATTCTGGACCGGGCCAGTTCACACCAGTCCCAGCTGGCCCAGGGAGCGGACGCTACTGGTTGCTATAGGTGTTGGCCATATGCTGGGGGGAGGGAGCGCGTACGCTGCCTGTACCAGCAGAGGCTGTAATTTAGAGCGGCATAGTGCACACCAGTCCCAACTAGCCCAGGGCGTGGACGCTACTGGTTGCTAGGTGTTGGCCATATGCTGAAGGAAGGGAGCGTGTACGCTGGCTGTACCAGCAGAGGCTTTAGTTTAGTACAATAAAGAAACAACGCCTTTCCGAAGGGCGTTCGGAACACAACAGAATGGGTTAAACAATATAAGGTAGTTTTCACAGTTAGTAGTCACACAGAGTAGTGGGTCGGAGGAAGACCATAGTGATGTTCCCCGACGAGCTGTCAGGCACAGACTAACTAAGTAGGTAATGGCGCATCCAAGGCCACTGGGTGACACGTGACCGGCAGCCAATAAGGGAGGCAGGCGTTGATCAGACGCCTGACTAGAGCCGGCCCCTCGTTGATGTCACTGACAAGGTAACCCCCCCGCCCCCCCCCCCACATCTCTCTCTCCCCATTTCCTGTCAGCAAGAAGCCTAGTGTCAATAAAGACATAAAATCCCCCAAATAAATCGTAAAAAAATTAAAGATCCTAACCTTTCTCGGCGTACTCCTCAAACAGGCCAATGTGCGCTTTGAGGAAGGAGTCGACACTTTCCACTTTGGTTTTCATGTCCCTCATGACGCCATTCTGAGCGAGGGCCTCTGGAGAGGAGCAGAGAGAGATAGACAGAAAAATAGAAACACAGAACATGACAGGAAAAGGAACACATTTCAGTTCAGCCCGATAACTCAGTATTGTAGTGTAGTCTGCCGTTATAAGTTGAGGTGAAGAAAATGCCAGCACTCATTGTATGTCCTTTAGCATGATTGTATTTACCTCTGACGAGCGTGAACGTCAGCGCTGTGACAACACTGACAACGCTGACGTTCACTCTCGTCAGAGTTAAATAAAATCATAATAAAGGACATACAATGAGTGCTGGCCTTTTCTTCACCTCAACTTATATCTTCGAGCCTTGCACCAGAAGGATTTTGTTTTAACCTGGAATGCTGCGGGTTGTCTGCTACGGCAGTACTTTTTTCTTAGTCTACCGCTATACGCTACAGCATATGTAGCATGCCGTGCAAACGTTTTTGGGGAAAAATAGCGCATACCGCCTGCAAATCATTTTAACCATTGACCTATACGTGCACATGCCGCACAGGGCATGATTAATTATGGAATTCCGTCTGAAACCTAGGTTACAGCCCTGAGATAACTCGAGATAGATTGAAAACAAATACATTGTAAATAAATACATGTATTGTCTACCGTATACTCCAAAAATGAAAGCAATCGTTCAAGAGGCAGGGAGGGAAATACCCCCCCCCCCCCTCTTCATTGCAGCCTTCAGTGACACTGAACGACAGTGAGTGTACTGTGAATAGGACACCAAATGTGTCACATAATTGATTCAAGCTAAATTAAATCTCACAACTGAAACGTTTTGAATCATTTTGAAACAGACTGAAAGGGCCATAACGCACACGCGCACGCGCGCACACACAACACACACACACACACACACACACACACACACACACACACACACACACACACACACACACATTCTACATACAGGTTCTACAATGTAGAACCTGTACATCTACATGTTCTACATACTGCCAGACCAGGTGAAAATGCAGATGGATGCAAGTCTAACTCCTTCAAATGCTCAAAATCATAAAATTATACCTGAAAATAGCCTATCTACGAGCTCTCAATTGAGATCTCATTGAGCAACATGCTTCCATAGAAGGCATGCGAAGACATGGAAACTTCCATGGAATCCAAATTACTTGAAAATTAGGGCCTGTTGCTCAGGTAAAAATAAATTAAATTAAATTGCTGAAACTAAGTCGTAGCCACTGAGAACTTTAATCTGTGTGGTCAGCTGGCTTGCTCCTGTGAGCTGTGCGTGCCGCCAGTAAAGAAAAACGTTTTTGACTGAATATCTATATCGATCTGGAGAGGGAAGTCTGGAGCACTCTGGTGGAGCTGTTGCCCCCGCGACCCGACTACGGATAAGCGGTTGAAGATAGATGGATGGATGGATATCGAACTAGTATGTAACTATATGTATTGCAATGCTCAGTGAGATATGGATTAACAGAGGCGGCAGTGGCTCAGGGTTAGAGTTGCCGGTTGGGAACCGGAAGGTTCCCAGTTCAATCCCGGGCTCCCCCTGAGTTTGTGTTGAGGTGTCCTTGTCCTTGAGCAAGACTCTGAACCCCAAATTGCTCGCAATGAACAAGTTGGTTGCATGGTTTCCTCTGCCATTGGTGTATGAATGTGTGGGTGAATGTAATGCACAATCTATGTAAAGCGCCTTGGATAAAGGTGCTATATATACAAGTAAGACGCGCAAACGCGGGAAGCGAACGCAGCTCGTGTGTGTGTGTGTGTGTGTGTGTGTGTGTGTGTGTGTGTGTGTGTGTGTGTGTGTGTGTTTGTGTGCTACAGCTGCGCCCTGTGTGCAGCGGCGGGTGGTGTAACAGCGGGACACACAGACATTCAGTGTCGTTGTTAAGCAGCGGCGGGTGGTGTAACAGCGGGACACACAGACATTCAGCCCTTGCTGTCTAGCTGCGCCCTCTGGTGTGTCGTTGTTGAGCAGCAGTAAACAGGACTGTGACTGCTTAGCTAATGTTAGCCCATATCCTAGTTACAGACAGTGTCGTTGTGACAGTATTATTTTTATGTTGGGCCTAGTACAGCAAGTTACAGACAGTGTCGTTGTTAAGCAGCGGCGGGTGGTGTAACAGCGAGCAAGTTACAGACAGTGTCGTTGTTAAGCAGCGGCGGGTGGTGTAACAGCGGGACACACAGACATTCAGCCCTTGCTGTCTAGCTGCGTCCGCCCTTGCTGTCTAGCTGCGCCCTCTGGTGGCGGGCGGGTGGTGTAACAGCGTGACACACAGACATTCAGCCCTTGCTGTCATACTAAGTGGCTCACTGCGTTCGCAATAAATGCACCATTTACAGAGAACGACAGCCAAGTCCCATAATATTGGCAGATGCAAGGCACCAACCTGCTCATCGGGAGCAATTAGGGATTTACTAAGTCTGGGGTAGTTAACTCAACCCCTGAGCCACCGCTGCCACACGTGAGCGTGTAGATCGGCTATTTTCACAACAAAATGTAACTCCTCTGCCTGAAAGGTTTGATAACCACTGATTCACAGAATTAAACCACAAAGCAACCCAAAAAAGGAGAGGTGGAGTTTGAGATTAGGAGAAAGTACAAGTAAAGAAAACAGCACAATGCATGATCTCTGCTCTTAGGAAATACACACACAGTCTATGAGTGTAATAGCTGCTTAATGAAAGATGTACTGTATTAGACGTTACCTTTGGCTTCAGCACAATCATCTGGGATGAAATCCAACAGCTCCCTTAAGACATCGTTTATTGGCTTCACATTCTACAATAGAACACAAAACAGAACATGCACATAAATGTACAGAAATGCAGTTTTGCACACACGTGACTTCATCATCGGTGCTACCCGTAGTAGCACTTACCGTAGCACTTGCCCTCGACCACCTTAAAGGCGTATGCAAAGGCTAAACGTATGCAATTTAGACAGCATTTTATGTAGACACATAGTTTCATTATAGATATTCGACTGTTAGACGGATGTTCATAGGTTCTTAGCTTATGTATGATTCTTGATAACTATTTTTTATGTATTACCATGTGTTCTTGCTTACTGTAAATTGCTCTGGATTAAGAGCATCTGCTAAATGCCCAAATTGTAAATTGTCACAGTACAGTCACAGGTGCCAGTCAGACCACATTCTGCAGCTGGCATCTGAACGTTCAAGCGAACATCCGGACCATTTGTTTCTAATTAATTTAAAAAATAGACCTGTATGACCTGTATTCCTTCCTGTGGAAGTTGCTCAGTGGCGTTTTGAAGCACCTGGAAGAACCGTCTATTTCCGTGTTTTTTTCCGATTAGGACACCAAATTTGGTGTCCAAAATGCGGAAGTGCAAATGGGCGCTCAATGTTAAAGCCCAGCTGCACAGGGTTTCCTCGTCATAACTCCACGGGTCCGCCTGCAGTCCCCGTTCTTACCACTAGGGCGTTTTTTTGCATAGTTTCATCTGTCCGTCTGAACGCACCAATAGAGAGGGGACCATAGGAAATAGATAATTAATAAAAAAAATAGATGCCTCATTGGCCGCTGCAGTTCGTTGGAGCCAGTGCCGTCGCTATACCTATACACGCAATACGCACTGTGAGTAGGGCAACACGCCGAGGGGGGGGGGCAACAAAATGTGCCAAAAAGTGCTAAGCCGACCCTCAAAATAACAAATTTCTCCGCGGCTCTGCCGTCTAATAAAGAGCAGCCGTGTGCGTCCTCATACAGACAGCGAAAATAGCCGATCTGGATGAGGAATAGCAGTGCTCTCGTTTGGAGGGGGGGGGGGGGGGGCAGCACAAATATCCTACGAGTAGGACAACCAAATGGTCAGCTACGTCCCTGGTTGGAGCGATGTGTGTTGAAGGAGGGGCGGAAGAAATTTACACTGGGAGAGGAAGTACGGCGGAAGTGTGGAAGGCATGTTACGTCACGCTGCCACTCAAGTGATTATTGGCCAATCACAGCGCATCTTTTCAGGGACTTACGGACCCGAACATGCGCTCTGTGACGCACGCTCATGCTTCCGCGGGGCTTCGCAAGGAATCTCTGCAAAGATTTTCCCTCCCTTGAGCACATACGCTCCAGAGCCGGAGATATGTTTATATGTCTGTGCACAAAACAGACCCATATGATATCATAGAGATGGGACAGACCTGTATGAGGTCATAGAGAGGGGACACAGACCTGTATGTCACCACCGATGGTCTTCCTCAGTCGGAGATGCTGTGGTCCAGGAATCAACTCGTTCGGGTCCCGTCTGGTCAGCGACCTGTCAGTGTCACTGACGAAACCTGCCTCTAACACACACGCACACAGCCACGCAAAATGCACACACACACACACACACACACACACACACACACACACAATAAAACAACCATTTATATTGTGAATAGGACCAGGAAACTGAGGAAATGTATTGTACTCACAATGTCCATTTCTCAAATTCTACTATAGTTACTTAGTTTATCTCGGTCATTCTCTCTCTCTCTCACACACACACACACACACACACACACACACACACACACACACACACAGGTGCCCTCAACATCATGACATGTGTCAGCTCGACTGTCAGGTGACCGTGACAGCAATTCATAAAATGTATACAATTTTAAAAGATCATAAAAGTGAATGCAAGCCACAAATTTAATACTTCCACCGTCAGTCAGTCGTTATACTTACTTTGCAGAGCAGCAGCGGCATCCGGCGAAACCTCTCTTATTTTGCTCAACACTAACATTATTGTGACAGGTGTCACTCAAAATGAGTCACTGACAGACAGACAGCTCGGTAAAATAATGTGTGTCTGTTAAGTTTAACACGTATTGCGTACCGACTTGCTAAGAAATAAACCGAAACTGACCGAATCACTCTCTCAGGTCCAAACGTCCCAACTCCCAAGTCAATAGCAGACCTACAAGCTCACTGGTACAGTAAGTCGTACACAACGCCCAGTGAGCTTGTAGGAGCAGTATAGGAGTGGCCTGCTGCTCTCAACCATTGGTCGTTTTCAGGATGATTAACGTGTCCCTCTCGCCCTATCCTGATAATCCTTATCCTTTAGTTAGCCTCGGTCCCAGACTTAGTCATCTGCCCTAGTAAACATGATTTAATTTATTTTATTTGAATTGATTCCAGGTACGACATAGCGGAGTAGCAACATATTACTTAAATCCTTTGATTCTAACAAATAAGAATGTTGCCTCTTGTATCCAATTTTGATTCTGGAAAGTTATTCAAATTCTGGCATATTTTCATACAATGCTCAGATTAGGAGCCCAAATTTGGAGCTCTGGCTCATGGACTTCCGACTTATTTTGGTATTTCCATTAACACCTGAATGCAGCCTGACTACTGACCAGTAATGTAAACCAACCAGAATCTCAACTGAGAATACAGGTTCTGTTTCAAAGAAACACAATTTGGCCATGCAGTTCAAACCTGTCACCCTGCACTGCAGAGCCACTATTACATAGACTTCAAAGACAAGCACTTATCTGTTGTTGTTCTGTAGCTGCTGATGCCCTTTTAGGATGACCAAAATCAAATCCAAACTGTTCATTTGAGGGACAGAAGTATTTGTGTGGAACCGGGGGGATGGGGCGGCGTTAGCAACTTATTATTCAAATGTGTCGATGTCATATTCGACCATAGGCCTAACTAGAACGTCACTCTGTCGAGTGCCTATACTTGCTTGTTGCACACAAGTAGGCCGCGCAAGCAGAGCGTGCAAGTACTGTCGACCGCTACAAACGGTCAAATCTCAGCTTCTCTGTGAAAGAACGTTTGAAATATTGAATTAGAAACCGAATAGATTGCAATATAGAGAAAGACGAGCATCGCGTGGTTTCCTGAATGTGAAATACATTGTAATGCGTGCAGTATAATGCAGTCCATTTCAAATAGCATGCTGTACAGTATATATGGAAAGACTATTCGGGACTATATGATGGTTTTCATGACAGTGGTGAAGCAGTGCAAAGCTGGCTCTATTTATTTAGTATACACAACATAACGATTGAGTTCAGGCCCATTTGATCTGCGGCTAGGGTTGCCAACTATCATATTTTCAGATAAGGGACATTACCCGGGCACGCGGCGAAGCCGCGTGTCCGTTGCGCCAATTGCGCCAATTGCGCCAATTGCGCCAGTTGCGCCAATTGCGAAAAAAATTGGTGTCCCTTATTAAAAATTGGTGTCCCTTATTTGAAAATCAAATAGAAAAATTGGGTCATTTCCAAGCAAACCCCCCCCAATTTCACGTCTAAATTTCGAGTCAAACCCCCAAAGCATGCGGTTATGGTTAGGGTATCGACTAAGTCACTAAGACTACATGAGAAACAGATTACCATTTACATTTTTATTTTGTCAAAATGTGCAAATTAACAAATAAAAATACAAATACAATCAAATAAAATACATATAAATCAATAAGATACAAAATACAATGAATAAAAAAAAGGAGGAGGGAACACGCCCCCAGTGCCAACAGGGAATCGAACCCAGGACCTTCTAGCTGTGAGGCAGCATTACCGACTATGCCACCGTGCCCCCTAAATACAAACAATTCAATGGCTCATAACATATTGCAAAGGCCCTTAGAACAAGGCTCAACATATTGCAAAGGCCCTTAGAACAAGGCTCAATGGCTCCTAACATATTGCAAAGGCCCTTAGAACAAGGCTCTATAGACTTCCCAAAACAAACTGGGCAGGCTACTACTGGGCCTCACCCCCCCGAACCCACCTCAACCCCTGCCCACTTTGACAGGCTGGAATGGCTTTAGGGTTGACGACAGAGTACAGCATCATGCAGTGGGTCTGGTCCACAAGATTTGATACACCACCAAGATACCCATGTACCTGTCTAAATACTTCCTTAATGTAAACAAAGTCCACACCCACAACACCAGGTAGTTCAACAAACCATGTGCAAATACATTTCGCTCCTATGCCACAAAAATGTGGAACGCCCTACCAACTGTCATTTTTACATCCTTTATGATGATTTCCTTTTTTTGGCTATAGAGAAGTGTTTAAATATCACTTGTATATAGTGGACTGTACATCTCTAAATGTTATGATGAATTGAAAACGGTGGAACCTCTTTTTTTTTGTGCTTGAAATGTACTGTATTTTTTTTTGTGCTTGAAATGTACTGTATTTTTTTTTACAGATTTACAGCATACAAATTATTAAGCCATGAAATATTCAAATCATAAACTTGAGTTGACCTTATTATTATCGGGTCAGTCAGGTGCTGTTCAATATTAGTACCCACTACCCACTCTTCTGTTTAGGCTACTTTAAATTCATATTTATGCAAGCAACAAAATCAACATGCTTATTTGACAAATGACAAGACAAGACATACCATGTTAGCCTCTAGAGTTGTTTGAGGAACAAGGAACTGACTCAGGGCTCCGTGGCTTCTCCTCTGCTTCAAATTTTTGTTATGGTTTTCACCATGGGCGCGTTCGGAAATAGCGCACTGAGCGCACTGTGCAATGCAATCTAATAGTCGAGTGCGCTCCGGTGCGGTATTTCCGAACGCGCCCCATACCAGCAGCATGCTGTTTAACATCAGTGATTGGCTCTGCTGCTGGCCTGCTGCGTGCATATGAAGAGTACTGACCAATGAGCTGACTAGCTGAGCCTAGCGCCCTTCCAGACACCAGGTTTCATTGTATTGCTTTCCATTTCCTATAGCTTAGAATCGCTGCCCCTTCTTCTGTGTGTCTGAATGGGAGCGAGTGACTGAGAATCACCATAACGCGCTGTCATTTTTCCACGACCCCAAAATACTGGATTAAGTGCGTCCCGTATCGGTTCATTACGGGACAGGTCTTTTAGCTGTCAAATACGATACAAACCCGTATTTTACGGGACGGTTGGCAACCCTATCTGCGGCGTCGAGGCATTTAGCACGGGGACGTATCTGTGTCACTATAGCTTTTAACCACTTCAACCATTATGTTAAACTTTAGCTGTTGAAAAAGAGCAGATCTACAAGCTCATAGTGCGGCACTGCGTGATGTGCTATAAGCTTGTAGATCTGCTATTTTGAAAAATCGTGAAAATGTGTGCAAATCTTTGAATTCTTTCACGGTGAATGTTTTAAACTCATCCATTTCCTTCTGGGGGTCCCTGGAACAACATATTTTCAGATGGTGGTCCACGGGCCAAATACATTATCATTCTGGGGTTTCCTTGACATGAAAAGGTTTGAGCTCCAGTGCACCACTGATTTTGTTTTAGAAAACTGTCAGGATTTGGAAGACATTAATAGAATGCAGGTCTTAAAATCAGGCCCATATGAACTGAGTGGTGCTGTACTGTACTGTACTGTACTGTACTTGTACTGTACGTGTGTTTGTGTGTGCGTGCGTGTGTTAGGCTGCACTACAGTGACACTTGGTGCGTTTACCCTTACGAAAGAAAAATATATTGCAATATATTGGACAATATCATGCAATATATTAGGGAATATATTCCCATATATGAGATTTAGTATTTATATTTTACAATATATCACAATATATGCACCATATATGTGTATATATTGTTACATATAAAGATATATATTGCAATCAAGACCAAAAAGGGCAATATATTTTTACATAATAGTTTATCTTTATATGCTACAACATATTGCAATATGCATGTGCCATATATTGTGCCATGTATGATTATACATTGTACCATATATGGTCATATATATTGTACCATATATGGATATATATATATATAAAAGTGTTTTTTCTCAAATAAACAACCATAGCATATACATGGACCATGCATATCATATAGCTATATAGCCTAAAGAAAATACATTGAAGACAAAATAATCTGTATTACACAAACAAGTTCATTGAAACAATCAATTAAATCAATGAAATGCCATCGACAATGAAAGGATACTTTTTTTTACATCACGTGTCTGAGCAAGTTGGCTTTTTAATGTTAATTCGATTTTTATTTCAGTTTTATCGGATGATGTACGATGATACGAGCACCCCTCACTTCACATAGGTGTGATTTTTTTCACGACAATTGAAATGTTCTTTGCCTTTATATTTTCAATCCTCCACACTGGATCTTGGAGGTATACATGCAGCATAGAGGCTTGCATATTGTGGCAGATCAATTAGCATACATTTTCTTTTGAACAATGTCACATCAAATATCTGTTTCCTGCCCCGAAATTCCCTTTTCAGACCAACTACATTCTCAACATTAATCAGCGTACTATGTGATCTGTCATACGATCTTCCAAAAGCAAAGCATTTTCTGTCACCATGTTGCACTACTACAATGTAATAGTATACAGTGATGATGTGTCCATTCTGCAACAGCACAGTGAAACTGTTCCTTTTCACTACTCTTGTGAACTCCTGAGAGTAATACAGCTCCCCGTTGACTAGAAGTCGTCTGAATATTTTCACGACTGTATCCGTGGTGACTGAAAGTTGCTCTCTCATCTCATGACCAGTGTCTCTTCACTAGAAAGTTTTCGAGAATAATGTAAACCAAGGGTAACAAGTTGATCGCCTACTCTTTCAAACTGCTTCAGTCTTTTTCGTCCAGTTAAGTTATTAAATAGCTGGATGCATTCAGGAACAGCATTTCTCAGTGCATCATTCCTCAAAAGAGGCAATACTTGTCTATAAGTGAATTGTTTCATTATCTGTAAAGGAACACACTGAGTGCCATGAAACATTTTCAGTATTTCACCATTATACGATTAAAAAATATACCCAGAATGAGCCCACAAAGGTCCCCAATTCCTGACAGATTCAGGCAAATGAAGACATAAATGTACATTAAATGACACATGGGTCTTTCCATACAGTGTTTCAAATTGTTTGACAAAATCTACAACAAGTTTTTCACATTTTGTTACGTCCTCTGTTGTTATAATGTCCTTGCAAAGAATGAACATAAAGGTGACAAGGACTAACCAGTGCTTGTAAAATGCCTGGGGCAGAATTCCTTTTAGCACAAATATACTATAAAACAGTAACCAGTTCTGCCATTCACTAGCCTTCCAAAATCTCCTTTGCTGAAAAGATCGGGGCACTCTTGTTATATTGCAAGGAGGCTTAATTAGCAAGAGCTGTTCATCAAGTTCATTCACTCTATTGCCAATGTAATATGGCTTCTCATGATTCTCACTGTCCAGCCACATTGATTGATTGATTGAAATATTTATTAACAGTTTGTAGAATTTACAGTACATTTTAAGCACAAACTCAATACAAAGACTGTCAACTGTGAGTGGACGACCCAATTAAGCATTACACTTGTTTACAACAGGGTCCACATTGTTCAATTCATCAAAACATTTAAGGACATACAACCATTTAGAGACATACAAATAGACATTTCTATGTAGCTAAAGAACAGAACAGGAATTCATCATATGGGAAGCAAAAAAGGGAAAATATACAAGCACTGGGAAAATATACAATATACAGTGAGGGAAATGGGGTGGGGGGGTGGGGGGGATTCAGATTTTACAGAGGCCAGTTTTGAATTGCAGCCATCCGTAGGTGCCCTTTGAGAGCGGTTTTGAAGGAGTCAAGGGATTCACATGTCTTAATGACTGTTGGTAGGGCGTTCCACATTTTGGTGGCATAGGAGCGAAAATAATTTAGTCCCTTGTTTGTGCCGAATCTGGGTTGTACATGGTTTGTTGCACTCCCTCTGGTGTTGTGGGTGTGGACTTCGTTTACATTAAGGAAGTATTTAGACATGTACATGGGTATCTTGGTGGTGTATCGAATCTTGTGGACCAGACCCATTGCAAGATGCTGTACTCTGTCGACGACCCTAAGCCATCCCAGCCTGTCAAAGTGGGCAGGGGTGACGTGGGTTCGGGGGGTGAGGCCAAGTAGGAGCCTGACCAGTTTGTTTTGGGAGGTCTGGAGCCTTGTTTTAAGGGCCTTTGAGGTGCTGTGGTACCAAGAGGTGGATGCATAGTCAAAGAAACCTTGTACGAGGGCTCCTGTTAAGGTCTTCAAGGTGTTTTTGCTGACCAGTGAGGAGATCCTGTAAAGGAATCTTGTTCTTTGATTGACTTTTTTGATTACGTTGGTGGCCATTTTATCACCGGAAAGATTAGCCTCCAGGATGGAACCTAGGTGCTTGCCATTTGGCGAACCACACCAAGATGTACATTATGCATATGGTCAGGAGGCAGGCCCGATATGATGTCAAAGTGTGGAATCTTTATCAGACATGTGGGCCCTTTAACACCTCTCACTGATGTTTTGGTATGCAACGCCTCTCTTGCATCACTTATGGCTGAAGCGTGGTCCCTCTTTGGGACGTCTTTGTATGGGTATACCCTGACGGTGCCACGACCCTTTTCAACTTGTTCACCAGGATGTAAACAGAGGCTGCAACCATACTGACCATTAAACTGGGTCATGTTTTGAAGTATGGGCCTAGCTACGGAATCACACATCATAAGAGCTGCCACAACTCTACATTGTTCCAAAATGCTGTTTCTTTTAATCTTAAAGCCCTCACTTGACAACTTCTGACACTCTAAAGTGAATGGCTTTAAAAATGAATTAACATTGGGCTTTTTATTACCAAACCACAAGCCAAACATTAGAACATTTTCTTTGCGCAAAGCATAAGGAAGCTCGTTTACAATCCCATATAATGGCCAAATACTATAGAGTGATGATTTTAATACAGGCACTCCATCACAGTTAAGTGTTAAGGAGTATCCATGAGTACAGTCAAGAGGGCCTCCAATTTTGTTCAGATTATGGTACATTTTACCATTTCCAATATCTTCATAAATGTCAGAATTGCATGTGCCATCTCTGTTCCAACTGTGTTTGGATTGGTAAGTATATGAAGAAGTTTCCATTCTTTAGTGAGCTGTTTTTATCCCATGTTGTGTTGCATACAACACATTGTCCTTCACTATCCTGGTCACCGATGTAGTACTCACAGTTTGGACAATATATGTGACATTGTAGGTGACATTCTACTGGCTTAAGCTCTTTTAAGAACAGATACTTTGAGGTTAACTGTGTGTTTTCTGGACAGTGAATATTGATCAAATCTAGGAGATCAGACAGAGCCATGCCTGTGAGGCTGTGTCTCAAAACAAATGAAAGTATAAGTAAAAAACTCTGAGCTTGGGTTAGTCTTGAACCAGTGTAAAGGGGGTCTTCATTTTCCAGAGGAAACTGTTCATGACTGACTTCTCCAAAATGTGATTCCTCATTTACTGACTGATCAGGGCTATCTTCAAATACAATTGAATCTTCTTCTTCACTTCCAATAATGGATCCAAGACTGTCATCAAAGTCATTAGGAATAAAGTTACTGGTATTTGGTGAAGCTTGACTGAAATTAGGTCCATCATTGAAGTGAGGTTCACTCTCTGTGGAACATTCATCCTCAAACAAGAGCGGGGAAGTAGGACATCTGGGAATAGAATCTCCACGGTCATCATACAGGTTCTAGATATGGAGAAGAAAAAAAAAATCTGATTGGATATCTATCTATCTATCTCTCTCACACACACACACACACACACACACACACACACGTGTAAACTAAGATAACACAGGTGTAAACTAAGATAACATACAGCCACAGCTAGTACAGTACATGGTCAATGTGATGTCTAATCTTTCTTATGTCTATGAGGACCATCAGTGAGGGATCAAACAGGTGAAAAACATCAGTGAGGATGAAATGGAATTGGGAAGTGTGGCGAAAGAAAGTGAACTAGGTGAGGAGAGGATGTGGAAAACTAACAATAAAAAACACACAGTTAACTTACATAGACTTCAGTTTCTCCTGATACACTTTGTTGTTGTCCACTGAGAGGAGTCCATGGCTCAGTATCATCATCAGTTACCTAAAGAAACAGATTACAAAATAATAACCGGCGTCCGCCGACCACATAGATTAGATTGTTTACTAAAGTGCAACATGGCTAGTTCTTAAGATGATTAACATAAAATAGAACGTGAACTGTATTGTACACTATACTTACATCAGGAGTGACATCATGTACATCTTCAGGGCCATTGTCGGAGTCATAGAGAGAGGTATTGGCATTTAGGTTCTGTAAATAAGAATACAACATCTTGATTAACTTACTATAATTATAATTACTATCACCCCAAACACAGATTGTATCACATGTACTGTATCGGCTTTAGAGGTTTTTTCCCTTTCTGTTTTGACCAGGTTTTCCAAGCATTCAATACAGACACAGGCTGAAGCATTTGAAATGTGTGAGAGCCAAGTGTCTGTTTAAGAGGCTATAAGCCAGATACTTGCAGAAGTTTAAAGTATTGCTAAAGTATACATTGTTCAACTAAACACCACAGTTGAAACTTACACAGTCTTCAGCTCCTCCTGATACACTTTCCTGTCCACTAAGAGGATTCCATGTTTCAGAATCATCGTCATCAGTTACCTAAAGAAACAGATTACAAAATAAAAATCAATAGATTGTTTACAATCTGCATGTTACCAAAATGTAACATGTCTAGTTCCTAAAATATGTCTAAGAAAAAATGTAAATGTAATGTACACCAGGGTTTTTCAAAGGGGTGCCTCAATACTTTAATATTTGGAATTATCAATATAACTTAAGTTTAACCGCTTATAGCTCCTCTATACCTGATCTCTCTTCAATGTCTCTTCACCTAAAATAGCAGATCTATAAGCTCTCAACACGTTGCGATGTGAGCTTGTAGATTGGCTGTTTTTGGTAAGTGCAATGCTTAATTGGGTCGTCCACTCACAGTTTAACATTTAACAGTCTTTGTATCGAGTTTGTGCTTGAAATGTACTGTAATTCTGCAAACTTAATACATATTTCAATCAATCAATCAAATGCTCCCCCCAGAATAGAGATGCTGGGGTTTAAGACTAAGTGGTTAAACACCATGTCAATCTGTCCTAAAATAGAAACAGAAGTTTTCCTTGTGACATAAACTGTATCTTAGGGGGGAGATTTACATATTTTACATAAATGTACTGTTAACTAACAATGGAATTCAGGGGTGCCATGGATGAAGAAGCTAGTATTTACAGGAGTGTCCTGAGAAAAAAATGTCTGAGAATCACTGCTGTACAGTATACTCACCATAATGTGGCTGATATTATCATGTACATCTTCAAAGCCATTGTCAGAGTTGTAGTGAGAGGAATCTTCATTCAGGTTCTGTGTAAGAAAATAATACAAAGTATTGATTGACCTTTGTTACATGCACAGTTGTCATCCACCAACAGTCGCCACCAACGACTGTAGCATGTGGGAGACGCTGATCCAACCAGTTAACTTCCTTCCAAACTTGAATAAAGAGATCACTCAAGATCCCCAAATAAGAAGTATCAGCATCATACAGGTGTAGCTTTTGCAGCCGGGAACACAACAATTGCTTTAGCTTGACTACCACTAACATATTGCTGGCTACTAAAGTGTACAAACAGATATATGAACAGCAGTGTTGTTTTCGTCGACTTACCTTTTTTCACTGACGAAACCTAATAGACTAAAATGTTGGGAAGGGACTAGTGGACAAGAGATCCAGTATAAGTCATTTTACACTTTGTTTGCATGCTGATAATAGACGATCTACTGTAGATCAGGAAGTATAAAATCAGCTATTATGACGGCATCAACGCCCGCATTGTAGTCGATTAAATCACCTGTAGATCCTTATGATATTTAGTTGACTAAAACTAGACTTTTAACACTAAACATTCCGGGTGTCTAAAATGTGACTAAAACTAAATGAAAGCCATTCAAGAGACTATGACTAAAACTAAAATGAAAAACCTTTTTTCACCCAAACATACACACAACCTCGGCTATCTGATGTACTCAACTAAACATCAATTGCTGCTATACTAACCTACTAATTATAAACATAGAATTTACACTATGTGCTCAAACCAAAATGCTAAATAAAACTTGAGCTGGCTGGGTCGATTTTTGCAAAAGTTGAAAGCATTGCTAAATAATACATTCTTCAACTAAACACCTCAAAGTTGAAACTTACAGAGTTTTCTGCTTCTGACATACTTTGTAGTCCACTGAGAAGGAACCCAAGGTTCAAAATCATCAGTTACCTAAAAATAAAATAAAAGACAACAGAGGGGGGGGGGGGGGGGGGGGGGGGACAAAATAAAGAAAAGTTAACACCCATAAAGTCTACAAACCAAAATAGCAGATCAACAAGATCTGCTATTTAAAGTTTTCCAGCAGCTGGAACTTACATTGCCTGTCTCTTCGGTTGTTCCTGATAGCCTTTCTGAAGATGGTTCACTTAGGGGGGTCCAGGCATCAGAACTGGCATGGGCTCTTGGCTAAAAAAAACAAAAGAGGGCAGGTTCAACACAATGTCTGCAACAAATTTGACAAATCTGTATATAATCCGATAAAAGAGCATATTGCAAGATCACTCATAATATAGTCATGGGATAAATGTACTCGTAAGCTACACATATTTCAATATATTGATGAAGATCTCTGTTCTTGGAGATCCATTTGACAAGTAAGGTGTAGTTTTACGTATGTTTAAGTTCATGACTTACAAGATCCTGGTTTGGCTGATCAATCTCACTCATTTCTTTCCTGGGTGCAAGTGATAGAAAACATGGATTGATTTATTGATTGAATACTTTATTAGCAGGTTGCATAGGAAAAGCACAGTGCAGAACAGTTCAGATACAAGGTCTACTAATAGGATTTAAACCCAAGAAAGCACAATGGCCTTTTTGTACTTGATTCATATTTGCAGGCCACAAATGTGGGGGTCCTGCATGCCTATAGTCCAGTGGTTCCCAAACCTTTTCATGTCAAGGACCCCCAAATTGACACAACAATTAGCCTGCTTGAAAATATATACCAGGGACCCTCACAAGATGAGATTCATATGGCTCTAAAACCGTTTAATTTCAATTTTCAAGGACCCCCAGTTTGACATGCATTAGTCTACTGACCCCCATTTAATGCCATTTCTATCTCTGGGAGCCCCAATTTATATTGTAAAAGCAATTTTAATTTGACTCTGAAAGGGTCCGTTTGGTTCCAAACTATTATTTAGCTGGGGACCCCCTGGAACTCCCTCAAGGACACCTGGGGGTCCCTGGACCCCACTTTGGGAACCACTGGCCTATAGTAGCCTATTAATTTACATAGGCTACTCATTGTTGATAGATAGAGTGATATATACCATGTTCCCTTCATATGAGTTTTACCTGAAGCAAACAGGCACTAGACAGACTATCTGTCTATAATGTTAGTTTAGAGTCTAAACTAACATTATAGACAGATAGTTTGGTTTAGACAGTGTTACAGCTGACAACTCACGCAGGCAGCTGCATTCGATCAGGCTATTTACTTTACAACACTATGTAGATAGACAGTGCATTATCATGTGAATCAAGAAAACAAAGACTAACCTTCTTTTCCATAACAGTCTTGTTCTTTTTGGAATATCCGTTTGATCAGAACCCGGGAGAATATATTTCCTTCTTCGGTCCATGTTCAATGTTTTAGTGCATTGTTTTTGTTTTTATTCAGAGACGCTGACTTCCTTGAGACGCTAAGCATTCTGGTCGATGTAGTCCTACTGTATTTAGCAGTAAGCAGTGCTAATTACATTAGGACTACATCGACCAGAATGCTTAGTGCGCGACTTGCCCGTGTGCAGAACCCTTCGCCCTTCAAGGCAGCCAATCATCGCACACGGATGTATTTCGCGCATGCGCATGAGCGAGAGGTGATGACGTCAGAGTTTGGCGCGAGTTAGTAGTTACCCATTGAAGAGTTAGCAGACACACGGCTCCGGTACACACAAACTTTTAGCAAACAAACATTTTTAAATTACATTAACACAAGAAAAGTATGACAGAAAGGTTTGCCCTTGTTAGCTGGGCGATGGGACCCGACAAGAACACAACCAGCATCATTCCAACCAGCTGGATAGTTGATTTTGAAGGTGATACTGAGAGGTGAGTTTGAAACTATATGACCAATGACAAAATACTCCCATACTAATTCATTCTGATGAATTGAAAAAGGTGGACACTGGTGTAAACAAGTGTAATACTTTATCAGTGTGTCGTCCACAGTAACAGTCTTTGTATTGAGTTGTGCTTTCATGTGAAATGTACCCATTCTTGTATCTCCAACTGTAGGTACTTTCCCCATTCTCAACTGTTTTTTTTTATTGTACTTTGGCAATGTAAACGTATGTTTTCTCATGCCAATAAAGCTCATTTGAATTGAAATTGACAGGACCTATCTTGTGGAGTGCCGTACGCCAGGCCGCAAGAAACCTCCTAATGGATGGCCGGTCGAGAGGGCTGATATTCTTAAATTAGCAGGCAAGTCGGTCTTTACACACACTCACACACAAAATATACATTTCAAAACTTTAAATGGGACATTCTGCATAATTAGTACTTTTACTTTTGTTACTGTACATTTTTGATGCCAATACCTTTGTACTTTTACTCAAGTATATTTAGAATGACAGACTTACAGAGTATTTCTACATATTAATACTTTTATTAAAGTTAAAAAAAGAGTACTTTTTCCACCACTGCATATTTGCACAATGGTGTTGATTTTTAATCTATCCTAATCTATATTTAATGCAGAAAAAGAGGCTACGCTCAAAGCTGCTGAACGGGAACTCTACCCAGTTGACGTACCAAATCCTGGCAAGAGGGTGAGGAAAGCAAAAAGCCTGGACTTTGATGGAGAAGATTCCAATAATAACAAAGAGTCTGGCTCTGGAAATCCCAAACTGGTAATTAAACAGCAGAGATTGATAGCATTATATTAGGCATACTTTGTGTATAGGATTATCATTGATTAAATAATAAGAAATAACATCTTTGCCCTACAGAAAAAGGCCAAAGTTGCTGCGCAAAGACAGGCGGAGGAGGAAATCTTGTCTGAGGACAGTCTCTTCAGCCCCGGTTCAGAAGAACTGTCAGTGTCAAGCCAAGAAAACACCAGAGACCTGCAAGGCCAGATCAAGGCCTTACAGAGAGAGAACGCCAAACTAAGAAGCATGGTAGTTAAAGGCAAGTATCTAGTATTAATTATGTAATCAAATATTACTGTATATGGAATGGTTTTAATCCATTTAGAACTGAGTGATTCTAAAACTCACAACACATGTTGTGAGCTTGTAGATCTGCTATTTAAGACATGTAGCTCAGTGAAAATCAGGCCTGCTAAGATACATCTTAGTCAACTTAATTAACTGTAGATTTAGTAGACTAAAACTGTATGATATTTAGTCAACTCAGTCTAAAATGAGACTACAATTAAATGTTTTACTCAAAACATGAAAAAAATAAATCAATATTTGCTTTCAAAATGGGGTAAGTGTCTGTCCTATCGCTTAATTGTTCCTGTTCTGATGTGTTGTGATGTTTGCTGTCTGTATAATTTTGTAGCATTTTTTTCCTCAGAAATTCCTGCTTTGTTGGTTGATGTGAGGAAGCTGATATCCATCAACAAAGATGTTGATGGAACAGAGCATCTTTCTGCATCACACGGAAGAAGAAGATCAACCAAAGAGGACATCCCTGATGCTGAGAGTGATGGCCCAGGTGAACTGATCCACACACCAAGCAGACCTTCACAACCTTCACAAGTAAGTATTAATTGTTTTTTCTTTGTTTTTGGCCTTGTTTGCATTCTATTGCTTGTGGTGATTTTCCTTGTATCTTTTTTTGCTCATTTATTTTGTTTACATAAGGTGAAAATCGGGAAGGCTGGAACAGTCACCATCTCCGCGCATTGTTGGGAGACGGCAAAATCTTCAACCACCGCCAATGGGATGGCACGAGTCCTACTACTGGGGCTTTTCGAGATGGATGTCCTCCTCATATCAAATTTGAAAGGAGGGGCCAGCAAGGTGGATCCCTTGGCTGAGCGTCGGCAGCCTCTCGACCCAGTCAAAGTTCAGGCTTTACTCGGTAAATAGTTCTAAGAGCTGGTGCTTTCCAAATTTGATTGCATCCCTGCCAGGTGGGGGGATATGTTTGAGAGGGAACTAGAGTGTGTGTGTGGTGGGCGTGGGGGGCAGAGGTGAGGGAGATTTGAGGAAGGGAGAGTAATCATTGTTCTGTTCTACAGATGCTGTTCTAAACCAGTTTCCGACGGCCAAGGAAGGTGATGTGAAAAAGTCCATCAACTGCAGAATCTGCGAGCTTAGGCACCAGGTGAAACAAAAGAGTGAGAAGTTATAAGATAAGTCACTTGTTTAATTTGTATTTTGTTCCGCACCAAGTTTAAATCGGTGAAGTACCAAGATGGACTGTTAACCTAGAAAAAGGACTGTTCTTTTTGCAATTTATTTCTTTGCTTTGAAAAGAAAAAGGTCTTGGATGTTTTGAAAAAGAAATTGTTCCTTGAAAGTGCCAATTGAAGCTACGTATTTTGTTAATATTAATTTACTTCACCACTTTTCAACCTATCTTCATATGATAGGTTCTCACTAATAATCATGATAAAATGGGACGATTTTTTTCTACTCAGTCTGTGTCTCATAGGAGGGCTGTGGGCAGTTTAGAAACCGTCCTCCAGTGACATCATTAGGCAGATGTTTTTACAAAAAGGTTTAGATGGCTTCCATTTTCGCATTGCAACTTTTCAGGACTAGAAAGCCTGCAGTTTATATTAGCTTGTATTCCCCAGTGATGATGTCACTGTGACTGGAGGACGGTTTCTGAACTGCCCACAGCCCTCCTATGAGACACAGACAGAGTAGAAAAGAATTATGCAATTTCTTTCATGATTATTAGTGAGGACCTATTATATGAAGATAGGTTGAAAAGTGGTGAAGTGGTCCTTTTAATGGATAAGTTCATCCAACATTGGGGTCAGTCTGGAATCTTGAAATCTTGTGACTTGCTTCGTATATACTTACATTATACTATACATAACAATTACTACTAGACAATATTGGACAGTTTGGGCTGGGTATAATTTTAAATCTCCCGATATCTGTACTACCGGTAATTCGATACCTTGTTCGAAACAAACAAAACATCTAAGACGATGACTGCCCCCCAAAAGAGAGAACTTATCCATTATCAATTCAGGGTTTTTTTTTTGCATCTCACATCTGCAGTTATTAATTTTTTGTGCATTTTGTTTAAAGATATTTTATTTATATTGTATTTATATTTTATTTATAACTGCACTGCTGAACGTTTGAAATGGACATTGGTCATTGCTTTAATTTATATTTTGTATTTTTCTTAAAAGAAAATAAAGGTGGCTTTTGATAGATTACCCATTAGTCTGTCTTAGTATTAAGTATGAATGTTTGCTTTGTATGTGCATGTTCTCATATATGTATACATATATTTTGCATACATTTTAGAATATATGTATATATATATTTCAAATGTTTAAATATTATATATTATACCATATATTGCAGGTATATCTATACGTGTATATTTCCATATAAAACTACATATATGTAATATATATTCTACCATATATGTTAAACATATATCTACATATATTTAATGTGCGTTTCTATATAATATTGCATATATTTAAAATATATTCTACAATATATATCTATATATATAATGTAGGTTTCCATATAATATTGCATATATTTAAAATATATTCTACCATATATATCTATATATATAATGTAGGTTTCCATATAATATTGCATATATTTAAAATATATTCTACCATATATATCTATATATATAATGTAGGTTTCCATATAATATTGCATATATTTAAAATATATTCTACCATATATATCCATATATATATAATGTAGGTTTCCATATATTTCATATATTTAAAATATATTCTACCATATATTAAACATATATATCTCCATATATAATGTAGGTTTTCATATAATATTGCATATATTTAACATATATTCTACCATATATTGAACATACATGTGACACTATATCTTTACATATATTTACCAATACATTTGACCATATAAATCGCAATACATTGTTTTATATTTATCAATATAAATTTGCATATATTTTGGGATATATAAACTCATATTATATATTCATGTTCAATATATTGCAATATATGGAAAACGGCAATAATTGGTGTATTTTGCAATATATTGCAATATATTACATGCATATATAATATGTTGTAAAATATATGTGTCATCAATATATTATTCCATGTATTTGCAATATATAATATATTGGAAAATGTATTGGACAAATAATATATTACAATATATTACAATATATTTCAAATAATATATTGGTACATATATTTTCCTTTCGTAAGGGTTGCACATGGCGCTGATGAGTCGAATAGTGCAGGTTAATTCATCCTGATTGAGTGATGCGAAATGTATTTGTTTCATTGTTCCTTTGACATTTCACTTTTACTTTCTAAATGTTTTGTGAATAAAAGATCTACAAGCTCACAACCTGAATAGCCGAGGAGGAATAGCTGATGTTACCACAGTGACCACCAAGTTACCCCAGAGGCTAATATGGTATGTGAAATCATCCATCCATCTTCAACAGCTTATCCGTAGTCGGGTCACGGGGGAAACGGCTCCACCAGAGAGCCCCAGACTTCACTCTCCAGAGCAACATTAGTAACTTCCTCCTGGGGGATCCTGAGGCGTTCCAAGGCCAGTTAGTCTATGTGATCCGATAACCGTGCTGCTTCGCCGCGTGGTCGTATGTTCCTTATTTCAAGATCTCAAAGGTGGCAAGTCTAGAGCAGACCTAACCTGAGCAACACAACAGGATCAGGATTTTATTCCTTTGGAATGGTGGTTGCATCTTTGAAAACATTCAATGTGCTTCCTGCAATGATATGTATGGGATGGGAACCATGCTTTCTGCATATTTCTTATCTTTGTGTTTTGAACATTACAGTCCTCACTGAGCTATGATGGGTTCAGTCAAATTGATTGCCATGCCCACGCTGTCTCTTTGCTATTCTCACTATGCCTCTTCTTCAATCGTCTACCACTAAAGTATGTATAGTATGTCTAGGTATTGGATGTACAGTACTGTTTAAGCCAATTACTATGTTACAACTAGCCTATTTTTTAAATATGTTTGACTTGTGAAATGGGACATTCTGTTGAATGAGTACTTTTTTATATCAATACTTTTGTACTTTTTTACTCAGGTCAGACTTTCACTGTATCTGTTACCAGAGTTCTACATTGCCAGTATTGCTTTAATTATATAGCACATTTCACACAACAGAAATTGACCAAAGTGCTTCACAGTAGGAAGTAAACATGGTAAAAATCAAGAAAATAATAAAAGAAAAGAAGAATGCGTAACCAACCATTCAAATCAGACAACATGAAAGGGTGAGTTTTAAGAAGGCACTTAAAAGAGACATGGGATCCATTTGGTGAAAATGGCAGTTCACATTGCGTTGTCGTGTTGTCATAGATTTCCTGCAAAAAGATTTGATGAAGGGGGGGAAATGAAGGGGGCCAAGTACAGACCCTGCCCTCTGGGACCGTGTCAATGAATAATGTCCTACCATGTTCAGCCTACCAAGTGTAGCCTGCCTAGCTTAACCCTTGGACTACCAGTCCCAATTTTTTTGTTTGGGTAACAAATTGGCATATTTTTAATTCATCGTTTTAACATACAAGAAAGATCTGGTGGCTTGAAAAGATGTTTTTTCATTTTTTGTTCATTGAAGGTGAATTCTCTCGATTCGCCACCAGATGGCGGGAAAGCACCATGATGGTGATTTTGGCCAAAATAGACGAATCTTCCTAAATCACTTCCGGTTGAACGATCAACAACATCCTGTAGTATTTTGACCCTAGTCAATAGCTTGGCTGGTCCGGATTGCTAAGCTAATGCTATATTTTTCATAACGAAGTCAAATTAACCTCAAATCAACCCCAAAAGATCGCAAAATATCACATTTTTACAGCGACGCACATAGACGGCGCGCGTGCACGATAGCGCACGATCACGCGGATTTCGGCCGTTTTTTTGTAAATTACATCCAAAAATATTAATATTAGCGAAAAAATATTGATTTTTGATCTTTTGACCCCCCGATAACTGATTGTCATTCAGTTTTTTCCGTTAACGGGAGGTTTAGATTTTTTGATTAATTCCGTTTTTTCCGTGAATTGCAGGCCAAGGGTTAATTGTTCAAAAGTCAGATTCACTGCTTCATTTATTTGGTTGCCGTTGCTGCATTACAGTTAAGAGTCCACTAGATGGTGGAGTGTTTATAGTGTCGTGTAAATTCAACAAGTACACTCATCTAAACTGGACTAAAATAGACAAAGTAACGAAGAGTATAGACGGTAAACTCTTAGACGGTCGGATGAGGGAAATCACGCAGGCAGAGAGATGAGCTGAATATCCATCGATGTATTTATTTGCAGTAAGTCAGACAAAGACAGAGGGCTTTCCGCGGCCCTTGAGTTGAGCCGCGGAGCCCAGGGCACATGACCGTACGGTCACACTGCCCCCAACAAGACTCCCTCAACATTGTATTTACAGACATATATATAGTTTACATCAAACAGTTGAGTTCTGGGAGGGGTTGGGATTTAACATAAAGATCAACAACGTGCATAGGAATAGCAGATGGCTGCTACGTGTGTTTTGATTCACACCTGAGAGAAGCTTCAAAGGAGTAATGAACAATGCAGAGTACTTGACTGAGTGATTGCTTTCAAACTTGCAGACAGACAGACTAGACAATCAACTTAGAGTTGATTATAGCATGCTATAGTACAGAATTATCGAGTCCAGATACGACATTCCCCCCTTGACCATTACCATGATGATGGTCACATAAAAATATGGAACAATAATTCTATTACACCCCCCTTGACCCAATCACATGTACTATACTAAACATTAGGAAAGAAACAACAGAACGTTCCACTTTAAAAGTTCCCAAAAAATAATTCCAGGCATCATGCATATATGAAAATTTACATTTGCACTTCACAATTAACTGACATTTAAACACACCACAACTTTGTCTTACCCTGTGTTTCAGTTTTAAACACACAAGCTTTTTCAGACACGCTCAATAATCCATTTATATTTTGAAACTATTTCCCTTCAAAAGTTTGATCTTGATGACAGCACGCTGCAATTACATTATCCCAGTACCCACCTTTAAGGGCCTGGGTAAATGACGAATCGACCTATGCTACTACTGTTTACTCACTCACGTCCAAAGGTCCAAGTTATCTCGATATTAACAGCAAAACCTTGCACGTCGCGGCACCTAACTGCCTTTTTTTTTTAGTTGACTTATTATTCGCACACTAAATTTCATACGAGAAAATAATAATTAGCTCTATTAATACCAAGACGAATTACGTACTGACGCGTATTGATAGGGCCACTATCGTCCGCCTGACACAGCCACATACAATTGTTTCAATCGAGCTAAACATTATTTAATCATTTCCAAGACCCATAGGCTCTTTAATCAACTTTTTTAACTAATTTAAACTTCGACAAAACACATATCAACACATGCCTACATTATATGTTGAATAAACTTACATTACACAAACGTTTTGAATACAGATAGGACTGTTGAATCTCTTCCATCTGTTATAAATGAACTCTTTTGGTGTCGCAAAACATTGTCTCTTAACTTTGTTTAATATCTATTATTCGTTTGAGAAAAAGTCAATCTACCGTAAAAACACAGTCACTGCTCCAAGATGAAGCGATACATAATATCAACGCTACTCTTTCACCACAGTTACTTTTAGCCCCATACTAGGCCTACAGACCGAGTAAGGTTAATAGATTTAACTATTCTGACCACCATTTTCGCTCTGGTTACTTTAGCCCACAATTCGACACAGTACTTATTCATACTGTATTTTAAATCTTTCTCAAATATAATTCCCCTTTCTATGTGACGTACCTGAAGGCATTCGTGGTCAAACTGAGAACTGCATCATGTTATGAAGAAAACTTGTTGCTTTTTCCGCGCACTGCCACTCACGTGTCCATTGTCCTTTCATGTCCCGTCCAACACACAGTCACACTCCCCCCTTCCAGACATTTATGAATATGAAATATCACACAATGACTGGAAAGAAAAATAAACGCAACATCGTGAGCTTGCAGATCTGCTGTTTGAAGAATGAAGAATGAATGAAAAACGTTTTCTCCGCTCGCGATCGCTGATGAGATGAATCGCGCCGTGCCGTCCTCTCGCCGCATGCCTCTCGGCCGCCGCTTGGTCGGAGACCCCCCTCGGTGGAAGACTCACTCGTTGAAGGGCCCTTGTAGAACGCCTCCCTCCTCGCCGCTGCTTGCTTGCCGTGAAGAGACGCATCCGCCCGCCGCTTGTAGTGTCGCCTTCCCCGGTCGGATCGCCGCCGCTTCCCGCCGATTTGTGGAGATCCGCAGGTCGCCCGTCGTTGCGCTGTAGAGGCGCTTTCTCCCGCTGCTGCATGGCGTGTCTGGAGAGCCGCTCCCTTCGCTACGTCGCCGTCCATGTCGGAGAGCACCGCACGTGCTGTTGGTCCCCGCATCCCTTTGTTCCGCCGACCGCCTTTCGCCGAAAAAATAAAATTCAACTCAACGCCAAATTGTCCAAATTGTCCCCTGGTCCACGGTTCTTTTTACCTGGAATGGAATGATCCACTCCAAAAGCAGTTTTTTCAGGCTCCAACTTGTCGTGTAAATTCAACAAGTACACTCATCTAAACTGGACTAAAATAGACAAAGTAACGAAGAGTATAGACGGTAAACTCTTAGACGGTCGGATGAGGGAAATCACGCAGGCAGAGAGATGAGCTGAATATCCATCGATGTATTTATTTGCAGTAAGTCAGACAAAGACAGAGGGCTTTCCGCGGCCCTTGAGTTGAGCCGCGGAGCCCAGGGCACATGACCGTACGGTCACACTGCCCCCAACAAGACTCCCTCAACATTGTATTTACAGACATATATATAGTTTACATCAAACAGTTGAGTTCTGGGAGGGGTTGGGATTTAACATAAAGATCAACAACGTGCATAGGAATAGCAGATGGCTGCTACGTGTGTTTTGATTCACACCTGAGAGAAGCTTCAAAGGAGTAATGAACAATGCAGAGTACTTGACTGAGTGATTGCTTTCAAACTTGCAGACAGACAGACTAGACAATCAACTTAGAGTTGATTATAGCATGCTATAGTACAGAATTATCGAGTCCAGATACGACAATAGTACCATATATGCTGCCCCAAACATGTCTTTAATGCACTGCTCTTTAATGCAAGTCTGAAGCAAGCAATATCATCCTCTATCTCTCTCTCTCTCTCTACTCCCTGTCGGCCTCTCTCTACTCTCTGTCAAATCTGACAAAGTGTTAGACAGCATCTTACATAGTTCCACTTGATACTATCATTGTCAGATGACTGGGAATCTGGAGCTATACACAAATTGGCTGAGTTGTGATCTAAGTGTGGCAAAAAGCACATTTATAAATGAAACAATAAAATATAAGTGATAAAAAGTAGGCTAATAAAGTGCAGGGTGTTTTAAGCGGTGCCACATTTTGACGTAGTCTGCAAGGACAACCTTTTAAAAGCCAAAAGCTTTTAAATAATGATGATGCCTGTATCCCCAGGTGCCCCTTGGCTGCCTACATTTAAAGGCAAATGCAAAGGTTAGAAAGCTTGGACGAAAATAGACCCGTTTGTCCCTTATAGTTAATAGAACTGTGGTTTGGTGGCGTAATGAGTGTCTCTCACGCTATCTCTGTCTCTGTAAAATAGTAAAACCATGCATGTTCCTCTGCCTACTGCAATTGGCTTGTTCCGGTCTATAGCTGCCCATTGCCATTATTGGTCTGTGAAAATAAATGTGTCAAATTAGAAAGTTGTCATTGACTGATTTGATATTTGACCAAAAATGTGAGAATTGTCTCTCTCTCTCACACACACACACACACACACACACACACACACACACACACACACACACACACACACACACACACACACAGACACAGAATTACTGACCAATACAGTCATACATTCAATACTTTAATTATGTCTTAATAACTCTTACAGTTAGTAAGTCCTCCTTTCCACTTACTACCTTCAACTATTTTAATTTTTTAATTATCTGCATGTGGAGCATAATAATACTAGTGGGTAGTAGCAACGAGCCAGTAAGATTAGTCCTCTTCCTCCAGCTGGCCCAATCCTCCATGCAGGAGTGCAGCTCCTCTGCGGTTGTGAGGCCGCTGTCACCGCTGAGCTGGTCAGTCGTCTTGTCCCTCTTGAGGCAGGGCCCTGCTTGCTCGGCCTCCCACTACAGATTAGTTTGACAGGTGGCATGCTCAGGGTGTCGGGTATTGTGGCCAGAAGGTTTCAGACAGCGACCCTTGATCTTGTCTCTTACTCTTAAGCATGCTGTCATACCAACTAGGCCGATCAGCATCATATTTCTTTGCACACTGACAGCAGGGCAGGCCAATCAATGACCTCCATTCTCATATTTCTCAAATCTGTCAATGACAACTATGCCATCTCTTTCAATTAGTCCTACCTAGCTACAGGCTATGGGATAAATGCCAAGCCAGGCTTGCCAATTACAATGCTCCCGAGTCCTGTCCCTGCGGCTTAAACAAGTTTGTTGATACAAACAACCAATGTTGGATTCACTATAAAATATACATTTATAAATGTGACAACATAAAAAACAAAAAGCTATTTGATTCTTATTGTCTGCACAAATTACTCTCAGTACGAGCTGTCTTAGGGCCGATTCATACTCCTATTTTAGAGCCGAATAAAAGTCGGTTCGGCGCTGTAGAGCCTACAATTTGACGTCATTTGAGGTTCGGGGGGGCGGGTACCGTCCTAAAGTCGGCTCTTCGGTGCTACTGAAAATTTCTGACGAGCCGAAATCATTTCGGCACTACAGCGCCGAAACAGCGGTAAAATAGGAGTATGAATCGGCCCTAAGTCTTAAGTCAGTTAAACAAAAGCTTTTCCCCACAGCCAAAGCATGCACCTAAACTTAATAAACACTAATTCAGCACTGTGTTGAAATCACAGACATTTGTGTTGCCAAATGAGAATGCTTCAAAATAACACCTTTTGAGTGCTGTGATCAAGACATAATTTTGTGTGTGTGTGTGTGTGTGTGTGTGTTTGTGTGTGCGTGCGTGTGCGTGTGCATGTGTGTGTGTGTGCGTGTGCGTGTGCGTGTGTGTGTGTGTGTACACCAAAATGTCTACTCTGTTTTCTTTGTCTCCACTGGGAGTAGATAGGGCTAGCTGTTAAGGGTTAAGTGACTTGCTCAGGGACACTTGGACGTGTATAGTATACAAGGGCGAGCGAGTTGGACTCCCGATTCCCAGTTGGCCTCTTTACCCTGTTCCATGTAGGCTACTTGTCCTTGTCATCGACCATATGATACTCGGACAAACCGTCTGCTCAGCTTGACCACAGTGTGTGATCTGAATTACCAAATGTAAATGCAGTGAATTGCTTTGAGTTTCCGAAGAACAGGAAAGCACAATTTACAAATACAATGTAGAATGTTTACATTTCTGTGAATTTGGGAGGAGATTCAATTGCATCAAATAATTGTGGGTCATTTGTGATTTTAGGGGTACAATGGCTATAGATCAAATGCTGCAACTATGATTATTTCCACTATATATTTGAGCCATCTACACTAATAGGCTAATAGCTCAAAATAAAAAAAAACTAGAAAAAGTGCCCTTCCGGGCACAGGTCTCCACCAGGTTATCCACAGATCCGTGCAGTTAGAGGTAAAAACACTTTTCGGCCAGTTATAGCGCCACCTTGAGGCTGAGTTGAAATTGTTCATGTGGCATTTCGTCCTCGGCCTAGTGGGAATGTGGGTGCACAATTTCACGGAAATCACGCGATGTGTTCATGATTTGCAGCATTTTGTTTGAAACTGAGCACTCCTGTGAACTTTGGAAGCCAATCTTAACACATTGTATGCTAGAGTTTTCTATTTGCTCAGGCTTGCTGGTGCTAAGCGATTAACATTGGACTTTTGAACTTTTTAGGGGCCCACAGCGAGGGGCCTCTTATAGCTAGAATCACATCGCATAAATAAAAAGTAGGCCAAACATGTCCACTTCAATTTAAAAAAAAAATTATGATTCTACCATCTTCCATTCTGGAGATATTGACCTTTTTCTAAAACCTGCTTTTGAAGGCACGCTGCTCGCTTGAAAAAACAGCAGAGATATGGAAGGTTGAAGTTGACAGACATTGACAGACAGATATAAAAATGAACACAAATAATATCATATACATACTACACACTGAATGAAAGCCCTGAATGTCTACTTTTAGGAGGAAAACAAATACACATGGTCCCATGTATAGTTTGTCAGTAATTGGCTATTGAATGCAGCTTGCGCCCACCAGAGAGGATTTCAGAAAATGCATGGACCAGAAGAACTATTATTCACAAAATAAGGCCTATAGCGAAATGTACATACTATATACCGTATGAAACAGAAGACTCTCTGCTTTCATAAGAAAAATACTTCTACTGTAATAATAATAAAAATCACACCCCTGTGAAGTGAGCAGTGCAATGTTGCACAACATTGCACTGCTCACTTCACATGGGTGTGATTTTTATTATTATTACAGTAGAAGTATTTTTCTTATGAAAGCAGAGAGTCTTCTGTTTCATACGGTATATAGTATGTACATGTCGCTATAGGCCTTATTTTGTGAATAATGGTTCTTCAGGTCCATGCATTTTCTGAAATCCTCAGAGTATTTTAGACAAGACAAGGAACTGACAACTAAATATTCACAAAATAAGGCCTATACATACTATATACCGTATGAAACAGAAGACTCTCTGCTTTCATAAGAAAAATACTTCTACTGTAATAATAATGAAAATCACACCCCTGTGAAGTGAGCAGTGCAATGTTGCACTGCTCACTTCACAACATTGCACTGCTCACTTCACATGGGTGTGATTTTTATTATTATTACAGTATTAGTTTTTTTCTTATGAAAGCAGAGAGTCTTCTGTTTCATACGGTATATAGTATGTACATGTCGCTATATGCCTTATTTTGTGAATAATAGTTCTATAGGTCCATGCTTTCTCTAATCAGACCAGTGTGTGTCCAGTGGAAACCTCGTATGAATCTGATCTCAGGTCAGAATGGGCTAAAGTTCTCTCTGAAAAAGAGAATTTTATAAATGAAATGGATTCAATAGTCTAGTATTGACAAACAGTATATGGGATATGTGTATTTTATTTGTTTTCCTCCTAAAATTAGACATTTAGGGCTTTCATTCAGTGTGTAGTTGATACTTTATTTATGTTTATATCTGCCTGTCATGATAACGTCATGATGATGATGATTCTATGCACATATGTGATCATTGTCTCAGTAAACAAAATCAACAGATCGTTTGATAGCATAACAGTGACTTGAGAGGTTGACATGTCTGGACATGAACCACAGGAGCGACTCAACTCGCAGTGGGGGGGGGGGGTTCCACGACATGTCTGGACATGAACCACAGGAGCGATAAGCGTAGCCAGGCTGGCTGTGATTTCGACAAAATGACAGACAACACGATGGCTTCCGCAGCTTAGGATTGTATTAGTTATCCATTACAAACGGGTCGATTACGTCCCAGACGCCTTATCACTGCAATTGGCTGGCGAAGGCGCTATGGCGATTATGGTGATCAACTGCCGAGAATCTTTTTTCCGAGAATGAGAGTAGCATTGCAAACTGCAAAACGATCGATCGCAACTCGCAGTGTGGGGGGGGTTCCACGGTGTGATATCTGCTAGCCTAGTATACTGCTTCTTTGTCCAAACATGGCTGACGCGACGGCGAAAAAAAGACAGTTGGTCAGATGTATACTGCTTCTCCTATGGCGGTCCTTCGAGAATACGTCATTCGTTTCGCGTATACCTGTCCGTGAAATGGCGATCGACCGTTGGAGATTATTATTGGTTTATATACGGGTTTATATTTCCGAGAATGAGGCGGCAGACCGGTGAGTTGTCGTTGGAAAGAATTAGAGAGGGCTGTGTCGGCGGTGCAAGGCGATCGCAAGGCGCAGTGGGGCCTGGGGGGGGGAACTCAAACTGCCAAAGCGATCAAGAGACTCCCCCCACAAAGCTTCCTCGGGAGAAACCATGTAGAAACAGGAGGGGAGGGGGAATCGAGTGTATTCACAGACACTAGAGTATGGGTAACTCCATTTTAGATGCCCTGACATCTGCGTTGGTCTATGCCGTTGCCGTGCAGACCCATACGTGTAATGGAGGCATTGGAGGAGGGAGCGTCTTCGCCACAGACAGACCTCTTTTCAGGAGGGAGGGGCTTTTTACTCCCGGATCACATATTGGAGCTTCCTGGAGACGAAAGCTGTTATTTTCTTCGGTGTCCTGGAGCATAGGACGTTGATGTACAGTAAGCAATAAAAAAACGTATAAAACGTATACATACGCTTCGCGCGTACGGCGTTCGATATTAATAAAGCGTATGGATACGTTTCCAGCATTTTTTGTGTTAACCAATCAGGATGGAGTCTGATAAATCTGAAAGACCCGTTTCGTTGAATGGCTCTAGAGAGACTGTGTACCAATTTGCGTGATGTTTGGACAAAATCTGTAGGTGTACTGTGCAAAAACTTGTTTTGCACAAAGCGGCCTCCTGGTGGCGCTATAACAGGCCGTTCTGGAAAGTTTGGGGCAGAGGTTGATCGTTGGCATCCAGGGAGTGTGTGTGCAAAATATGGCATCGACCGGGTTAACGGTGGCCGAGATTAGCTGTTCACGGACACACGGACGGACGGACACACAAACGGACGGACGGAGTGCAAAACATACTCTCCCCACATGCCTTCGGCCTGGTGGAGACAATTAACTACCGGTAATAATAAGGAAAAAGGAAATCCACTATTTGCCGTATGGCAGAGTATAGAGGTCTTAAATGGTTTAGCAAACATTAGATTATTAGTAAAAAAAGAGTAATATTAACTTGTGCCCACTAAATATAGATAGCCTACATTTACCCAAAATATATAAGTTGTCAAACCTGTTTTCATCAACCCGCACACTTTCGTCCATGCATATTGATTTGACTGCCAAAGGCATCTTTGTGTCTGGTCCCATTTTTTTCTCCCTGGAAATGAAAACGTCTGGGTTTCCGAGGCTAGTCCCATTGTGTCTGGCTGGTTCAGTCATTCCCGAGACCCAGAAAAGGTATTTTAAACAGTATTTTGACCTAGGTGGCCAGAAGCTGATTACCATGCCAAGTTCAGTGTGGGAACGACAAACATCTCGTGTACCCAAACCCAGAAGTTCCAGGAGTGTGATCACACTACAAGTCTCCCACATCTTTGCCTAGTTTGCTATTATGAGGAGGATTTAATTTAGAATCATGATGCCAGTGTTAACAGTGCCCATGTCAACAGTGCAGGCGGGACCCTCTAGCAGAGTTGGAGAGAGAGAGAGAAAACAGCAGTAAAATTACAAGAGACCAAAGACCAGGAGACATTGGGAAAGTTCAACTAGAAAAACAGTCACACCATAAACTATTCTGGCTTTGTCAAAATAGGCGAACAGTCAAACATTCAGTGAACATAGCAGATGCTCACAGAAAATCGGCTATTTATGGCGGAGGAGTGTGCCATGGATAGACCCCTGAGCGAGCGGGTTAACTGGTTAACTTGGATTCCATGAAGTCTACTATTATAATGAACCATGGTACAGTTAACAGAGCTCTATCATAATTGTACTGCTTTTCTTCTCTCCGTTTTCCCATAGGACAGCTGAAGCTCTCTCAGTTGTTCCAGGGGATGGATTGCTTGTTGTTAGTGGTGAGTATGCAATTAATAATCGGATAAGAACCAAAGCTATAGCCATTCATTTTATAACCTCAGTTGTCAGTGTATGTCAGACAAGTCTGATTCGCTTTATACCATCATCATTCTCATTAGTCTGCAAACCTCTAGAGTCTTTGTAGGAAGGGGGCACTTAAACCACTTAAGCCCTATGATTTTTGGAAATGTTTGGACATATGGAAATATGGATGCCAGCCTTTTCCAGGTTGAAAGTGATTAAATTGTTGAAGCATACAGATGATTAATGCAAATAAAAGACATGCAGACAGTCAGACACAGTCCGACAGACAGACAATCAATCTATTACAAATGATGCCTCTTTCTCTGAAACAATTGTGAGTAGAAAAGACCCATAAAGTGAAAGCCACACAAAAAGTCTAAAGGGTTTCAAAATACAATTGTTTGTTACTATATGGTAATGTTTTGATTTAATGTGTGAACTAGAAAGTGGCACCGGGCACTCTGTAGAGTGCAGAACTCTGCCAGGTGGCATGCCATATACTTCTTGCCATCTTTCTGGCTGTGTGGGGCATACGATGATGATATTGTTTTGGGTTTGTGTGTGTTTGAAGCGGCGCAGGGGTGTGGGGAAGGGTGTATGATGAAGCAAGCATTGTGAGCTTGCAGATCTGCTATTTTCTAAATGATTTTATACAATCTTACTTGGACTTAGTTCCTCCCATTCCTATTGGAACATTGGGCGACGATTCACATCCATTTGCTCCGGAGCCTGGCGACTCTCCTTGCTCCATGCCAGCTGACACCCATCTCACTTATACAATCTATACATTTGAAAACATGTGAAGTGGGACATTCTATGTGTCCTTTCTACTTTTGGTACTTTAAGTACATTTAGATACCAATATTTTTGTACTTTTACAAGTAGTAAATTGTGACTTTTACTTAGTTGTAACAGAGTATTTATACATTGCAGTATTGATCCTTATGTGAATACTTTTCCCTCCACTGCAGTATGAGCTAACAAGCAAACTCAATTTCCTCACATTCTCCCTTCCTTCACCGTTTACAGTATCTGGATAATATTTACTGTGTAGGAATAGTTACTGTCACACCTGAGTGACTTCAGAGACTGAAACCGTTTTAAACCCTTTTCAAAACTTACATGGAGGCAAACAGTGGAATGGATGACGCAGCAAACGGAAATGCAAGGTACAACAAGTAGAATACATTTGGCTAAAAGTTCACCACTCAATTTCAGCACATAATAATCCTCCTCTGGATGAATCTTCTCAGACTTTATATCCCTAAAACCACCCATCTGTCACAGTGCAATTCAGCTACTCTGGGATATGATGATATGATATGATGATTCACACAGTGGCATTTTTTACGGTGCTTTCATCATGGGGCTTATTTCAGTTTGGAAAGTCTTTCTGGAAAGGATGTACTCGTGTATCCTCGCTCACAGATCCTCAGAGAGGCCTCCTAATCCATGCTCCTCACTGTTTGGATCAAGAATAAGAGTTCCTCCGTGACTGTCATCATGGCGGAGTCAGGCGGACCGCATTGAAATTCCGGTTCAAGTGAGGATAGAGCTATGGGATGGAGCGTAGGGTTTCTCAAAGTGGGTGCCGTATGTGACGCCATTCCAGGGGTGCCTTAGATTAGAATGCGTTGATTTGGAATTCATCAATATCACTTCAGTTACGTAAAAAAAAGAAAGAAAATAATACTTTTAATTCCACCACTGAAAGCAACCGCCTAACAACCAATCTGAACGGCTGCGCATGCTACTTTCACTCATTGTTTTCTTCTCTTTCAAAATCAAGCTTTTATGTTTTAAATTGTGTAATTCATTATCAATCATTCCACTCAAACACTAATTCTGTTACATTGCAGTCAAATGCTAATTAATTTAAACACATTCTTTTCAATATTATACCTAGCATGCAGTTAACGGATGACGAATAACCATTTAAGTCCATGCTAAATCCATAATGCTAAATCCATAATGTATAAACTATGGATAAGGGGTCAGGGCAGATATAGGCCTTTTCGGGGAGTGGTCAGAATTAATTTTGGATTTATATGCTTATTCGTCTCAACTGCTCACTGTCTTTGTAGATTTGAATGTAGGCTACATTCCTCTCAAATGCAAATGTTTACTAAACATGTTCACAGTTTCTTCAATAACTCCCTTTCTATTTTTTACCTGTTTTTGTTTGAATCTTATTTGTGTGTGACATCTACTACTGATTATACAGCCTACTAGGCTAGAGGTGAATATACTGTAGCTGTGCTGTACAGAAATAAAGACATAAAGACAACTTGAAGGAAAATATTAAAAGTTGTTGCTGTATCCTGTCCCGTAATTATTGAGCCTGTTACAAAGACCAATCAATCACATGAACTATAGGCCTACTGTTTCAGCTATAATCCGTTATCACTATTATTGATTGGTCCACAAGATTCGATACACCACCAAGATACCCATATTATATATATATATATATATATTATATATATATATATATATAGCGCCTGACACCCCTACTGGGGTATAGGCCGTCGACAAGGATCCTCCAGAGTTCTCGGTCACTGGCATTCGTCTCTATTTGCGACCAGGTGCATCCCAGCCTCTTGGTGTCTGCCTGGAGATCCCGCCGCCAGCTGTTTTTGGGCCGGCCTCTGCTTCTCTTTCCCTGAGGGTTCCAAGTCAGCGCCTGTCTGGTGGTGTTCGATACTGGTTTGCGCAGTGTGTGCCCGATCCATCTCCATCTTCTTTGTCCAATTTCTTCTGTTGCAGGGAGTTGTTTAGTTTTCATCCAGAGATCGTTGTTGCTTATTTTGTCCGGCCAGTGAATTTTTAGGATTCTCCTCAGACATTTGTTTATGAAGGTTTGTACTTTGCTTATTGTGGTCTTTGTAATTCTCCATGTCTCTGCCCCATAGAGCAGGACGGATTTAACATTGGAGTTGAATATTCTGATTTTAGTTTTTTGTTGTATCTCCCTAGAGCGCCAGATGTTCTTTAGAATTATAAAAGCTGTTCTTGCCTTGCCTATTCTTGCCTTTACGTCTGCATCCGTACCACCCTGGTGGCTGATAGTACTTCCCAGGTAGGTGAAGGACTCTACCTCTCCTATCGTGGTGTCGCCTAGTGTGATTGGTTCGGTACTGGTCGTATTTATCCTCATGTTCTTGGTTTTTCCTTGATGTATGTTAAGTCCTACTTGTGAGGAAGTCTCTGCAAGTGTTTTGGTCTTGTCTTGCATCTGATGGTGGGTATGTGACAGTAGTGCCAGGTCGTCTGCAAAATCTGAGTCATCCAGCTGTGTCCATAGTGTCCACCTGATTCCATTCTTCCTGTTTTCTGTTGTTGTTCTCATAATCCAGTCAATGACTAGTAAAAACAGGAATGGGGATAAGAGACAACCCTGTCTGACCCCGGTCTTGATTTCAAACTGGTTTGTTAGCTGTCCGTCATGTATTACTCTACAGGTCATTCCAAAATAACTGTTTTTAATGAGGTTCACTAACTTAGTGGGCACTCCGTGGTGTCTCAGTAACTTCCAGGTGGTCTCTCTATCTACACTGTCAAATGCCTTTTCGTAGTCGACAAAGTTGACATAGAGTGGGGAATTCCATTCCAATGACTGCTCTATGATAATGTGAAGAGTCGCAATCTGGTCGACACATGAACGATTCTTTCTGAAACCTGCTTGCTCGTCTCTTAGTTGCTGGTCGACTGCCTCCTTTATTCTCTCCAGGATAACTTTATATAGCACTTTCCCTGGCACAGAAAGTAGGGTGATCCCTCTATAGTTGTTGCAGTTTCCCAGGTCTCCTTTCTTTGGGAGCTTGGTAATAAGGCCCTCTTTCCAGTCTGATGGTATTGTTTCTTCTTCCCAGATTCTTTTGAAGAGTGGATGCAGCATGCTCACGGTGGTATCAACATCCGCCTTTAGGGCTTCTGCCGGGATGTTATCTGGCCCTGCTGCCTTTCCACTCTTAAGATGTTGTACAGCTTTCCTGATCTCCTCTCTGCTGGGTATGTCGCAGCTGATGGGGAGGTCGGTCTGTGCTGGTTGGATATCTGGAGGGCTTGCTGGTGGGGTTCTATTTAGCAGTTCCTCAAAGTGTTCTGCCCATCTCTGTAGTTGGCCGTCCTTTGTTTTAATGCTGTTTCCATCTTTATCCCTAACCGGTCTTTGTGGCCTGCTGTATTTGCCTGACATCTTTCTGGTGGTGTCATATAGCTGTTTCATGTTTCCATTTCTTGCTGCTTCCTCTGCTTCTTCGGCTAAGTTGTCTATGAATTTCCGCTTGTCTGCCTTTATGCTCTTCTTTACCATTTTGTTTACGTCTGAATACTCTGCTTGTGCTTTTGCTTTCGATGCTCTTGTGCGGCTCTTTGACACTGCTGCTTTCTTTTCTTTCCTTGTTTGAATCCTGTGTTGGGTTTCTGTGGATATCCACTCCTTTTGTTGGAATTTTCTGTAGCCGACCACTTCTTGGCATGTGGATGTTAGTGTCTCTTTGATATGTTGCCACTGGCTGTCAATGCTGATCTCATCTTCGAGTATGTCCTGGACACTCCTTTTGTTGGAATTTTCTGTAGCCGACCACTTCTTGGCATGTGGATGTTAGTGTCTCTTTGATATGTTGCCACTGGCTGTCAATGCTGATCTCATCTTCGAGTATGTCCTGGAGAACTTCAAATTTGTTTGAGAGTTTCAGTCTGTACTCTTCTTGTTTTTCTGCGTCCCTCAATAGGCTCGTGTTGAATTTCTGTCGGTTTGTTGTTTCCGTCTTGTTCTTCTTTAGTTTCAGCTTCAGTCTAGCATTTAACAAATGATGGTCTGATGCTACATCCGCTCCCCTATTAACTGTCACGTCCTGTAGTGTTCTTCTGAACTTTTTGCTTATGCAGATGTGATCTATTTGGTTCTCTGTTGTGGTCTGGTGATACCCATGTTGCTTTGTGGATCCTTTTATGGGGGAAGATGCTGCCTCCGATAACGAGCTTGTTCAGTGCGCAGAGATCCATGAACTTCTCTCCATTTTCGCTCATTTCTCCATAGATACCCATGTACCTGTCTAAATACTTCCTTAATGTAAACAAAGTCCACACCCACAACACCAGAGGGAGTGCAACAAACCATGTACAACCCAGATTCGGCACAAACAAGGGACTAAATTATTTTTTGCTCCTATGCCACCAAAATGTGGAACGCCCTACCAACAGTCATTAAGACATGTGAATCCCTTGACTCCTTCAAAACCACTCTGCAATTCGAAACTGGCCCCCGTAAAATCTGAATACCCCCCACTCCCTTTTCCCCCTCACTGTATATGTTTCTTTTCCCTTTTTGCTTCCTTTATGATGAAGTTTGAATTTTTATTATTAACTAGGCTAGCATTTCACCTCTTCCAAATCTTTCCTCATCCCAAACCTGCTTTATCTTAAATATTTGCATTCCCCCAAACGCTTTCTTTAAATTAAATCTTTCTTTTACATAATTGTGCTTTGACTTTTTAACCACTTGAATGTAGCATGAACCCTCGCTGAAAATGACAGATCCACAAGCTCACAGCACTTCTCATTATCTTGTGAGCTTGTACATTGGCATACATTATCATGAAGTAGTTATGGTGTTGAGGAAAAATAATACTGTATTCATATATGTTGCCATGTTCCTATAGCCATCTTCTTCTGTATCAATGAGGACATCACAATGGGAAGAGCTCCAGCATAGCAGTGCATCGCCAAAGCACTCCCTCAGTCCAACTTTGCCTTCATTTGGAGCGGTGAGGAAAACATAATCTGTACACCTTTTTAAATTCAAGGAAAACCTATTATGATATCATCATTATGACATCCTTTTGTCCATAGTCCCCCTTTTAAAATACATAATACATTTGTTAATAATGTCTTTACTGTATGTCAAATAAGTAAGATATTACATTAGCTTTAAGCCTTGTAATAGCTTTGGACATGCTGATAAATAGTTACAACTATTTAACATTTCACACAGAAATAATTAATTGACATGTTCTCTCTACAAACTCCAGTCAATCGGCCTAATATACTATTAATACAGTCACTAGTGTAAAATGCCAACTATGTACAGTATATTATTCATCAAGTTAATACTTTAATGGTAGACTTCTTGTGTCATCACCGTTCACAGATAATTAAAAGCCTGTGATCCCTTTTCATGACCTTTCATACAGCTGTTTGTGTTTCTAGCAGCTCTTAAGGGCTTTCCTTTGTTCAGCTTTCATTTTGTAAGACACCCTGCTGTGGCTTAGCCCCTTAACCCTGCTGTATCTATTCATAGAGATAAGCATCTTTAAAACCCTGGTGACCCCCCCCCCCCCCTTTGGTGACCATTGACCATTGTTGTTGATGGGCACTAACAAAAATATTTGACCGTATAACCGGGAACATTTTCCTTTGATAGTAAAGTATTCCGGACAGTGACCAAGTCCTACCACAATCCTCTTAATTGACAAGAGCATACCTATTATGGGGAGAACATTCAAGAGAAATAGCTCAAAACTCATATCAGCTCACGTGTTTGTACATTGGCTGTTTTCAATGTATAGATGTAATGTAGGGCATAAACAAGGTTGCCTTTAGTTAGATTTTAGATTTGCCATTTTGGAATTGTTTAGTCTCGTTTGTTGATTCAATTTTACTGTGGCTGTTTTCATATTGCTGTAGATATCAGTTGCCAACATGACTTCAAATTGGGAAGCACGTCAGACTAGCCCTACCAGCCCTTCACCACGGGTACAAGCTCTGACATCACCCAAATCTCTTACCAGTGTCCAAGTTGTAAGTATCAAACAACTCAGCCTCAATGTCATTGTGTTGCTTCTCTCTAATACAATATACTGTCTTGTTATGATTCTCAATGTCCTAAACATGTACGAAGGTTGATCCTACCTACATGGCTTTGTTCCTCTCACACAGTCTGAGACAAAGTCAGATATTTTCAAAATCATACATTTATTGTAGAATGGAACAATGTTACAAGCCAATAGAGATGTAAATGTTATCGTGGCTAAAACACCTGTGACCCACACCACACTTCCTGTACTTGTATTCCCCTCATATCTTATAGAGTCCATTTGCCACGATTCCTGCACCTATGGAGACCAGGTCCTTCACAACACCACTGCCACCACTGACCAAAATAATGACGCCTTCCACTGAAGGAATGGTGAGATGCACTTTTGTTTTGTTTTTGTCTGCACAGAGAAGACTTTTTTTTTTCTTTAATACTGTCTGGCAATATTCCCAATCACTATTCCTTTGTGATTTGATTTAGATTAGATATTTTATCCATAATCTAATCGGTCCAAATAAGATACAAAATATCCTGGTATTACATTCAGTTCCAAATACAACTCTCCACACACGCATGCATGTTAGCACCCACACACACGGCACAGGCTGCCCATATACGATACTGATACCATGGTTTTAGTACCAACATGTAACAGCCCACTGGCTTTGTTTTTTCCTAAAGAAAGATGGTCATACTGCTAGGCCATGGCACACCTGTTTGGGATGTACATTAGGGCTTTTGACAATAAATGCATGCAGATATGGAATTGAATGACCCAAACCATAACCTGTATCCTATATTGCACTCTTCTGTTATAGACTTCCCTTTCCAGTAGGACTGAAAGTTGGGAGAGCCTAAGGTCAAATTCACCACCACTGTCACAGCCTCCGACAACATCCAGGCCAGTCTCCGGTGAAGGAGCAGTGAGAAAGAAGAATTCAACTGCAGCCAGTTTCTTGTCTGCACCAACAATTCAGGTTTGTAAACATTGCATTCTTCTATAGCAGCTCATACTAATTTTATTTTATTATGAATTGATTTGATGTATTGTTTTTACATTAGGAGTGTCAACAAACACAGCAGGAGATGCAAACTTCTGACGTCCAAGAACCAAGTCACACAGTAGTCCGTTCAGCAAAACACTCACCAACACACTCTGGGCCAACAAAGCTACGTGAAACAAAGGTTTGTATGTTAGCTTTATTTTCAAGATAAAACATGGAAGAGCATGTGTCTTTGTTGTTTTATCCTTTTACCTGGAAAATTAGACTTGACTGATTGAATAGTTTAGACTATTAGACAGAATGTATAAACAACAACATCTTACAGTGTTATGTCCTTGCAGTCTTGTTTCCATTTTGTCCCTATGCAATCACTTCATAATTAATATAACGATTAATATATCATTTTGTTTATTTTTCCATAGATTACTGTAAGAAATCGCTCCACACTCCGAAGCAGAATAATTCATGGACCATATGAGAGAGTTATTGACAATATACTCAGAAAACGAGAAAAACAAATACCACATGCAATTATGGCTGTACCTGGAATGTCTGACATGTTGGTTGAGGAGATACTGAAGAAAATCAACATGGAATGTCAGACATTGTCTAGTTTGAAATTCAATTCTAAATTGAGGCAGACCACCGTAAAGGCATTGGAAGAATTAAAATGGCTAGACGTTCTTTCTGAGTGGAGGCAAAAAGCTCCCACATACAAACGGTTCTTGGAAAGTGCTAGTAAAATCCCAAAGGACCCGCCCCTCCCCAAAAGCCCTCTGAAACCACGTGCACTGCTATATCACAAGAGCAAAACGTGCACAATGGCGATGGCTGGTGCAGCGCTACTCAGGGCAAGATGTCAGTCTATGTCAGCACCCATGTATAGAAATGCATTGGTCATGCGTCATGGAGGAGCAAAGAAAAGGTGTTTGGAACGCCTAGTGAAATTGGGTGTATGCGTGTCTCCTGGCAGAGTCCTTGAAAAAGTCAAAGACATTGCTAAGTCATACATAGCAGCTCACCCACCTGCCGGAGAAGCTGGTGCTATGGATGGATGTGCGGCATCTGGCTCATCGCTTCTTCCTTAAGTTGAAAGGGTAAGATATTGCAAAATGTATGTATCACAATATTGAAATGTATTGTTTTGAATATGCGGAAATACTATTAACACACCCATTCTGTGCGGGAACCCCTTTTGGTGTTTTAAGCATTATGTCATACTTTAGCTATTGAAAAATAGCAGATCTACAAGCTCAAGCTTTTAGATCTGCTATTTTGGCCACAGACCCACATCTTAAAATGTTTTGTACCAGGGACCCCCCAGAATCAAAAGGTGAAGAAATATTCTGTATATTGAAATATTTGCACACATTTTCAAGATCTATAAGCTCATATCGTGGCACTCTGTGCCGTGCTACGAGCTTGTATTTTGGCCATTTTTAAACAGCTAAAGTATAATATAATGGTCAATGTGGTTGAACGCTATAGGTCTTAACCCATTTAGACCTGAGGTCGATTCTACAAATACCTTCTAAATCCTGAAAAACCCTGTGTTTCTATATCAGTCGTTCTCAAACATTTTCATGTCAAGGACCCAAAAAAATGTATGTAGGCCTATCGACCCCCATCTGTTGTTCCAGGGACCCTCCCAGAAGCAAAGATTAGAATTTAAAATGACTGCTGTGAAAGAATATATGTTCATAAATGTGCATGTTTTCAAGTAGAGTGCCGCGCTATGAGCTTGTAGATCTGCTATTTTTCAATAGCTAAAGTATAATGCTTAAAACACCAACGCAGGTTCCTGTCCTAAATGGGTTAATTTTTCTGGCATTATTTTATTTTGATTATCACATCACATCTTTCGATTCTCCCCACCCCACTTTTTTTGCAGGGACCTACAATGAGTTTGCCCATGCAATTCACAATAGACAATTTGGACCGCAGCGTCACACCACACACTATGACATCGGACAATCAGAGGAAAGACAATCACTGGATGATTATGTTGGCTAATCCAGAGAGAGTCAGTGCCGCCCATCTCCCTCAAGACACTCACAGGGATGTACGAGATGTTCCAATAACTGACATCATTCCAAACGAGGATGACAAACGGCACTTGAAAGAAGAGTTCAAGGAGCTGATTGGACGAGTGCTGGTGTCCCAACTTCCAGAATTCAGCCAATTTAAAGACAATGTCAAATTGCACATCCCTCATCTGTATTCTTCAACAATGGCCACAAAAACTGAGATCATACCACTTGGACTTCTGGACTTTGATGAGAAGGAAGGGCCAGACATGGTAAAGACAATGAAGTACATTAATGACAAATATGTCCCTTATGTCCCTGTTCAGGAGGATGGAAGGACAGTCATGAAGCCAGCTGTTAAAGTAATTTTAGCAGGAGACCAACTGACCAAGCAAAATTCAGATGTAGCCATAGGCGCACTGGGGAATGCAAATGGTTCAGATGAAAGACAGAACGGCATTGTCACAGCAATAGCCACCCGATGTAGTATGAATCCACCCATCGAATGCACAGGAATTACTATAAATGTCTCCCATCGTATGGGCCCAGACTGCGTAATTCGCGCAGTCTGGGGAGCTCAGAATTACCCGAATTACTGACAAAAGCCCATGGAATGGGAACGGTTCTACTAGTCTGGGCCCATACGATGGGAGACATTTATAGTAATTCCTGTGCATTCGATGGGTGGATTCATACTACATCGGGTGCGGAAAGATACAGCAAAGTGCACCAAAGCCCTAACCCTGTCAACATGGCTGTGAGTACTAGCAATATTATATGTTAATTGGATAAACTTAGTAACAATGAAATGATTCCCCTCAAGGCTTTTCTCACTGTGGGAATTGTTTGAAAATGTGGTTTAGACATATTGATATTTCTCGCCCAATATCTGAAACGGACCCTAACTAACCCTAACTGGGGGGGACACTGTCTGGGGAGGAACTGGGGGCCAGTGGCACTTGGGGGACCTTACTAATCACAATTAACTTTTGTTTTAGGACAAGGCAAAGCGCAGGCCGCCTCAACTGAAGTCTGTATGCCCACTGTGCGATGGGGAATATTATCTGAAGTCCCACCTTCAAAACAAACATCGTATGAAGGATGAGGAGAGGCGCCTGATACAGGATTATGTCCACGGCAGGTAAAGTCGACTCCAGGAGCATCATTGTTAAATGAAAATATGATTGTTGTTTAATGGTGTAATAAGCAGACACTTTCTACACTAACGTGGCTTACCTTGTATTCGTTTGCAAGAACTCAAAAAATGGACAAGCATGTCTGTCCTGCCATTGGTCAATAAAAAATGTACGACACAATAACCAGTGATTGATAAGGCTGTACTTTTCAACAGGGAAAGGACATGAAAGCCCATACTGTGACAGCAAAACGCATGCTGTGTCTACAAAAGCTGCGAGCCCTGAGGGACACGGGCTACAATATGGTCTCCTCCCTGGACCTGCACGGAGCTGGTGGTAGGTTCAATGACCATTACAATTATATTAATACTTGTGTGTTGTGTTTGTATTGGTATTGGAAACCAAAATCTCCCTATCAAATCTATGTTAAAACGCCCAATTAACTGACCCTAAACATAGGTTAATAATGTGTGTTTCAGAAGATCCTGTAACTCCACCAGCACAGGCCCCCACCACCTCTGCCGCCACCCCGGCCAGCGCCCCTGAGCGTAGCCCCTGCCGACTCTGTGCGGCAAACAAGGCAGAGGTGTACAGGTTAAATGTTGTCGTGGAAGGCCTCAAACAGGAAATAAAAAAATTAAAGGATTTCAAACTGTGCACCGCCACCGCCACCGCCACCTCCTCCCAGGCGGTGAGGGTTAGGCGCCCCCCCACAGGCAGAGCAGGCAGTTTGTATTGTAAGTATCCTTCATTCTTGGCATTTGATAGTTACTTTTAGGATTTTGGTTTCCTTTTGATAGGAGAAATCAGTTGAATCTTGTTTCCAATCACATGTATTTTTTAGTAGATAGACTTCTATCTCAATCTAATTGTATGTATATCTGGCTAAAGTGGAGGAGACTGCAGAAGACTCCAGTGATGAAACCGACTCCAACTCACCCGTCCATATTCAATATGATGACAAACCCGGTGAGTTCCAATTCTGTAAATATATGCACTAATATTGTGTCGTTCGCTGTAATTTCTCAGATTCCTCGGAATCGGATGATGATGAGGAGGAGGAGGAGGAGGAGGAGGAACTCCAGCCCCCACCAGCACTGTCGGCCCTGCCAGCCACCACCGGCCCTGCCATCCCCCCCATTATAAGCGAGGAGGAGGAGGAGGAGGAGGAGGAACTCCAGCCCCCACCAGCACTGTCGGCCCTCCCAGCCACCACCGGCCCTGCCATCCCCCCCTTGGAGGAGGAACAGGAGGAAGACGAGGAGGAGGAGGAGGAGGAACTCCAGCCCCCACCAGCACTGTCGGCCCTGCCAACCCCCACCGGCCCTGCCATCCCCCCCATTATAAGCGAGGACACTTCAGAGGACGAGGAGGAAGACGAGGAGGAGGAGGAGGAGGACCAGACCCCCCAGAGAAAGAGGAAGGCCCTGTTCTCAGCCTCTGAGGACTCCTCTGAGGAGTCCTCAGATCACATGGCCCCTCCCTCAGTCCGCCCCGCCGCCACCGCCCCTGTCGGCCCCGCCACGGCCCCTGTCGGCCCCGCAATCCTGCCCACCACCCTAGGGAGATATGGGTTGCACTGGGCTCCCTTCGACTGTGATGTGGAGGACCCGCCACCACCACCAGAGCCCCTGATGGCCTCCACCAGCCCTGCCGCCCCCCCCCATAAAAAGGACTGACATTAAAAATCCTTTTTCTTTTTTTTTTTTGTTAAAAAAATAAATAGTGTTTTCATTTGGTTGTACAAAAAATACAGTGTTTTGACCCTGAAAACTTTGAATTCTGACTCATCATTCCACAAAAAAGGTGCATAACCGGTAGACAGAGCTTGTAGATCTTATTTGGTTCAATGCTTGTTTTAAGCACTTACCCCGACGTTTTACTCACGCATGAGACGTCTTTCACACGCACTCACGCCACACCCACCATTTCTCACGCACTCACAATATGCACGCAGAGGGGGGCATATAATTTGCCAAAAAAGCCAAGCCGGCTCTCATAATAAGATAAGATCTTTATTGTCACTGTATGAGACATACAACGAAATTCTGTTTAGTGCAGCACTCTAGCGCTTATCATCTTGAGAAGAAATACTGTCACGAAACTGGTAAAGCCTGGGACGAGGGCTTGCCATATCTTATGCTGGCAGTAAGAGAGAGTGTACAGGAGTCGCTGCGGTTTAGCCCAGCAGAACTGGTGTTTGGCCACACGGTGCGCGGGCCGCTGCGAGCGTTTCGAGAGGGCTTATTAGCCAATGCAAACTCGCCTGTGACTAATGTATTGGATTTTGTTGCAGGGTTTCGCGAGCGATTGCACAAGGCCAGACAAATAGCTAGCAGCTTTCTGAGTAAAGCTCAAGGTAAAATGAAGGCATGGTTTGACAGGAAGGCTGTGCACAGAGTGTTTGCTGTGGGTCAGAAAGTGTTGGTGCTGCTCCCACTGCAAAGCTCAGCCTTCCAGGCCAAATTCAGTGGTCCTTATCTGATTGACAAAAAAATAAGTGAAACGGATTATGTGGTTTTGACGCCCGATCGTCGCAAAAAGACGAGGTTGTGTCATGTGAATATGCTCAAACCGTATCTGGCTCGCGCCGAGTCAGATACTCCTGTTATTCCCGCAGTCAGGGCCAGGTGCGTGCTATTAATGCAAAGATCCAAGCTATTCTCGAGTATCCTGTGCCAAGGACTAGGCGTGAGCTCCGCCGGTTTTTGGGCATGGCGGGTTACTACCGTGGGTTTTGCAAAAAGTTTGCTGCCGTCACTGCGCCGCTGACTACGCTGACAAGCATTAAAAGGGTGTTTATCTGGTCGCCTGCCTGTCAGTTAGCGTTTGAATCCTGCAAGGCTCTCCTCTGCAGCACTCCAGTCCTGGCTGCGCCCGACATCACCAAGCCGTTCAAGTTGGAGGTGGATGCCAGCGCGTGTGGGGCCGGTGCTGTTCTACTCCAGGAGGATCTTCAGAGTATAGATCATCCCATCTGCTACTATTCAAAGACATTTAAGTTGGCGCAGGGTAACTACCGTTGAGAAGGAAGCTCTTGCCCTGTTACTTGCATTACAATTTTTCAATGTATACTGTATGTTGGCTCAAGCCCATTACCTATTGTTGTATTGACCATAACTCCCTTGTGTTCCTAAGGCAAAAAGATTGATGAGATGGTCATTACACACACTTCCGGCGCTGCACAGTGGCGACGGGTGCCTGCAGCTCATCAGGATTGTTTGTTTATTTGTTTGTTATTTGTTTTTCTTGTTTGTTATTTGTTTTTCTTATGTTCACTGGGCACTTTGCTCAAGGTAGACACCTGTCATAGAACCACTACTTGTATTTGGAACAACCAAATCTGGCTACAATGCATCTAGCCATTGTCGTGTACATTGCTGCTTATGCCATCTACCTGCTGCTGCCGAGGGCGCTGACATTAAACACCGCTGAACACAGCGCCACGGGGGGCCACCTGGTTCTCTGCTAGGGCTATGAACAGCTATGTCAGCTGAGGGAATACAGCGATCGTGGCAACTTTCCACTTAATGTACCGGAGGAATGCATGAAGAGAGATCGCCGCCGATCACCAACACGGAAAAGGGGCCGAAGAGGAGTGGTACGGCGTAGAGTTCGCAGCCACGGCTCAAGGCCACCACTGCCGACAATACTCCTCGCAAACGTGCGCTCTCTCCCGCAGCAATACGACCAGCTACAAACTGCGGTGAGGTACCTCTCCGAGTACAGGGAAAGTTGCTTGCTTTGTTTCACTGAAACGTGGCTTAATGACACGATTGTTAGTGATTCCATCCGTATTCCAGGGTTCAGTGAACCTATTAGACTTGACCGAGATCTTGAGGTAACGCAGACAGAAACAGGAGGAGGAGTGTGTATTTTTGTGAATGAACGGTGGTGCAGGGATTACACACTGAGAGACTCCTATTGTTCAGAAGACATCGAACTTCTTTCTGTCTCATTTAGACCGTTTTACCTGCCAAGAGAATTTGGTCAGATTGTCGTTACACTGGTCTATATTCATCCCCGTGCGAATATGAAGGCAGCCGCGGGGGTAATATATGAGACAATATCCAAACAGGAGAATATCTCTCCTGACTCGCCCAAGTTCATACTGGGGGACTTCAATGGATGTCCGCTTAAACAGACACTGCCCAATTTCTACCAATACGTGACATGCCCAACAAGACGTGAAAAGACTCTTGATTTATGCTTTGGAAATATAAAGGACGCGCGTACGGTAGCCACCGAAAAATGGAGCTTGGGAGCTCCGATCATAATGCGGTCCACCTGGTCCCACATTACAAACAGAGACTCAAAACAAGCAAACCTGAAGTGAAAGACATTCTAAAGTGGAGTGAGGAGTCACTTGACTGTCTTAAGGGGTGTTTTGATTGCACTTTTTGGGACATGTTTAATGACACATGTGCTGATCTTGATGAACTTAACTCTGTTGTAACGCAATACATTCAGTTTTGTATAAATAGCGTTATACCATCCAAACGGATCAAAGTGTTTCCAAATGACAAACCATCTATGAATAAGGAAATGAAAGAAGCATTATATAGGAAAAAACGTGCTTTTGACAAAGGGGATCTAGTTCAAGTGAAATTAATTCAGAAAGAGATCAAACGGATAACTAGTGAATGTAAACATAAATACAAACTTAAAATTGAGAGGCAAATGAGGGATACCGCAAATGAGGGATACCATGCAATGTACGTCAAGCCTGGAAGGGGTTGTATACAATGGTAGGAATAAAGGAAAAGAAAGAGGTCATCAACACTAGCGATGATATGTCTTTTGCCAATGAGCTAAATACCTTTAATGGCAGATTTGATACTTCAGATTTTTCCACTGAACGCAATCTGTTATGGGAACAATTCAGCAGTAGTGAGTCAATTACTATTACAGAGGAGGAGGTGCGTAGAACCCTCAATAGAATTAACCCACGCAAAGCACCGGGTCCCGATGGGATAAGGGGTTATGTGCTTAAGGAGTGTAGGGAGCAGCTCAGCCCTGTACTGAGACACATGTTCCAGGTATCACTAGATACACACTATATACCAAAAGCGTGGAAGACCTCGCTTATAGTTCCAGTGCCGAAAATGTCTAATCCCAAAGTCCTTAACGACTATCGGCCAGTTGCCTTGACAACATTGTTAATAAAAAGCTTGGAGTGCATTATCTTAAATAACCTCCTTAATAATGTGCAACATGAAATGGACCCCTTGCAATTTGCATATAGAAAGGGGAGGGGCACTGATGATGCTCTTCTTCTTATGCTTAATAAAATCTACTACCACCTAGATAAACCTCAAAAGAAACGATATGCTCGGGTACTCTTTGTAGACTTCTCTGCGTTTAACACAATGAGACCTCATATTTTGATGAGGAAACTCTTTGATATGGGTGTTAACACCAATATCATCAGGTGGGTGGAGTCATTCCTGACTGAGCGGGTACAACAGGTCAAGGTGAATAAAGCAATATCTCTCCCCATTATGACCAACACGGGGGCTCCGCAAGGGAGCGTGATTTCACCGGTACGGTTCACGCTGTACACAAGCGACTGTAGAAGTGAGTCAGATAACACCTGTATTGTTAAATTCGCAGACGACACAGCTATTGTTGGTCTGATTGAGGATGATGAGATAAGCTATAGAAGAACAGTGGACGAGTTTGCCGGTTGGTGCAGGAGTAACTTCCTCCAGCTTAATATAAAAAAAACTAAGGAGGTCATATTGGACCATAGGACTGGTGCCCATGCACACCAGGAAATAGTCATTGGTGGGGATGGGGTAGTGATTGTGGACGAATATAAGTACTTGGGTACAACGATTGATTCCAAGCTGACATGGAATTCCAACACTCATTCCATCTACAAGAAAGGTCAGCAGAGGCTGCATTTTATGCGCAGACTGAGACAGTATAACGTTGAAAAAAATATCATGGCACTTTTTCATCAATCCTTTGTGGAGAGTGCATTGACATTTTGTTTTGTTTCATGGTATGGCTCATTATCATTGGTTAATAAGAACAAACTCCATAAAATCATCAGCGTGTCCAGCAAAATAGCTGGGGTACGATTTGAGAGTATGACCTCAATGTATGAGACCCGGGTACTCAGGAAGGGGAAAGCTATTACTAGGGACAACACACACCCGTTACACAGCCAATACCATCTTTTACCATCAGGGCGACGGTATATGGTACCTTCCCTGCAGGCTAGGGACTCAAGATCGTTTGTTCCCATAAGTATAGGACTTATGAACAAGCAGGCCCCGTCTCAGTTCTGTGCATAAAGTGTGATGTGATGCCTCTTGGAACTATGACTGGTGGCCTTCTGTTGGCACTGTTCTTTATTGTCTATGTACTGTGTGATCTGTTTGTTTGCATGTTTTATGTATATCCTGATGACTGCTGTGCACAAAACAAATTTCCGAAAGGACAAATAAAGTATCTATCTATTGATGCTGCAGGACTTTGAAGTGGAAATTCGTCACAAGAAGGGGACGGACAATGTCCTCGCGGATGCCCTCTCCCGGTTTTAAGGTGCTCTCTTCTTTGAGAAGAAGTTATTTGGGGATATAGGCCCTCATTTATCAACCGTGCGTACGCCAAAATATGGGTGCACGCCGAAATTACCGACATTTTACCATTTCCGGCAAAGCTTGAAATTGAACTTGAGTAGGACAAAAAGTCACGTCTGCTCGGCAGCTGGCGTACCTTTGTCCTTGGCTGTTTTTCTGTCGTACACAAGCGGAGCAGCCTTGTCTGAACTGCTGATACGCTGTCACAGGCATCTAAACATATGTTTTCACTCCTAAAATGTTAATATAAAACGGTATGTGTATGTAAAAAACAAAAGAGAGATTTCCAACAATGTATTAGTTTGTGCTTAATCAAACAGTGCTTTACTGGCCTTTTCAGCATACATATTGTTTATGTATCATTTTGTTTTATGTTGAGTTAGGGTCCTTTAATAATATAATTTTATTTTATTTGTAATATTTTGAGAGAGGGTTTGTTGTGTTTTTATTTAGTCATTAAGCCAAGCAGTTACCTCCTAGTCTGCTGTATGGAGGGTGACTAAGGTGGGATTCCATAGAATAATAAAAGGATAGAGACCGAACCGGAGCGTTAGCCCCTGCTATTCATTTCAGTGGAAGTTGCTCATTGGTGTTTTGAATCACCCGGAAGACTGCCGGAAGCACAATCCTCAACCTGCTCATCAGCCATGTAGCTGAGAATGTTGTCCCTAGATCCCAATGTGGTTTCCGCGCAGGCAGAGGTACCTGTGACATGATCTTTGCCATTCGCCAGTGGCAAAGAAAGTGCAGAGAGCAGAACAAGGGTCTCTATATGGTGTTTGTCGACCTCACCAAGGCCTTTGACACAGCCAAGGCAAGTTTGGCTGTCCAGAGAAGTTGATCTCTCTCATCGCGTCCTTTCATGACGGGATGCCAGCCAGGGTCCAAGAGAATGGTGATGTATCTGAGCTATTCCCAGTCAGAAATGGAGTGTAGCTCCTGCTGCATCTTGTCTCCAGTCCCTGGCACATGAACAGATTTTCTGGTAGCCTTTGATACAGCTACATGATATTGCCTTGTTCATTGACATAGGCCAGTCTGGCTCTGTAGATGGACAGGGGACTGCATTCCCATCACTGAAATACCATCCATACAGTGAAGGAAGGGATGTCCAGCTTGGCGATGCACGTCCCTGACATGAATGAATGTCAACATAAACGGAGGAAATGCCAACATCAACAGTAGAACGAAACCAAAAAACAAGAGGGATGTTCTTCTGCAAAGAAACACTCCAGCACAATAATATAGTGACTAATAGAGGGAATTGAATGAATGAATAATTAAATACTTATTTGAAATATAGGCTATATCACCTTTAAGTCTCTCGTGGTCAAAAACCATGAGTTTGGATTTCTATTTTCTAGCTCACCTGGTTCAGAATTTAGAGCCAAACCGATTTTCTGGGTGCTAGTATTGTGGTGGCCATATTGGATGTCATGGAAACTTGCATACAACCTGTGAAGTTGTGGAAATATCCCTCAGTTAAAAAAAATTGCCCTATTCACCTCTATTATATACTGTATAGGCTAATGGGTGCTAATATTGTGGCGGCCATATTGGATTTCCAGCTAAATTACCGGTGTGTCCATATAGGTTGTGAATTGTGATTCTATTGGGTCATAGAAATTATTTCTGGTGGACAACATTTGATGTTATGGCAAATAACAGGTATCCAAAAAGGGGTGGTTTGCCCCATGGGTAATAGGATCTGACAGGAAAAGTTATGTCTCTTTTCTTTTTCACGTTTGCAGCCATTTTGATAAAATGCAAGAAATCATGGTAAAGCACTATTCCGGGTAGCCACTTGTAAATATGCACAATAAGGGTCCAGACTAGGTATGCCACGGTATGACATTTTACAGTACGGTACGGTGCCGGTATTGATAACCTATACCTCGGTATTCCACGGTAAAAAAAGATTGCCCCCACACACATATCTATGTCAGTGACTACCCCCACCTCCTTATAAGCCCTTATTTGTTCCCCAACATGCAGGCCTACATATCTTATTTTTGTATTTTTACCTTTTATGATAATTTGAATTTTGTTATGTCATGTGACTTGTCATGATTATGAATTGATTACCCAGGACCGAATGGAAACAAGACTGCAAGGACTTTTTTTCAGTGATCCTTTTGGACATGTGTTTGACTGTACCCTATACCGATTACATTTCTGCCAATAAAGTATTAAATAAATGAATCAATAGCTATTGCCCACTGTATTTCACTGTACTATAGCTCCCCCTAATGGCCGTTTTCTTTTTTTTTTTGAGGTCATGGCAAATGCAGGTTTCCTAAAAAAAAGGGTGGTTTGACCCCTGGGTATGACCAATTGACCATATACCTGTGTAAGAATGGAGAATTTGTACTATAATTATTAATGAATACTGTTCAAATGCATGTTTGTTAACCGGGGCACTTGGGGCAGGGTTGTGTGTGTGTGTGTGTGTGTTGAAGCTTTAAAGTGAGCAATAAGGCAGTACACATGCTTTTTATTAGGCCTGTACGTGACAATGACAGTTTTATAATAAAATGTATTTTCTAGAACGTCCCCATGCGTTCAAACTCGACCTTTCTAGTTTACACCACCCAACGGTAAGGTACGGTAAGACTGAGACATTGAACAATGTATTGATTCTCACAAATGTAATGGATACTAGCGAAATTTCGATTTGTATTTTACGTTAGAGTTTTTTATTTGATCAGCATAATAATTCAGTGTTTTTAAAACTGGTTCACCTGCAGGTGGCGGCAGAGCTGCAGTCATTTCTGCCAGACAGCTAAAAAAACCAAGCCCCAAATCTCATTTTGAGCAGATGAGCCATAATGAACAAATACCGTTATGGTAGTATTTGACCAAAACCAGAGCAGAACTCCCACCACGGGACTCGGGCAATCAATTAATACAGTTGCAACCACTATATTAATGGCAAGTATTTCATACAGTTTAAATAAAAATGTAAGATGGGACACAGGTGAGCGAGGGAAGTCAGGGAACTTCTAAGTTACTATGTCATGAAATTTAATGTATCTGAACTGTATTTGAACTGTGTGTTGCATGCTGAAAATAGCAGATCAACAAGCTGAGCTTGAAGATCCACTATTGCAGAGCGCAACCAAACATAAAATTACTTATGTTTTTGTTCTACTGGATCTCTTCTCCACTAGTCCCTCCCTAACACTTTAGTCTAGTTTTTATTTATTGACGAAATTGTCAATATACTAAAGGCCTATTCATAGTCTGGATTTTCGGTGGTAAGGTGACCACCGCTCCGGTGGTGAGCTGACCACCGGAGCTGAAATAACGTTGAGCGGTGGTGAGTAAAAACAGAGAGAAGGGCTGGAGCGGTGGCGGTGGTTTGCTCTTCACCGCGGCTCGTGACGTCATGTTGTAGTTCGGTGGTCACCCCACCACCGTAAAACCAGACTATGTATGAGCCTTTAGTCTTAGTCATCATAGCTTAGTTTTTATTGCTTTTATTTGGTTTTCATCAGTGAAAGAAGGGTAGTCGACAAACATTTTTTGTCAAATGTTTAGTCGATAAAACACTGGCTGAGTGGGATGCACACAACTAGCCTGTTGTTGAGGAGACGAGAGAAGTCACTATCAATAACTCAACATTAATGTAAGATACAAGATATTTTAAAGAAAGGGAGCGATGTCAACGTTATCATTCAGACCAGCTAATGTTGCTTTAAGAGTGACTATCCACAATGTTTCTCTTTAGAGTAGTTGCTATAGTCTGTCCCCCCCCAGACTAATGTGTTGTTGTTGTGATTGTGTCCAACACACTGCTCTGCTAACTACAGTGTGTAATAGCTGGTTCTGTCAATCACACTCCTTAACAGAGACCTTGCAGAGGGCAGACAGGGTAGGGTTGAAGGTTATGAGGTGATGTTCTTCTTCTTTTGCACTAGGTATGTTGGTGTGTGGTTTTTTAATGTTGTACAGGTCACTGTGTGCCTTTGTTGTCTTGTATCGTGTATTGTATTGTATTGTATTGCATCTGTATGCTGCAGGGCGGGTCCTTGGGGTCCAAGACAAATTTCTCCCTTGGGAGACAAACTAAAGAAAACTTGAACCTTGTTGTACAAGCGCACAGCACTGCAAGCTTGTAGATCAGCTATTGTTTAATTATTTTTTCTTAAATATTGACAAATTCATCTCTTGTCCCAGCTGGCACAGGAGGCATACTTTGGTTAGATATAGCATTGGTTAGACATATTATTGGTCCGACTGGATTAAGGCTGGTGAGGGGTGCATTAAATCGACCAGATTATATGGTTGGTGAGGGGTGCGTTAAGGGTTGGGAGAGGGTTAAGGTTAGGTTTACGTGTGCTTCCCCGTGGGAGGTTAGGGTGAGGGTTTGAGATATCAGACCATTGGTATGTCTAAACAAAAGCATGTGCACCGCCCTGGCACAAATCATCTTCAGATGGGGGTCCACATATCATTTTGGGGGTCTTTGGAAGAATTACTGAAGGCATTGTAGATCAAGAGGACAGCACAATTAGACAACTGGAAACACCTGCCAATGACTTAACCCTGGCACTGCTCTGAATCACTCCCACTGCAATCTTGTGCGTTTACAAAAAATGCTAAATAAATGGATTTCATGGATTTAATTTAGGCAGAGTGAAAAATATGTCTTGATGCACTCTCTTGCCATGCACTTCAGATTGGTCAATCCGCTGAGGAAATAAATGGATGACAGAATGACTCATTTGAAAGTAGAATTAAACTCAGGAGTCAATCAAGAAAGAAAAATAACCAAAAGTGACTGGATATATCAGCCAAACTGAAAAAGAAAGGAGAGGAGCTAGGCAAGTCCCACATAGGACCATTGTAACCACTCCCAAAATAAAAAAAACACTAAACTTAAAATTGCGCATTGAGTTAGAGTCATGCTGTTCTGTGCTGCATTGACTGACTGAATGAATGAAAAAGCAGGAGTGTGGGACTCTCACACTTTTATAGGGGTGTTGGGCGGGGCAACATTTGCAATCAGGAATAAGCAGCAGGTGTGCAGCACTAGCTAGTTAACCAGATTTTAACCCATAGCATGATCTGTCCATTGCAATGTTGAGATGATTCAAAGGATTATTTTTTATTTGTTTCTCCAGCTTGGAGTAACTACTGTATCAGCACTAAACCACACACACTAAGAAAGACGCATCCAATGCCAGTGTGATTTTGTATGGACTTTCGTATGGACAATAAGCACATGGTCAGAAAGTGACCAAAGGTCATATTAGCTTATATGAAAAGAAAGTTATGGATCAGGTGCTTCTAAAGCTGCAAGTGACATATTTCTCTGATGTTTGGTTCAACAGATAATGGTCTTAGTTTGACGTTAAAACCTATTTGTCAATTTCCCTATGGGACATTTACAAGAGTAAAGGTCCAAATGTCTCAGAAAAGGGTTGCTAACCCCCAAACAAGTGTATGTGAACAACCTTCATTTGGCCTCTGACCACTAGAAGTGGGTGAAATTTGGATTTTAATTTAAAATAAAATCACACCCATGTGAAGTGAGGGGCGCTCTTACGCTATACCATACATCATCTCATGCCGGCCAATCACAATTTCACAATATCACTTCACCTTCAACATGAGGTTTTTCATTTTCACAGACAGACAGACAGACAGGCAGGCAGACAGACAGACAGACAGACAGACAGACACCAGGCAGGCAGGCAGGCAGGCAGACAGACAGAGAGACAGACAGACAGACAGACAGGCCTGACCTCAGGAAAGTGGTGAAAAAGGACGCCAAAGTTTGTAAAAATGTCACCAATGCATCCAAAAACAACAAATTTCCTATAAATCTTTTTAATCAAGGGGCATGTATTCCCACTTTCTTTTTTGCCCCGATGCCAACGGTGGTGGTCCTGTCTCTCTATGACCTCAGGAAGTGGGTGTAAAAGCCTACTTCCTGTCCCCAGCCCCAACCGAGACCATTTTCGGACTCAGCACGACGAGCTGAACACGTTTATATGTGTTTCCTGGCAGTGAACCTTACAGTGTATTGACTGCAGTGAAATGCTAACCCTAAATTTGAGAACCGCATCCGTGTGCAGGGAGACACATATCAGCGTGTTCGTCTCATCAATAGCTATGCGTGGATCCAAAGCACTTCCATTTTCGACCTTTGTGGGAGGAGCTATCACGCGTCAAAGTCTAACCCTAGGGTTAGGGTTAACACATATCAGATTGTTCGTCCTGACAAGCTATATAACATACTAAAAGATGGGCCCGTAATATCGAAAAAAAAGATATATATAAAAAAAAAAAGAATATATATTCTTTCAGAAGCCTTTTTTTAATGTCAGGCCTAAATGGTTAACGGAGTATGGATGTAAAGAGCCCTGCACGATGCAGAGAACATCATACATAAGGTTGTAAAGGCCAAAACGTCCCTGTTTGTACAGAAGGGCCCGACTCTGATCGAGGATGGGGAAAGTCTCGTCGTGGAGGTTCAGGGAAAAAAGGCTGTTTGCGTCTCAACCAGGGCTGGGCAACTGTGTGGCCCGGGGGCCACATGTGGCCCCGCACCTTCACTTAATGTGGCCCCACACCTTCACTTAATGTGGCCCGGGGGCCACATGTGGCCCCGCACCTTCACTTAAAGTGGCCCTCAGGTTGATGTCAGAACACTGATATAATGTTGGTTTCAGCTGTTTACAATTCCACAACATTTCAATTCCACAAACATGAACCTTTAATGACTTCAGTCTAAATTAGTAGCTCATTGCTCAACACAAGTATAATTTAAAGGCATTTGCAATGACATAATGACTTAATTTTTAGGATTCCAATTCAAAAATATCAAAAATGCAATATTTCAATTCAAATAATAGCAAAAATAGCCGATTTGAGCATGTAGATCGGCTATTTTTGCTATGACAGTATAATATATGGCCCTATAGGGAGTGAGTGTGGAAATATAGTGGCCCTCTCCATCGTCAAAGTTTCCCACCCCTGGTCTAAACTCATGACACGACTGCAATATATTCAATGCTCAGCTGGGATGTCACGCCGCCTCAGCTATGTCCTTATATGGGGATTTACCTACATCGGCATGACGCGAGCTCTATAGGGCTCCATATATGGATGTAAAGTGTATAAAATCAATCATTCTGACGCCCCCAAGGCCCGCCAAAATACATTGTCATTTCATTTAAAACTAAATGACATTTTATTCAAGAGAATGTGACTACACTAAATCAAAATGTTGCTTGTACAGAATATCTGCTATTTATTTATTTATCGTGAAAATGTGTGCCAAATCTTTGAATACATTTTTAACTCAAATCTTTTTGTTTGAGAACCACTGATATAACATAGTTTTTTTCTTTATATATATATATCATTTTTATCCCACAATTTTGCAACCCAGTTTTTTTTCACCCAGTGCCAATTATCTAATCCTGGGCGCTACACTTCCTCTGCCAACCTGGGGGGGGGGGGGGGGCAACGGACTGACCTCATGCCTCCTTCTATGCATGAGGAGTCCAAACTGCTTCTTTTCACCTGACAGGGGGGGGGGGGGGGGGGATTACCCCGGCCAGACATAGCGCGTGGAAGGAACACGTTATTCCGACCAGTTCCTTTCTCCTCCATCAGGCGCCCCGGCTGGCCAGGGGGAGGTAGTTTAGAGACCAGGATTACTGCATGTTTTTGTGAGGGTACCTACCCTAGGGGACACGGGGAGAACATGCAAACTCCACACAGAAAGGCCCTTTCGCCAACCCCGCCTCGGGTATGGGCACTGATGACAACATAGTTTAACATTATTTTATCTTTTTGTTTGAGAACCACTGATATAACAACATAGTTTAGAAAACTGTTAAACTTTAGAAGACATGTGTAGAATTTGGTCTTCATCAGGACGCACGCACGCACGCACGTGGCTAGGAAGGAATACACGTCTTGTCAGTCACACAAAACGATCTCTGGAGAGCAGACCTTCAATCCTTCATCTGTCTAATGGTTAATGGTTAACCCCCCCCCCCCTCCTCCCCCCCTCTCTCTCTCTCTCTCTCTCTCTCTCTCTCAATTCAATTCAATTCAACAGGCTTTATTGGCATGACATTTTACAAGTGTTGCCAAAGCACAATCACAGATATGACAAACAACAACATAACATAATATCAATTACATGAACAAATAATATAGAATAATATAAAATAAAGCAGGTGGTGCAGAAAATAAAACATGGCATACTGTATGTGTGTCCTACTGGTTGTCCCTTTTCTTGTGACAGGAATTGACATATTTTGCAGCCAAAACTTTACATTCTTTCTGTTCCCCAGAAGGACTGGTAATCTTTCCCTTTCTGTCATACTTCGGAATTCTGGGAAATTCGTTTCAAATTTTGGGAAGAACTCCTCTCTAATATTTGTGTAGTTTTTACATTGTGTTAAGAAGTGTAACTCTGTCTCTATAGCTTCGTCATCACAGTGTGTAGTTTTTACATTGTGTTAAGAAGTGTGACTCTGTCTCTATAGCTCCGTCATCACAGTGTGTAGTTTTTACATTGTGTTAAGAAGTGTAACTCTGTCTCTATAGCTCCGTCATCACAGTGTGTAGTTTTTACATTGTGTTAAGAAGTGTAACTCTGTCTCTATAGCTCCGTCATCACAGTGTGTAGTTTTTACATTGTGTTAAGAAGTGTAACCCTGTCTCTATAGCTCCGTCATCACAGTGTGTAGTTTTTACATTGTGTTAAGAAGTGTAACTCTGTCTCTATAGCTCCGTCATCACAGTGTGTAGTTTTTACATTGTGTTAAGAAGTGTAACTCTGTCTCTATAGCTCTGTCATCACAGTGTGTAGTTTTTACATTGTGTTAAGAAGTGTAACTCTGTCTCTATAGCTCCGTCATCACAGTGTGTAGTTTTTACAGTGTGTTAAGAAGTGTAACTCTGTCTCTATAGCTCCGTCATCACAGTGTGTAGTTTTTACATTGTGTTAAGAAGTGTAACTCTGTCTCTATAGCTCCGTCATCACAGTGTGTAGTTTTTACATTGTGTTAAGAAGTGTAACTCTGTCTCTATAGCTCCGTCATCACAGTGTGTAGTTTTTACATTGTGTTAAGAAGTGTAACTCTGTCTCTATAGCTCCATCATCACAGTGTGTAGTTTTTACATTGTGTTAAGAAGTGTAACTCTGTCTCTATAGCTCCATCATCACAGTGTGTCGTTTTTACATTGTGTTAAGAAGTGTAACTCTGTCTCTATAGCTCCATCATCACAGTGTGTAGTTTTTACAGTGTGTTAAGAAGTGTAACTCTGTCTCTATAGCTCCGTCATCACAGTGTGTAGTTTTTACATTGTGTTAAGAAGTGTAACTCTGTCTCTATAGCTCCGTCATCACAGTGTGTAGTTTTTACATTGTGTTAAGAAGTGTAACTCTGTCTCTATAGCTCCGTTATCACAGTGTGTAGTTTTTACATTGTGTTAAAGTGTAACTCTGTCTCTATATCTCCGTCATCACAGTGTGTAGTTTTTACATTGTGTTAAGAAGTGTAACTCTGTCTCTATAGCTCCGTCATCACAGTGTGTAGTTTTTACATTGTGTTAAGAAGTGTAACTCTGTCTCTATAGCTCCGTCATCACAGTGTGTAGTTTTTACATTGTGTTAAGAAGTGTAACTCTGTCTCTATAGCTCCGTCATCACAGTGTGTAGTTTTTACATTGTGTTAAGAAGTGTAACTCTGTCTCTATAGCTCCATCATCACAGTGACAGCACAGCCTCTCCTCTCTGGGCAGCCAGGTCTGTCTGTGTCTGCCCTTCTCTATTGCCAGACTATGATCACTCAGTCTGTACATTGTCAAAGTCTTTCTCAGGTTTTTTATCAGTTACTGTGGTTACTGTGGTTAGGTAGTCTGCCACAGTATACTGTCTGTTTAGAGCCAAATATGTTTCTAGTTTGTGTTGTGATTGTGTGAGTTCGTTCCACTATGTGATGTATTTATCTTTTTCTGTAGTTATAATTTGGTTAGGTCTAATCTTCTGAGTGATCGTGTAGCTGCACTGAGGCTGTCTGGGGTTTGTGATGTCAGGAGGTGAGAGGTCAGCTAGTTTCAGAACCAGCTGACTGAGGGGGCTCCTTTGGATGTTCAACTCTTGGCAGGCAAGGGCTTTATAATGGTAACAGGCAGGGTCACTCTCTCTCTCTCTCTCTCTCTCTCTCTCTCTCTCTCTCTCTCTCTCTCTCTCTGGTATTATAGCGTGTGTGACCTGTCCTCATGGTTCCATTACACATTGAAACTGCGTGTGTGCATGCATGTAACCGTGTGTGTGTGCGTGCATGTGTGTGTGTGTGTGTGTGTCGTATATGGACAATAATTTGTATACTATAATCATTCTATAATCAACTACACTCTGTGCTAAGTAAAATGTTGGGGTCTGTCTGTCTAGCTGAAAGCAGCCACAGTCGAGTACTCTGCATTGTGACAGTTAGTCTCAGAGGCCTGTCTTTGATATTTAAAGTCAAGGTGTCGTTGGCCTGTTTTACATGCCTTTTGTTTAAGTCCAGATCCTGGGTCACACCTAAGGAAGTTAGCATGCTATTGTCTCCACAAAAGTTCACTTGATTATGTATGCATCTGCGATTCCTATGTATGTAAAATCAACCAACACCCAGAAACCACTGTTTGATGTAAAACTGCATATAATCTGATGTTGAGGAGGAAATAGGGGGGTCTCTTAGCAGGCTGACCATCGCAGGTGGTGGGTCTGTCCGTGTGCTCCCGTGGCACACAGGCCACGGGGGAGCTGATGCTATTCCGTCACTCTGGACTCTGTTTTCTGATTGAATAAATGGTCAACTCTACACTTCAGTTCACATCTCTGCCTGCTTGTTCCTTCATCCCATCGTCTGAGCGTCTGAGGCTTTGATGCCTGATACTCTTCGTCCTTTTTGTCTCTATTTTAGTCAGTTAGTTAGTGTAGTGGGAGTTTAATTTACATCACGTGCGTGCGTGTCTGCGTGCGTACCCTTTCCACCAACATCCTGATGGTTCCTCTCTCCGTCTCTGGGATCACATGACAAAGCTTTAAAACAGACATTTTACTGCGTCAGAAATAATCAACAAACTTTATTACAGTATATATATAGGCTATACTATAACTTCTCCAACACTACTTTATTATAGTATAGGCCAGAGGTTCCCTATGTGGGGTCCGGGGACCCCCAGGGGTCCTTGAGGGAGTTCCAGGGGGTCCCCAGCTAAATGATAGTTATAGGATTGGAACTCTGAGAGTATACAATTGGAACCAAATGGACCCTTATGGGTCTGTAACTCTGAGAGTATACAATTGGAACCAAATGGACCCTTATGGGTCTGTAACTCTGAGAGTATACAATTGGAACCAATTGGACCCTGGCGGGTCCGTTTGGCTCCATTTGTACAAATACTATATAAATTGGGGTCCCAGAGATAGAAATGCCATTAAATGGGGGTCTGTAGACTATTAAGCAGGTCAGACTATAGTGGTCCTTGAAATCACTGCTAGTTGCCATACAACTCTTCTCTTATGGAGAGTCCCTGGTATATCTCTTCAAATGGGGGTCCGCGGGTTAATTAGTGTAGATTTGGGGGTCCTTGACATTGGGAACAACTAGCATATACTACAACTGCTCCAACACTGAGTCTCCAGCACACACATTGACACATAGTATAAGAAGGAGGCAAACATTGTGGAACTAGAAAGATCCACAAGGTGAGCTTGTAGATCTGCTATAGTTTCACAATATGTATCTGTGGAAGTGAGCAACGGAAATTGAATGCCTCAACTCCACAAACTATATATATATATATATATACGATTATGATTATTACTTTGAAAATAATTGGAAAATAACACATCTGCTTCCCCTGCATGGTTTTAATGACTCCAGGGAGTTTGTGCCATCATATCCTCACTGTACTCAGCCATATATATACATACATATATATATATATATATATATATATATACACATACATATCCTCCTTGTACTCAGCCTGGTGTTTATTTCAGACATCCTCTGGTATGTGAAGAGTCTGCCTGTGCTATTAACTCATTATGGATACAAAAATAAAAAAACAGTTTTCCTTTCCAGAACAGTTAGTTCAGTCAGATAACTCACAAATACATTTGACCAATATTTATTATAGCATGTGAATACAAATGTGTAATATTTTATATTGGCTTTCGGCTCTGCTACATTTTTCTCCCTTTAATTGGCCACTGCAGTTTGTTGGAGCGACCTCATTGGCCGCTGCAGTTGTTTGGAGCGACCTCATTGGCCACTGCAGTTGGTTGAAGCGACCTCATTGGCCGCTGCAGTTTTTTTGGAGCGACCTCATTGGCCGCTGCAGTTGGTTGGAGCGACCTCATTGGCCATTGCAGTTCGTTGGAGCGACCTCATTGGCCACGGCAGTTGGTTGGAGCGACCTCATTGGCCGCTGCAGTTGGCTGGAGCGACCTGACATTCTTGCCGCCACGACTGTCTCTGTATCAAAAAGAACAGGGATATGTGTGCTCAGTCACACAAGAGAGACTGGAAAGGAGTCAGCTGAGGTGGTTCGGGGCATCTGGTTAGGATGCCTCTCGGGCGCCTCCCTATAGGGAGGTCCTCGATGCACGTCCCACTGGGAGGAGAACCCCGGGGCAGACCAAGGACCACGTCCCACTGGGAAGAGACCCCAGGGCAGACCAAGGATCACGTCCCACTGGGAGGAGACCCCGGGGCAGACCAAGGATCACGTCCCACTGGGAGGATACCCCAGGGCAGACCAAGGATCACGTCCCACTGGGAGGATACCCCGGGGCAGACCAAGGATCACGTCCCACTGGGAGGAGACCCCAGGGCAGACCAAGGATCACGTCCCACTGGGAGGAGACCCCGGGGCAGACCAAGGATCATGTCCCACTGGGAGGAGACCCCGGGGCAGACCAAGGACCACGTCCCAATGGGAGGAGACCCCAGGGCAGACCAAGGACCACGTCCCACTGGGAGGAGACCCCGGGGCAGACCAAGGACCACGTCCCACTGGGAGGAGACCCCGGGGCAGACCAAGACGCAGTTGGAGGAAACACATTGGAAACACACATTGGAACGTCTCGGGATCCCCCAGGAGGAAATCACTAATGTTCCTCTGGAGAGGGAAGTCTGGAGCACTCTGGTGGAGCTGTTGCCCCCACGACCCGACTACGGATAAGCGGTTGAAGATGGATGGATGGATGGATGGATAGTCTCTTGAATAGTTTTCATTTAGTTTTAGTCACATTTTAGTCACCTGGAATGTTTTAGTGTCTAGTCTAGTTTTAGTCTAAAATGTCATAAGATTTTAATCAACTAAATCCACAGTTGATTTAGTCGATTAAAATGTGTTTTGGCGGATCTTGGTGCCGTCGTAATGATTGTTTTTACACTAGCTGATCTACAAGCTCGTTGATCAGCTATTTTCAGCATGCAACCAAGTGTAAAATGTCTTATACTGGATCTCTTGTCCACTAGGCAATTCCTAACATTTTAGTCTAGACTCTAGTTTTTATTTGTTGACGAAATTCTCAGTATACACCCGTGTGAAGTGAGGGGCGATCATAGACCCCCATGGTGAGCACTTAATATTTGCTCTGTAAATGTAGAAGTCCCAAAAACACAGGCTGAAGTTTCGCCATGGCTAGTGCTGACCCCCCCCCCCCCCACACACACACACACACACACACACACCTTTGTGTTTTTATTACGAATAAATATCTGTTTTTGAGTGACGCTCAGCGGCTCCTATGTCTGTATGTACGACTGAGCATGGAATGTGATGTATGATGATAAGAGCACCCCTCACTTCACAATTCACACGGTGTGATTTTTGAGTGGCGTCTATCCACTATCCACTCCTATGCGGAGTGATGTATATTTTGATAGCTTATGCCTCACAACAAATGTCATAATTGTGCACATAACACTTCGGCCTATAGGAGTTCACATGCAGAGAAGCTTGAGTGAAGAGGTCATTTAGGAGAGCAAGTCACTAAGATAGCCTAGGGACACTTTAAGATAGTCAGTTTTTAACAGCTGTGAGATCCTGCTATATAAATTACATTGTGAGGGTTTATCACTGAATAATAACTTTGAAAATAAGACCACCTGTGGTAACTTGTTTACGGAGGCAACAGAGCCTTAAGGGTCAACACACACACACACACACACACACACACACACACACACACACACACACACACACACACACACACACACACACACACAGGGACAAGGTTACACCCACAGATTGGGGATGTATAAGATGGTACAGAGAATCAGTTAGGACTGTGAGTGAGGGACAGCAGAGAGAGACAAGGGGAACCTAGGCGCTCTGCCTGGGACGAAGGCCTCAATATACTGTAACCATGGAACCAATGCTTGTAACCTGTAACTGATGGCTGATCAATAAATGCTTGGACCTCCTATTCATTTCAACAGCAACTTCAACAAAGGAATTTGGTAAATTAATCCACAGAGCCCTGTAAGAGAAGACACATCAGGAGCTGTGTGTGTGTATATGTATGAATGTATGTGTATGTATGAATGTATGTGTATGTATGAATGTATGTGTATGTATGAATGTATGTGTATGTATGAATGTATGTGTATGTATGAATGTATGTGTATGTATGAATGTATGTGTATGTATGAATGTATGTGTATGTAGCTGCAACACCTACAGAGGCCAGTAGAGTGAGCGCACGCACGCACACACACACGCACGAGAGGCCAGGGAGGAGTACAGTACAGTACAGTACAGCGGCCCTCACTTCACACGGGTGTGATTTTTTAAAATATTTATCTGAACATCTAAAGCCCAAACCACACCGGTATAGAGACTGCTTATTGGGACAAAACCCTGTTAAGGTCAAAGATCGACCCCACCAATACGACTCAATGAGTTTCATTGGTGTGGTCGACCTTAAAAAACCTGTCTTGTCCCCACACGACCTTTTGGTGTTGCTTTGGGGGTGACGGCGTGCTCAGCCCAGCAGAACAGCAACCCTGTACTGCATGTACTGTATCTGAACAACAGCAGCTGATTACACTAGACATTTTTCTCAGACGCTGTTTCCAGCGCCTGTACGGTTATTATTATTACGCCACGCCGGCGTGCGGTTGTACATTAACTTTCCACTGGGTGTCGACCGCACGGCCGACGCTGGTTCGTCGAGTTCGTGTCTTTTCGGGGCATAAAGGAAGGCTGTGAGACGCCGACAGACACACTTCACTCACTGTCTGTTCCAGAATGAAGCTCTACTGTGTGGCTGTTCTGCTGTTACTGTTCTGTCTGTCTGAGGCTCACCCTGATCATGAGGCTCAGACTGGACCAGCTGGTACCCTGGTACAACAACCCGATCCTCTTTGGGCCGAGCTAAGAGATCTCAGGGACATGGTGCACAGCCTGGGGGCCACCGTGGTGGAGCAGAGAGTCCAGCTGAAGAACACCGAGGCCAGGCTGTCGGCCAGCGAGGAAGACTCCATGGATCTCAGAGCCACCGTGGTGGAACAACGAGTCCAGCTCGGTGTCGTGGAGGCCAGGCTGTCAGCCAGCGAGGAGGAAGCCAAGGACCTCAGAGACGAGGTGCTCCGTCTGGGAGCCACCGTGGTCCAGCAGAGAGAGAAGCTCAGCTACACAGAGTTCAGGTCGTGATTTATTCTTTTAATATAATTTAGGTACATTTCTTTATTTAAGTGTCATTCTGTTTCAAGTAGCATGTTTCAACTATAGAGCTGTTTCCATGATTCAGAATCCATTGCAAAGCATTTGTTTTTCGACAAAAAAAAAACGGCCGTAGATATAGCCTACTTTTCCAAATTGGATGTCCTCATCACGTTTTGTGAATTGAATTGAATTGAGTCAAGTAAACCCCCTAGTTTAAGATGCTACTTAAACAGGGTGAAATGGTGTACATTCTGTCTGTATAATGGTTGGTAATGGTATATGCTTCCAGCAGCTGTTTGAGTTTGCTTGGATCAGATTGATATGTCTGAGCTTGTTCATAAGTATTGATAACGATCACCTTATCGATCAGGCTTATCGAGCCGGGTTCTTATCGAGCCCACTATCGAGCATTTTCTATTATCTTGAGGAATGACGCGAGACAAGACATTCTGAACAGAACCAGTATCTTTTACTAGAGCCTTCAAATACAGAACTTTTCTAAAGTGTCCTTTTCTTTTTTTTACCAATGCAATCATATTAAAGAAACTGTTAACTGGTTAATATGGGTACAGTCACTTTAAAAGTGTCATGTTTCCCCCGGGCAGCGTTGGTTGTATCAATAGACTTTTAGAGCGACATGTTTGTGCCAGCGTGGATGATTACATTTATTCATTGATCGCCTCTTGTCTTGGTTGTTTAAACATGACGTCATGGACCGCTACGCTCCATAACAGGCTTGATAAGCCCAAAGCTTATTGATAACGGGTACTCAATAAGCTTGTTATCGGGCGTATATTCTTTTTCAGAGATAGTATATATCGTGATACAGTGTCAGTGAATGCACGTTCTATGGTTTAGCAGTTCTATACCTTAATTTATACTTTTGTAGAACGATGGTTTCATATTTTGGTCTAAATGTTCTGTTACTCTGTGTTCTATTTTTGAGTGGTGCAACCACTCCTACAACCAGCAATGTCCGTGTACACCAATGTATGTATGTATGTATGTATGTATGTATGTATGTATGTATGTATGTATGTATGTATGTATGTATGTATGTATGTATGTATGTATGTATGTATGTATGTATGTATGTGTTAATGAGTACCAGTATGAGTACCAGTAGGGGCGCTGTTGTGCCATGCAGAAACAGAGAGAGAGAGTGCTGACAGACTGTTGCCTGCTAGAGAGAGAGAGAGAGAGAGAGAGAGAGAGAGAGAGAGAGAGAGGAGGAGGATGTGGGGGGGAGGGGAGTTGCACTACTCGGTTCACACGGGTGTGATTTGTTGATACCTTAGGACTTAGGTGGTTATAATTTTGATACCTTAGGACTTAGGTGGTTATATTTTTGATATCTTAGGACTTAGGTGGTTATATTTTTGATACCTTAGGTGGTTGTTCAGTAACTTATATTTTTGATACCTTAGGTCAGGGGTTTTCAACTGGTTTTGACCCAGGGACCACCATTCTGACTAGGAACAGCCTGGGGACCACCACTATTGTGTCGGGTGGGTTCATCGTAGATCTACGATGGACCCACCCGACACAATAGTGGTGGGGCATTCATGCACCATGGGTTAAGATTGTTTTTGTTTTCTTCTTACTTGTTACTCACTAATCACACTATCACAGGCTACATTCATGAGCTGGACAAAAAAAAACTATGTTTCAAAGTATTTTATTATCAAAGGTTTTACAAAAGTGTTTTTTACTTGTACTAAGCATGACTCAAAATAAGTCTCAAAATAATAATCCATTTCAGTTAATCACCCAAACACTGAAGACACATTTGACACCCGCATCCCCCCCCCCCCCCCCCTCGTATGTCTGTATGTATACGACTGAGCATGGAATGTGATGTATGACGATAAGAGCGCCCCTCACTTCACACGGGTGTGATTTTTGAGTGGCGCCTAACCACTCCTATGCGGAGCTATGTGCGTGTATGAATGCATGTGTATGTAGCATGCAATCATGTATATGTGTATGTAGCTTGCCGCTGCTGCTAGCCTGTTGCTAGCCTGCTGCTAGCCTGTTGCTAGCCTGTTGCTAGCCTGCTGCTAGCCTGTTGCTAGCCTGTTGGTAGCCTGCTGCTGGCCTGTTGCTAGCCTTCTGCTAGCCTGCTGCTAGCCTGTTGGTAGCCTGTTGCTAGCCTGCTGCTAGCCTGTTGGTAGCCTGTTGCTAGCCTTCTGCTAGCCTGTTGCTAGCCTTCTGCTAGCCTGTTGCTAGCCTGCTGCTAGCCTGTTGGTAGCCTGCTGGTAGCCTGTTGGTAGCTACTGTAAAATATAGTAGACCTTTATGAACTCATTTGTGAAGACAGCTATAATAAGCATTTTATTATTCTTTCTCTAACTCTCCCTAACTAAAGGGTGGCAGCCAGCGAGGAAGAAGCCAAGGAGCTCAGAGACACCGTGGTGGAACAACGGGTTAATCTCAGCTACATGGAGGCAGAAGTCCAGGAGCAGAGGAGCTTAGTGAGAGGTAAGGATCTGGTCTACATTTGTACTGTGGCGCCCTCAGGTGGTCGGGGGAGGGCATTCCACAGCCGAGGAGCAGCTGAGCAGAAGGCCCTGTTCATATAGTAGTCTCAACATACATTTATCTCTCTGTGATATTGTTTTCAGAAATGGCTGCCAAAGTGAGTGAGAGTGAGTCCCAGGTTGCAGAGTTCCAGACCAGGCTGAATGCGACAGAGACCAGACTGGAGGCCACCGAGGTCTACGTTGAAGACCACCAGAGCAGGCTGGATGCCACAGAGACCAGACTGGGTGCCACAGAGACCAGACTGGGTGCCACAGAGGTCCAGGTTGAAGTATTGGAGAAACAAAGTGAAGGTAATTTGAACCCGTTGATGTTCAGGGGGAACATACGCTGGTCTAGCGCCCCTCAACCCCCTTCCCCCCCAAAAAAACAAACAAACAAACAAACAAACAAATGGTTGTGTAAAATCATAATCGCAATTTTAGTGTTTAAATTCACCCGAAACATACCAAAACATTTTGTAAGCGTGAAACATCAACGCTTTCGTTCTGGGCCCAGGGACGACTGATTTGGTTGCCCAACTTTCCCTACGCATAATGTTTGCACTGCCACCCTCATCGTGTTGCCCTACACATAGTTCGTCTTGTGCGTATAATGTGTAGCGACGGCGCTGTATGGGCCATGAATGAAGCTTGTTTTGATCAAAAGGGAATGTTGCTGCTGGAGGAATGAATGCAGACGACAAGATGACTTTAACTTTAACATTTAGCTGCTGGAGGAATGAATGCAGACGGCAAGATGACTTTAACTTTAACATTTAGCTGCTGGTGGAATGAATGCAGACGACAAGATGACTTTAACGCTTATTTCCTGCATGTTTACTCGTCGCCATTGAGATGTTCAACAGAATTAAACAAATTACTTTGTGAGATGGAGGGTGACTGATATATCCTGTTGTGCCTTGATTAAGTCCATTCACAACAGGTGTGCAGCCACACCCACCCACAGCCACACCCAACCACAGCCACACCCAACCACAGCCACACCCAACCACCCACAGCCACACCCACACCCAGCTCTGAGTCTAGTTCTAGTTTGACTCAGGCCAGGTGTGACTTCTTAAATCGGTCATCCTCCATCTCACAGACGTATTTATTGGTCAGTGGCACAGAATGAGTTTTAACATACATTTATCTCTCTGTGATATTGTTTTCAGTAATGGCTGCCAAAGTGAGTGAGAGTGAGTCCCAGATTGCAGAGTTCCACACCAGGCTGAATGCGACAGAGACCAGACTGGATGCCACAGAGACCAGGTTCGATGCTACAGAGGTCCAGGTTGCAGAGTTCCAGACCAGGCTGGATGCTACAGAGGTCCAGGTTGCAGAGTTCCAGACCAGGCTGGGTGCCACAGAGGTCCAGGTTGCAGACTTGGAGAAAGAAAGTGAAGGTGATTAATTTGGGGGCAGCAGTGTTTCAGCGGTAGAGTGGCCGGTAGAAAAGCTCGATGGGAACCGAGAGGTTCCCGGTTTGATCCCTGTGGGCTCCTCCAGAGTTAGTGTCGAAGTGTCCTTGAGCAAGAAATTGCTCCTTATGTGCAGGTTGGTGCCTTGCATGGTTTCCTCCTCCATCGATGTGTGAAGGTGTTTGTGTGTGTGTGTGTGTGTGTGTGTGTGTGTGTGTGTGTGTGTGTGTGTGTGTGTGTGTGTGTGTGTGTGTGTGTGTGCGTGAATGAAGTGACTTGAAGTGGCTTGTCTGAATGTTCATTCATCCAGATGAGCTCAGAGAATAGATAATGTAATTTACTGTATTTATCATACAATCCAGCACATTAAACTACATCTAATAATTGTGATTAATTATGTAACAACTATTATCAATGATTGAATTGATTAATGGTAATCTTGTGTTGATTTCAGCTCATGCTGCTCAGCTGTCCAGCGTCTATTTATTATACATTGTTATAATGAACTGAGGAGTGAGTTTATTTATTTAATATGTTATAATGAACTGAGGAGTGAGTGTATTTATTTAATATGTTATAATGAACTGAGGAGTGAGTCTATTTATTTAATATGTTATAATGAACTGAGGAGTGAGTCTATTTATTTAATATGTTATAATGAACTGAGGAGTGAGTTTATTTATTTAATATGTTATAATGAACTGAGGAGTCAGTTTATTTATTTAATATGTTATAATGAACTGAGGAGTGAGTTTATTTATTTAATATGTTATAATGAACTGAGGAGTGAGTTTATTTATTATACATTGTTATAATGAACTGAGGAGTGAGTTTATTTATTTAATATGTTATAATGAACTGAGGAGTGAGTGTAAAGTTCTTTCCTAGTTCACTCCAAAGGACAAGGACACAACTCAGTTTCCCAACTCAATCCACTTTTATTTATCCAACTCTTTTATGCTGTTGGTTTCATTGGTGATTAGTTGGCTTCTTGAATCAGGTTGTAAACCTTCAATAAGGTTAACAACATTGCCAAACAATCAAAGCAACAATTCTTGTTTTTAAGCAATAAAGTATTTTAAACAAACAAGCAAATGTCTTTAGGGATGCACCGAAAGGGAATTTCTTGGCTGAAACCGAATACCGAATATAGGAAACAGTTGGCCGAAAACCGAATACCGAATAGCCGAATACATCTTTGTTGTAAAGCTACCTGATTATGGCAAAACATGATTATGGCAAAACCTAACTTAAATATATGTTGCTATAAAACGGCATAAAGAATTGTCTAGGCCTACAACAAAAACAAAATAGTGCAAATAAAGACTAACAGCCAGGCCTTCAACAACATTGACAACACAACAATAAATTAATGCACGTGACATAACGGTATACAACATGCTATGCAATGTTGCTATAAAACTGCATAAATAATTGTCCAGGCCTACAACAAAATAGTGCAAACAGACTGTAACAGCCAGGCCTTCAACAACAACAAATGAATGCACATACAGATGTTCAAACTTCAAAGTAACTGGATAAATACATCCAGTCCACATGAATGTATATTATTTACAAATGACATGTGCAAATAAGGCAGTCTGTCTTCATAAGCAAGTAGTAAACAATGTATCATTTAGATACATAAAGTGAAAACTGGAGTGGATACAGTACAAATGGAGAAAATAAATCACTAATGTGATGTCCTCATGAGCAAGTAGTAAACATTGTATCATTTAGATACCAAAAGTAGTAAAGTACAATATTGAACTCTGTAGGCTACTGTGATGCTGGTTTTTTCCCTACTGATAACCTGAGTGAATTATAGCTCACAATGAAAATGAGCTCATGAGCCTACCGGTATGTTAAGGCTAATTAAAAGCCAGCGTTGCCTACTTCTTAAGGAACAGTGGTATGTTTTTTTTTAATGAACAGCAGCTTCTCTGCTTTATCACACATGAGTCTGTTCCTCTTCGCATCAAGCACATGAGCTGCAGCACTGAACAGTCTTCCACTGTCAGTGCTTGTGCACGGAGCACACAAATACTTGCGTGCCACCTTGGCCAGGTCAGGAAAGCGTTCTTTTTTCTCTCTCCAGTATCCAAGAGGATCCACTGGCACGTCCTCTACTACGGCGGCCGTCTTTTCAGAGAGATAGTCATCCAACTGTTGAGCAGTTGAGCTTGTCACCTCCCTGGAGTGGTTTGAGAGAACAAGAAGGATGAGGTTTATTTTATTGTATTTTAAATAGGGACAGTGGAGTGCATAATGGACATGAGTCAAATTTATTTAAACAAATAAATTCAAATAAAATCATCCGTCAAAACATTTACAAGATTGAGAGCATAATACAACTACTACTACTGCATATGTTCAGTGGGCCTACAGTAAATAAGTACACCAGAACAAATAAATATTAAATAAGTAAGTCAGAACAGAGTAGCTTACCTCCTATTTGGGGTCGTGTTCTCTTCCAGGATCTCTTTAAACATATCAGCCAAGGAAGGTGGTTTCCCCCCCGGTCTCTCCTCCTCCTCCTCCTCCTCCTCTGGTGTAGAGAGACGAGTTTTTTTTTCTGTGCTGTTCGTGGCTGCCTCGTCTTCGTCTGCAGGCTGATCTGCGATAGGCTGCTCTCCAGGTGGGGTCTCCTTATCCAACGCAGCCTGGACCATGTTTCGTGCGCTCTGCTTTTTACCCGCATCAAAAAAACTGTCTTTATATCGCGGGTCAAGTACAGTCGCGATGCAGTACAGGGGATCAGAGTAGATAGCAGCAAAACGTGTGTTGACAGACTCCAAGACTGTACGTTTCATAGTTTTTACTCCACGGTCCGTTGCAAGTTCTTGGTGGAGAAGGCGCTTTAGAGCCTCAATCTGGGGTACGACGTCTGCGACCGAGGCGTCAGCTTTGCTAATGGCCCTAGTCATCTCTTCAAATGGGGCAAGAATGGAGATAATGTTCTGTATTAACACCCACTGGTCTGGAGTGAATGATGCGGGGAGATCATTATCGGCGCTGTATGTAGCCAAGACTCGCTTTTGGGAAAGGAGGCTGTCTAGCATGTAATAAGTACTATCCCACCGTGTACTCACATCTTGTTGGAACCGTTTCATTGGTACACCAAGCTCATGCTGTATCGTCTTCAAGCGTGAATAGGCCAGTTGAGAATGCTTGAAATGACCTACAATTCTTCTGGCTATGGCCACAGTATCTTTTACGCTGCGTTGAGCCAACACTCCCTCGTGCACGGCTAGTTGCAGAGTATGGGCCATGCAACGTATGTGACCCCACTGACTGTCTTCCATAGCTTTAGTCATATTTCTTGCGTTGTCGCTGACTATTGCGTGCACTTTAGGTGGGTCGATATGCCAGGTGTTGAACATACTGGTGTTGAACATACTGGCGGGGGAGATGAAGACAGCCTCCACGTGGCCTCCCCCGCAAGTAGCTAAAGAGTAGTTGCAAGGTTGCATGCCCTTAAGCGAAACAAATGTCTTTACAACGTTCACCGACCACAGCCCCAGAGCTAGCGCTCCTCCAGCTCAACGTCGAAGGTCTCACCACTGCCAAGATCAACATCCTTGTGCAAATAGTCAGCAAAAACAACGTGACAGTGATCACCCTGCAGGAGACCCACCAGGAGAACAAGAACATCCTGATGGTCCCTGGGTACACCTTGGCCGGCCACATCGCCAGTAAACATCATGGCATGGCCACATTTGTCCGCAAAGACATGGCCTGGTCAGCCGCCGGACAGTCTCCAGAGGGCGCAGAGATAGAATGGATTAACACCAAAGTGCAAGACACTACCATCGTCAATATCTACAAACCACCACCCAGCAGACTGGTCCCCTCGTCCCTGCCAGATGTCCCAGCCCCTGCCGTGTACGCTGGCGACTTCAATAGCCACCATACAGACTGGGGTTACAGCAGCTCCAACGCCGATGGTGACTTCCTGGTAGACTGGGCCTCTACTGTCGATGCTTCACTCCTATACGACCCAAAGGAGCCACGCACATTCTACTCTGCACGATGGAACAGCACCACCAATCCAGACCTGGCATTCGCAAAATGGCACAACAACCAGTCTCTCCCTGTAAGACGCATCCTGGACATGTTTCCCCGGTCTCACCATCGACCGTCACTCATCACCATCCCATCTTTGGTCCAGCCTGTGCAAGGGAGGGATGTCAAGAGGTGGAACTTTCGCAAAGCGAACTGGGCAGGCTTCACTAAACAAGTGAACAAGGCAGTCACTGCTCTACCACACCCGTGTTCCAACAAACTGAACGATGCCTACGAAGCGTACTGCAAGATGCTGCTTTCCGCCGCCAAGAACAACATCCCTCGTGGTGTGCGTAAAGCCTATGTTCCCTGTTCCTGGACCTCACAGCGGCCTACGACACTGTCTGGCTACGTGGGCTACACATGAAGCTTCTGGAGACCATCCCAGACAAGCACATGGTGAGCTTCATTATGGAGATGCTGAGCAACCGCAGCTTTCGGCTCCACACCAGCAACGGCCAAAGCAGTAGGGTGAGAAGGCTCAGGAACGGCGTCCCGCAGGGCTCGGTGCTGGCACCGATGTTATTTAACATCTACATCCACGACCTACCCCTAACAACATCAAGGAAGTATGGCTATGCAGATGACCTGGCAATATTGCTCAGAAAACCAACCTGGGAAGCAATAGAGGAAGGCCTCTCTGAGGACATGAACATCCTGTCTTCATACCTGAAGGACTGGCGCCTGAAGCTCAGTGTTGAGAAGACTGTGGCAACAATGTTCCACCTCTACAACAGGGAAGCAACCCGTGAAATCAACATCATGGTTGACAACGCCCGGCTAGAGCCCCAGTCCTCCCCGACATACCTTGGAGTGAAGCTCGACAGAACTCTGTCCTTTAAGCAACACCTGGACAGCGTCAAGGGAAAGACCACCGCCCGTGCAGCACTGATAAGGCGTCTAGCTGGCACAACATGGGGAGCGTCCACGAAGACGCTGCGCATCTCCACCGAGGCCCTCGTGTTCCCCACCGCCGAGTACTGTGCCCCAGTCTGGAGCCGTAGCCCTCATGTCCAAAAACTGGACGCTGCCCTCAACAGTGCCCTACGGACTGTCTCTGGATGCTTACGAGCCACTCCAACCAACCAACTGCCAGTCCTTGCTGGAATCGCCCCCGCAGAGGTCAGGCGAGAAGCAGCCACACTGGCCCTTGCTCGCAAGGCTCAGCTGAGCGAAGCCCACCTCCTCCACAAGGTCGTCACAGAGACACCACAGCGCATGCGTCTCAAGTCCCGGCGGCCCTTTGCCACACAGGCCCAGGAACTGCTCCGTACAACACCAGCCGACACCTCCAAGGCTTCCTGGGTGAAGGCAAGATGGACGGACCAGTGGAAGGCAGCAGAACCATCCAGGCTTCACCACTACATCGAGGATCCCACAGATGTTCCTGGCCAGCACCTCCCCCGCAAGGAGTGGACAACCCTCAACCGTCTGAGGACGGGTGTGGGACGCTTTGCTGCATCCATGCAGAAGTGGGGTCTCACAGACAGTGCCCACTGCGAATGTGGGGACCCATTACAGACTGTTGAACATGTGCTGACCAGCTGCCCTATATACCGGCCACCGAATGGCGACCGTGGGCTAATTGACCTAGACAATGACACACTGGACTGGCTTGCTGCAACGGAGCTGAAGGTCTAAGAACATACGACAGAAGAAGAACATACTGGCGAGTGTCGAGGTGATGTTTCGTGCTGTATGCGACCCAGTAAACTCTTGTGAATGCAGTCTTTTGCAGTTGGAAATCCTTGTCGATCCATTGTGTGGTTAGACTCAGCATGCTGGTTATGCTCACGTCCGAGCTCCATAAGTCTGTCGTGAAGCTGATTGCTGTAATATCGGTAGCCAAGAGCTCATGCATGTGATTTGCAACGATATCGTACAGTTCGGGCAAGCATTCATCTGCAAAAATCTGCTTGGCAAGTTATAACGAGGCTCAATGTGACCGATAAGCCTACGGAACCCAACGTCCTCTACGACCGAAAATGGTTGATCATCCATGGCCATGAATTCCATTACCTTTCGATTAATGCCCTTTGCCTTGGGACCATCAGCAGTAAACTTTCTCGTCTTTTCAAAAACGTCCTCCACAGAACGGGTCGGTATGCTGGGAGCGACGGTGGCTTTTCTTTTTCTTGCTTCACGTGTTGCTTCCTCATACTCTCGGTGTTTGTCCGGGTGTTTGTTTTTTAAGTGGTTGAGTAACGCCCAAGTGCTGAAAGTCTTTGTCGTTGCCCCCCCACGAGAAGCTTGAAATGCACATAGTTTACAAATAGCAAATCGAACGTCTTTCTCTGATATATAAAAAAATCTCCAAACTGCAGAAGACTGTGCCATGTTGGCGGTGAGCCAGCGGTATCGACCTACAGACTGTGTTTACTGGAGACGCGTCTGGCTGCAGACAAGTTCCAGGAGTTGATTTAGCTGCTAGTGCTAGGCTGCTAGCTGGCCAGGCAAGCGTGTGGCTTGGCTGTGTGCGCGGCGCGCCGTATTCACGTCATCACAAGCAGTAGTCTCAACTCTCAAGACAGACTGTTGCAGAGGGCGCTGTTTTTCCTTTATTTTTTGATGATCGGCTCTAAGATTGGTGTTTTGACTATTCGGTGATATATTTTCGGCCTATTTGAGCCGAAACCGAATAGGCCGAAAATGCAAAAATAGCCATTTTCGGCCGAATATTTTCGGTGCATCCCTACATTTAAACAATTCAATGTTAAATTATGTCTTTTAAACTTAATATTTTAGACAAATTATTAAAGTAAACATTTTTTAATTAACCATTTAAACCCTTTTAAATGGAATAGATAAATGTTTCTAATTAAGGAACTATTTAAGCACTCTAAATGGAATAAAGAAAGAAAATAAATAGCTGATCCTTGAGCTTGTAGATCAGCTCTTTTCCAACTAAGCATTTAAACCTTTAACATGGAGAACCATGAATTTTCCACATTTCAGTAGCCTTTTAAATTCTTAAAGTCATTTTAAATAAACTTAACAATGTCTAATCATTTTGTAATTTATACTTTAAACACAAATTAATTAATTTCCCCAAACACTGTCAAGTGTGTTTGAACACAGCAGTGTGCCCAAAGTAACACATGGCAGGTAATGCAACGTGTTCCTTATCCAATTTGGTGGCCCCACAAGTCAGAACATAATGGTACTGAAGTTTCTGACATTTTTGAGACCCAGACCATGGGGTCCTATTCCACCTCTACCCTGCTACCTGGTACGCGAACATAAATAAACATACATACCTTCGGATACGTCGTTTCTGCGGCGTTTGAGGGCTTCTGGTCGTTTGAGGGCTTCTGATTCTGAGGACTCTATGTCAACGGACACCACTGCAAATTTTCTTCCTTCCTTGTTTATTGACACCTCATTGTACCGCCTATCTGGCTAGCTAGTGGCTATAGCTATGACAGAGCAGATCAGAGGCAGGAACGTAGCCACGCACAAGCTGGGGGTCCTTGAAATTAAACTGGTTGAGAATCACTGCTAGAGCCGTAAAAACCTTCTCTTATGGGGGTCCTTGGCATATATTTTCTAATGGGGGTCCGCGGCCTAATTAGTGTGAATTTTGGGGGTACTTGACATGGAGACGTTTGGGAACCACTGATCTAAGTTACATAAGCCTTTGCATACGTCTGTAAGGTCGTCGAGGCTAGGGCAAGTGCTACGGGCTGTAAGGTGGTCGAGGCTAGGGCAAGTGCTACGGTCTGTAAGGTGGTCGAGGCTAGGGTAAGTGCTACGGGCTGTAAGGTCGTCGAGGCTAGGGCAAGTGCTACGGGCTGTAAGGTGGTCGAGGCTAGGGCAAGTGTTACGGGCTGTAAGGTGGTCGAGGCTAGAGCAAGTGCTACGGGCTGTAAGGTGGTCGAGGCTAGGGCAAGTGCTACGGGCTGTAAGGTGGTCGAGGCTAGGGCAAGTGCTACGGTCTGTAAGGTGGTCGAGGCTAGGGCAAGTGCTAAGGGCTGTAACGTGGTCGAGGCTAGGGCCAGTGCTACGGTCTGTAAGGTGGTCGAGGCTAGGTCCAGTGCTACGTTCTGTAAGGTGGTCGAGGCTAGTGGTATTCTACACATGCAGTACTTCAGAGTAGTACCACCAGCTACTATAATATACTATAAAGTACTGTAGAATACTATATATATACTTCTGTAAAGTACTGTAGTACTGTTTACTACTGTGTCTTGTTGAAGCTGATAGTTGGATGTAAAGCTACTGCACTGCAAGACAGTACATTTAATTGGTGCATTATTGAAATAATAATAGTAATACTAATAATAGTAGGCCTATAATATATGATTTTACAATTACAATCTAGGCATTTATCAGACGCTCTTAATCCAGAGCGATTTACAATAAGCAAGAACAAAAAGCATGCCATACATCACATAATTCATATTAATGTTATTCATATTAATGTTATAAACAATGTATTATCATACTATAATTCAGTCAATGTCTGTCTGTGTGTGTGTCTTTTTGTCTGTCTGTCTGTCTGTCTGTCTGTCTGTCTGTCTGTCTGTCTGTCTGTCTGTCTGTCTGTCTGTCTGTCTGTCTGTCTGTCTGTCTGTCTGTGTGTGTGTGTGTGTGTCAGAAACACAGCCGTAGCTCATCACTGCCTGCACCAATCACTCCCACTTTTCACACAGGCATTGACCATAATAATATGGAGTTCTTAACGAAGCCCTTTTTCCAATTTAACTAAATTTTAAATTAATAATGAATTTATTAGTGAAATAAAAATGTGAAAACGCACCCAGAGCGCAGTACCCCCCGCGGCCGGTACTGCACATATCTCACAACGGTTAAGGGCTAGTTGAAATAATAGTAATAATTGCAAACCTAAAATATGTGTTTTCATTAACATTGTTATAAACACTGTGATAATGTCTCTGTGTTGACAGACCCTCCGAAGGTGGCGTTCTCTGTTGGGTTGAGTAATTCTGGAACAGTTGGACCGTATAGTTCTGACACCACTCTGATCTACCAGAGAGTCATCACCAACGTGGGCAACGGCTACGATCCATCTACAGGTTGGTTATACGATTCGTTCATGTTGATTCACTTCATATACTTTACTATTTAAACCAATAGACAGGAAGGATGAGAGGAGAGACGTTTAATGTGATTGGTTGTGAGCTTGTAGATCTGCTATTTCTAACAGTCTACAATATGGTGGTGTGTGTGTGTGTGTGTGTGTGTGTGTGTGTGTGTGTTTGTGTTTGTGTGCGTGTGTGTGCGTGTGCGTGCGTCCGTGCATACGTGCGTCTGTGCATGCGTGTGTGTATGTGGTGTTTTCTTTCTCTCTTTCAGGTATCTTTACATCAGTCCTGAAAGGGGTTTATCAGTTCAGGTTCACAGCAGCTGGCATCTGGAAATCAACGAATGTGCATATCCAGATGTATAAAAATGATCAGCGACTAATTTATAACCATCCATATGTTAGTCCTACTGGTATTTGGACATATGTGTCTAATGGACTGATCCTAGAGCTGGAGCAGGGAGACACAGTTTACATGGTTTTAACTGGTGGGCACAGGCTCTATGATAACTCTGACAACCACAATGTGTTCAGTGGTTTTCTGCTCTATGCTATGTAACTCTGTTACTACATTACATTAACACTGTTACTGTACCATTACATTACTGTAACAGTACATTGTTATGTAACACTGTTACTGTACCATTACATTACTGTAACAGTACATTATTATGTAACACTTTTACTGTACCATTACATTAACACTGTTACTGTACCATTACATTACTGTAACAGTACATTATTATGTAACACTGTTACTGTACCATTACATTAACACTGTTACTGTACCATTACATTACTGTAACTGTAAATTATATGTAACACTGTTACTGTACCAGTACATTACTGTAACTGTAAATTATATGTAACACTGTTACTGTACCATTACATTACTGTAACTGTAAATTATATGTAACACTGTTACTGTACCAGTACATTACTGTAACAGTACATTATATGTAACACTGTTACTGTACCATTACATTACTGTAACTGTAAATTATATGTAACACTGTTACTGTACCAGTACATTACTGTAACAGTACATTCTATGTAACACTGTTACTGTACCATTACATTACTGTAACAGTACATTACTGTACCATTACATTACTGTAACAGTACATTCTATGTAACACTGTTACTGTACCATTACATTACTGTAACAGTACATTATATGTAACACTGTTACTGTACCAGTACATTACTGTAACAGTACATTATATGTAACACTGTTACTGTAACATTACATTACTGTAACTGTACATTATATGTAACACTGTTACTGTAACATTACATTACTGTAACAGTACATTGTTATGTAACACTGTTACTGTACCATTACATTAACACTGTTACTGTACCATTACATTACTGTAACTGTACATTATATGTAACACTGTTACTGTACCATTACATTACTGTAACTGTAAATTATATGTAACACTGTTACTGTACCAGTACATTACTGTAACAGTACATCCTATGTAACACGGTTACTGTACCATTACATTACTGTAACTGTACATTATATGTAACACTGTTACTGTACCAGTACATTACTGTAACAGTACATTACTGTAACAGTACATTACTGTAACAATACATTACTGTAACTGTACATCATATGTAACACTGTTACTGTACCATTACATTACTGTAACAGTACATTATATGTAACACTGTTACTGTACCATTACATTACTGTAACTGTACATTATATGTAACACTGTTACTGTAACATTACATTACTGTAACAGTACAATATATGTAACACTGTTACTGTACCATTACATTACTGTAACAGTACATTATATGTAACACTGTTACTGTACCATTACATTACTGTAACTGTACATTATATGTAACACTGTTACTGTAACATTACATTACTGTAACTGTACATTATATGTAACACTGTTACTGTAACATTACATTACTGTAACAGTACATTATATGTAACACTGTTACTGTACCATTACATTACTGTAACTGTACATTATATGTAACACTGTTTGTCCGGTTTTCGGTGAGATTTGCCGGGATCCGAATTCCCAAGAATACAGCAGATAAGCTACGTCTAATACGCACAATTGATTTATTTAATGCTTCAATAATGTCCTTATTTTACGAATCAAACATGCTTTTTTATAGGGTTTTTATTAGTTCATTCTTAAACATAAAACACGTATATATCAACATTCACACGTTCGTTCAAACTTCCCCAATGCAGACTGACAATAGTACTTTGGATTCGTGGCTTAGCACGCCCTTAAAGTCTAAGATCTAACCCTGCTCTCATCTGGAGAAGTGTGGTTATATTGAAACATATTCATAGTATCCCACTTTGTGTGGTATGTGTGTGTGGTTCCACTTCTTGTGGTGTTCCACACACTAAATACTATGTGTGGTCTGTGTGCCACTAGTTTGTGTGTGTGGAACACCACAAGAAGTGGAACCACACACACATACCACACAAAGTGGGATACTATGAATATGTTTCAATATAACCACACTTCTCCAGATGAGAGCAGGGTTCGATCTTAGACTTTAAGGGCGTGCTAAGCCACGAATCCAAAGTACTATTACTAGCATTGGGGAAGTTTGAACGAACGTGTGAATGTTGATATATACGTGTTTTATGTTTAAGAATGAACTAATAAAAACCCTATAAAAAAGCATGTTTGATTCGTAAAATAAGGAAATTATTGAATTAAATAAATAAATTGTGCGTATTAGACGTAGCTTATCTGCTGTATTCTTGGGAATTCGGATCCCGGCAAATCTCACCGAAGACCGGACACTGTTACTGTACCAGTACATTACTGTAACAGTACATTCTATGTAACACTGTTACTGTACCATTACATTACTGTAACTGTACATTATATGTAACACTGTTACTGTACCATTACATTACTGTAACAGTACATTATATGTAACACTGTTACTGTACCATTACATTACTGTAACAGTACATTATATGTAACACTGTTACTGTACCATTACATTACTGTAACTGTACATTATATGTAACACTGTTACTGTACCATTACATTACTGTAACTGTACATTATATGTAACACTGTTTGTCCGGTTTTCGGTGAGATTTGCCGGGATCCGAATTCCCAAGAATACAGCAGATAAGCTACGTCTAATACGCACAATTGATTTATTTAATGCTTCAATAATTTCCTTATTTTACGAATCAAACATGCTTTTTTATAGGGTTTTTATTAGTTCATTCTTAAACATAAAACACGTATATATCAACATTCACACGTTCGTTCAAACTTCCCCAATGCAGACTGACAATAGTACTTTGGATTCGTGGCTTAGCACGCCCTTAAAGTCTAAGATCTAACCCTGCTCTCATCTGGAGAAGTGTGGTTATATTGAAACATATTCATAGTATCCCACTTTGTGTGGTATGTGTGTGTGGTTCCACTTCTTGTGGTGTTCCACACACTAAATACTATGTGTGGTCTGTGTGCCACTAGTTTGTGTGTGTGGAACACCACAAGAAGTGGAACCACACACACATACCACACAAAGTGGGATACTATGAATATGTTTCAATATAACCACACTTCTCCAGATGAGAGCAGGGTTCGATCTTAGACTTTAAGGGCGTGCTAAGCCACGAATCCAAAGTACTATTACTAGCATTGGGGAAGTTTGAACGAACGTGTGAATGTTGATATATACGTGTTTTATGTTTAAGAATGAACTAATAAAAACCCTATAAAAAAGCATGTTTGATTCGTAAAATAAGGAAATTATTGAATTAAATAAATAAATTGTGCGTATTAGACGTAGCTTATCTGCTGTATTCTTGGGAATTCGGATCCCGGCAAATCTCACCGAAAACCGGACACTGTTACTGTACCAGTACATTACTGTAACAGTACATTCTATGTAACACTGTTACTGTACCATTACATTACTGTAACTGTACATTATATGTAACACTGTTACTGTACCATTACATTACTGTAACTGTACATTATATGTAACACTGTTACTGTACCATTACATTACTGTAACAGTACATTATATGTAACACTGTTACTGTACCATTACATTACTGTAACTGTACATTATATGTAACACTGTTACTGTACCATTACATTACTGTAACTGTACATTCTACGTAACACTGTTACTGTACCATTACATTACTGTAACAGTACATTCTACGTAACACTGTTTGTGGTAACGTTACATTAAAGAGACAAGTGTGTGTTGACCCCATGATGTATTTATACATTCTGTCAATAATAAACACTTATTAAAAAAGTACTGTTGGTTATAGTGTGTTTTACTGATTATTTAAAAAGTACTGTTGGTTATAGTGTGTTTTACTGATTATTTAAAAAGTACTGTTGGTTATAGTGTGTTTTACTGATTATTTAAAAAGTACTGTTGGTTATAGTGTGTTTTACTGATTATTTAAAAAGTACTGTTGGTTATAGTGTGTTTTACTGATTATTTAAAAAGTACTGTTGGTTATAGTGTGTTTTACTGATTATTTAAAAAGTACTGTTGGTTATAGTGTGTTTTACTGATTATTTAAAAAGTACTATTGGTTATAGTGTGTTTTACTGACTGTTTAAAAAGTACTGTTGGTTATAGTGTGTTTTACTGATTATTTAAAAAGTACTGTTGGCTATAGTGTGTTTTACTGATTATTTAAAAAGTACTGTTGGTTATAGTGTGTTTTACTGACTATTTAAAAAGTACTGTTGGTTATAGTGTGTTTTACTGATTATTTAAAAAGTACTGTTGGCTATAGTGTGTTTTACTGATTATTTAAAAAGTACTGTTGGTTATAGTGTGTTTTACTGATTATTTAAAAAGTACTGTTGGTTATAGTGTGTTTTACTGACTGTCCAAAACCACCAAAAACCCAGACTATGAATGAGCCTTAACCTATTCTGACCTGAGATCAGATTCATACGAGGTTTCCACTGGACACACACTGGTCTGATGATTAACCCATTCTGACCTGAGATCAGATTCATACGAGGTTTCCACTGGACACACACTGGTCTGATTAAGGCACCACATGCCTTTATTTCTGGCATGCAGTCAGTCACTCATATACGATACAGTCTGTTTCTAGTGAGAATGTAACTAATTCAGTAGCAGTAACAAACATTGGCTGATGATTGGCTGATCAACCCATAGCGATGATTTGATTGGCTGAGTAAAGTAGGCCTATACATAATGAGGATAAAAAGTGAGGGCATAAAAGTGAAGACGCCAACGCCATTGGCCGGAATGACATTTGTGATGATTTGATTGGCTGAGTAAGCACGCAACGTGATGTATGGTGATGTGTGGCGATACAGAGCGCCCCTCACTTCACACAAGTGTGATTTTTCTTTAACTTTGAGGGGCTCCTATATCACTGCGCAAAAAGCATGGAATACGGATGTGTATATTACAGGAAACTCCCGTTAAACTTTACAACAAACTCCCGTAAACTCCCGAATTGTACCATCACACCTGTATATTACCGTATATTAACTGTATATGCTGCTAAACTTGAGGTTTACGGGCTAAATACAGTGCCTGTTAACACCTATTTTCACGCAGTGATTATGTCATACATGTGTTAACATTAGCAGAGAGAGAGAGTGTTGCATCAGATTGTATAGAATATTACAGTACTATAGTTGTACTGTACAGTGGTATATGTATCTGTCCCACATAGAATACTGCACTGTACATCAAACAGAATATCTGATGACCAACCATTCTGTACAGTCATTAGTTAACCCATTCTGTACGGGAACCCCTTTTGGTGTTAGCGTTACGTTATGCTTTAGCTATTTAAAAATAGCAGATCAACAAGCTCATAGCGCGCCACCGAGTGGCGCGCTATGAGCTTGTAGGTCTGCTATTTCTTTTAAATTGTCAGGATTTAAGACATTTTTTTAATCTGATCTCAGGTCAAAATGCGTTAAAGAACCATTCTTCTGTGCGTTAGAATCTGTCCTCGGGTCAGAATGAAAACTGTCAGGATGTAGAAGACATATTTAGAATCTGATCTCGGGTCAGAATGGGTTAACATGCTGTGTCCAGATCCATCCTCGTGTTCTCGGGCCAAATGTGACCCATGGGGGTCTGCTATTTTTGAAAAATCGTGAAAATGTGTCGGAAATCTTTGATTATATTTTTTCAGAGCAAACTTTTTTTAATCAAATTAAATAAGTCCATGCTGGATTGCTGGAAAAATGCAAATATAAGACTGTATATAGGTCTATTCCAATGCATTATTAATTAAAGGGCCGCTTTCCAATCTATACATCTTCGTATAATTGGTCCCAGACAGTGTTGTTTTTGGCAGCACATTTAGATTTTAGTTTTAGTCATAGTCTCTTGAATAGTTTTCATTTAGTTTTAGTCACCTGGAAATAAATAAATGTCTTAGTCAACTAAATGTCATAAGATAAAAAAAATAAAGCTATTTTCAAAAGATGTTTAAACATTTGAGAAGGTGAAACATGACACACACACACGCACGCGCACGCGCACACGCACGCACGCACACGCACACGCAGGGACCGCTCACGGAGTCTCCAGCTCAGATATATATATATATATATATATATATATATATATATATATATATATATATATATATATATATATATATATCTGATGGACTGATGCATATTCTATAAGATCATGCTCCACTAGAGATGTGCACTCACGCACCCTTGCGCTGTTGCTGCTACTAACCTGGATGGTTTCAGTTACTTAATGCATGATCTTTCTACACACTTCAATAGTTTTGGTATACAGTGTATAGCATTTAATTATGATGAAAGAATAAACTTTATTGGTATATTATTATGCAGTGGGAGTATAGGACCTACTAGCACTGTACTTGAAGTGGGTTGTTTGCATGATTTCACCTACAGGGTCAAAATGTGTTATTTGAATTAGCCCATTTTGGGGCGGGAACCCCTTTTGGTGTTTTAAGCATTATGTTATGCTTTAGCTATTGAAAAATAGCAGATCTATACAAGCTCATAGTGCGGCACTCGGTGCCACGCTATACGAGCTTGTAGGTCTGCTATTTTTTTAAATGTGCCTCAAATCTTTGATTATATATTCTTTCAGAGCGAACGTTTTAACTCAAATCTTTGCTATACTGAGGAGGTCCCTGGAACAACATTATTATCAGATGGGGGTCGGCGGCCAAATACATATATTTTTGGGGCTCCTTGGCATGAAAATGTTTGACATAGAAAGGATGGGTTTTTTAGAACACTATACTCAGGTGTAAAGAAAAAGTCTAAATGGTCTAAATTAGAAAGAGCTCACGCTGTTCTGTGCCGTGCTCACATGAAGGGCGCCCGTGACGCCCTCAACTGTAGATAGTTGACACAAACTATAGACTAAAGTATTGGGAGTGACCACCAGTGTTGATTTTGGCAGCAAATTTCTATTTTAGTTTTAGTCATAGTCTCTTGAATAGTTAGTTTTAGTCACATCTTAGTGTTTAGTCTAGTTTTAGTCGACTAAATGTGTTTTGACAGGCCTTGATGTCGTTGTAATGACATATTTTACACTTTGGTTGCATGCTGAAAATAGCAGATATACAAGCTCAACGCGTCGCGCTGCGACGCGTTGAGCTTGTATATCTGCTATTTTCAGCATGCAACCCAGCATAAAACTGGATCGCTTGTCCACTAGTCCCTTACTAACATTTTAGTCTAGTTTTTATTTGTTGACGAAATTGTCAGTATATTTAGTCTTAGTTTTAGTCATCATAGATTCGTTTTTATTTAGTTTCCATTTAGTTTTAGTCAGTGAAAAAAGGTAGTAATTTTTCGTCTTAGTTTTAGTCGACGAAAACAACACTGGTGACCACGGTACACACACTACAGAGTGTTGCAGGGGCGTGCACACATATAGACATCAAAGGGGGCTTAAGCCCCTGCCCCTTCTGTCTGTAAAACAACTGCCCTCTCCAGAACACCAATGCAGCGTTTACTAAATAAATGGTGAAAGAAATGCAAATATGCCCTCCTCTCCTTCCCATGCCATATATATGGGAAGGCAGCGTTCTGAATCCTGAAAGTCTCCTGAACTTGAACACAGTATTTTGCGTTGAACAAATTATGTTTAGAAATCCTGGCCAGCCGGGGCGCCTGATGGAGGGGAAAGGAACTGGTTGGAATAGCGTGTTCCTTCCACTCGCTACGTCCAACCAGGGAAACTCCCCCCCCCCCCCCCCTGTCAGGTGTAAAGGAGTGACTTGGACTTCTCATGCATGAAGGAAGCATGAGTTCAAGTCCGTTCCTCTCACCTGGTTGGTGGAGGGTGTGTAGAGCCCTGCACCGGTTGGTTCCCAATGGGAACCGGTTCAGTTCTTTTCCACCGGTTGGTTCCCAATGGGAACCGGTTCAGTTATTTTCCACCGGTTGGTTCCCAATGGGAACCGGTTCAGTTCTTTTCCACCGGTTGGTTCCCAATGGGAACCGGTTCAGTTATTTTCCACCGGTTGGTTCCCAATGGGAACCGGTTCAGTTCTTTACCACCGGTTGGTTCCCAATGGGAACCGGTTCAGTTCTTTTCCACCGGTTGGTTCCCAATGGGAACCGGTTCAGTTATTTTCCACCGGTTGGTTCCCAATGGGAACCGGTTCAGTTATTTTCCACCGGTTGGTTCCCAATGGGAACCGGTTCAGTTATTTTCCACCAAATGGTTCCCAATTGTGTTTCTTAGTCCATGAGCTCCAAAATTGAAACATTAATTATGAATTGAGTGTGAAAAACCATTACCTATATTAGATTGTTATCACCATGACACTTCCCCAATTGATTACTTACACGAAGACAATGATTTATTGAATTACAAATTTTACTCATGGACTAAGAACCAAAAAGAACTGAACCGGTTCCCAATCAATTAATTAATCACAATGTGTTTGTGTTCATTGAGGTTTGGCCGTATATACAGTAGATGAACATGTGTCTTTTTACTGCGCGTTTCCTAATTGTTAGACTAGTCGTGTCGTCTCTGTTACAAAATAAATGTGTACATGTTTCAAAATAATACTGACATTTTAGCTTGGACTTTTGGAGTGGCCCCTGCACTGGGCGAAAAGAGCAAGAATCCCTCATTTCCGGTTTTAGGATTCTTCTAGAATACGGACATTTCTTATGCATATCCTGAGTTTTGTTGATATGTGGCATATTATGAAAAATATGAACTCAATATACACTCTGGAACAATATATTGTACTAAGATATGAGCGTAATTTTATTTTTGTCATGTATGTGTTCCGAAAATTACCTGAGGGCAAAAATAGCAAAAATCCCTAATTTCCGGTTTTAGGATTCTTCTAGAATACGAACATTTCTGATGCATATTCTGAGTTTGTTGATATGCGGCATATTATGTAAAATATGAACTCAATATACACCCTGGAACAATATATGTACTAAGATATTAGCGTAATTTAATTTTTGTCATGTTGAGAGACAGCGAAATCCATTCACGACGACGACGTACGTTGTACGACGTATATTTTTCCGTCGCAACGTATATTCGAGTACGTCCTGGCGTAAGTATCAATTCGTCCTGGCAGAACGGACTCGTCGCAGCTATATCTACCCGTTGTGGCGTGAGCTGGACTCGTCGCGGCAGAACGTGACTCGTCGCGGCTATATCTACCCGTTTGCGACGTGCGCCTCGCCGGTCCGGTCTCCAGTGAGTGGTTCTCTGGGGTTCCAGCAGGCCTTTTTCCGCGCGCATCGTGCCCGGGGAATGGCCCACGCGCCCGGGCCTAGCATCACCGCGTGCACCTTGCCGGTCCGGTTCCGTGGAGCCCTTCGCCGTCCTCAGGCGACCCTGCGTTCCAGAGCTGTCACCTCTTTTGCCCAACCGAAAATAGAAGATCTACCAGCTCCCCCGCGTCTGTGGACCCCTGGGGATCACGGTAGTCCACGGGGGTCCGTCTGTGTGTGTGTGTGTGTGTGTGTGTGTGTGTGTGTGTGTGTGTGTGTGAGCGTCTGAGCGCTTGTGCTCCTATCCGTGTGCCTCCCCCCCCCCACCCCATGTGGACCCTTGGAGGGGGGGGGGGTCCCCCCTTTGCACTTGCTGCGTATAGGGGGGGGGGGGGGCTGATAGATAACCTACAAGGACATATGAATTTAATTTATATACACGGCTATATTCAAAGCTCACCGCGCTCGTATAGCGCATTCGACTGTCTGTCTGTTTGTCTGTCTGTCTGTCTGTCTGTCTGTCTGTCTGTCTGTCTGTCTGTCTGTCTGTCTGTCGGCCGGCATCTGATCTACAAGCTCAGAGCGCGGTTCTGCGCAGCCCCGTGCGCCTTGTGGATCAGAGCGCACGGGGGTTAATGATAATACCCCCGGGCGGTACGGGTCCCCGTGGACCCTTGGGGATCAAGGGGGGCCACGGGTGTCCACGTTTGCGGAGACGCTGCCTTCATATTAGCCTACTTTAATAACAAGCAGCTGATCTACAATTGACAATTTTACATGTCATTGCGTCGTATTCTGTCTGTCTTTCACGCACGCACGCAGACATGTCACAGACCACCACATAACCATATTTGTATGGCCATATCGTTTATAGGCCTTATAGCTGAATAGCGCCGGCCGTCGGGGGTTCATTTGGTTCCAACCGTCCCATTATGGTCAACACTTATGATATGCTATTGCATTCTTCCAACTAAAGATTTAAATATTAATCTGGCAGCTCCGAAAATAGCAGAAGATGTAATGCAGTAAATGACATGATACGGACTGGCTCAGAAAATCTCCCTGCATCATTATATCTAAACCAGGCCTATACTGAATGTAGGCAATTGAATTCCATTACGTTTGTTTCAATCAACTGAACTAGACCAATAAAATAGTAGGCTAGTATTTATGTTTTTCGTTAATAATAATACTGCTAATTATTATTGAACGGTAAGTACGCTGGTATGTACGCTATGGTACACTATAAGCTTGTATATCTGTTTATTTTAAGCATGCCGCCGCATTCTGTCAGAATCTCGTGTGTTTGTGTGTGTGTGTGTGTGTGTGTGTGTGTGTCGCACGCGTGCGTGCGTGCGAACTTCATGACAGTGGTGCAGCATTACATTGTATTTTGATTTGAAATAAATAATGATGAATAGATGTATATACTGTTGCTTGTGTGTGTGTTATGCTATAGGGTTAGCTGGAACACACGCCCTGTATGATCTGTGGTGCGCATCTACAAGCTCCAAGTGTTGCGTCCACATGCAGCGCGTTGTGAGCTTGCAGATAGTCGGTGCCCCACTATAGAGAGATGGTAGGGTAGTGCCCAAGCCTATGATCTGTGGCTATATTAAAGGCCTTTTATATGTTATCTCACATAATGTGCGAGTCAGAGCTAACGTTACTCAATGATCATTTGCCGACTGATTGATATCACAGCACAGCGTGTGCTGCATGAGAGAGAGAGAGAGAGAGAGAGAGAGAGAGAGAGGGGGGGGGGGGGGGGGGGGGATGTGCTCTGTTCATTGGCTCTATATAGGCCGTGCGAGACAGGATTATTTTAAATAAATATGTCTCTGTCTCTGCGTCTCTAGAGCTATAACATATATAGCACACATGTGCACACATGTGTGCTATATTAGGCGGCGGGTGCGTTTTACCTTTGGGTAGGCTGCTATAGAATTGCGTTGGGGGGGGGGGGCTCTCGCCGCCGCTGATTTATTTATTTCCCAGATGGTCTAAAAATGAGTTATTTAGCATACTTTTACCAATGAATTAGCCTATACACAGACAGCGACTTTTGGACGTCTTTTTCTCAAGTCTCGAGTCAGTCAGTGTAGATTACCCCTCCAGGAGTAGCGGGTCATGGCTCTTCACAGACGGCACAGAGACAGCAGTCATTCCGCTGAACGTGTCAGTGTTGCTGCAGTGGTGTGGACTGTGAACCGTGCGGCACTGGTGGTGCTGCTGAGTGCTGACAGCCGACTCACAGCTTCTTCTTCTGAATTAGGCTACTTTATCTTTGCCTTGAAAAATAAATTTTGCGTTTTGCTGTTTCCCAAAACAAACCAGCGCACGCTACTCTTTGCTACAAAGCGACTGGAAGGACGAGGTTTACAGACATACCAATAGTAGTCAATCATATGCTGATTATGCCAGTTGCTGTATAGTGTATATAGCCTATCCGATCAGCGATCACCAGGGGGCAGCGACAACACATACACACACACACACACACACACACACACACACACACACACACACACACACACAATAGCCTTCTATAATGCTGCGCACATATATTATATATATATAAAAAAAAATACCCAGCATAATTTTTGGGAAGGCTAAGCCTTCCCTAGCCTTACGCACCCGCCGCCTATATATGTTATAGCTGTGCTGTGATATCAATCAGTCGGCAAATGATCATTGAGTAACGTTAGCTCTGACTCGCACCGACTATCTGCAAGCTCACAACGCGCTGCATGTGGACCCAACACTTGGAGCTTGTATACGCGCACCACAGATCATACAGGGCGTGTGTTCCAGCTAACCCTATAGCATAACACACACACAAGCAACAGTATAGACATCTATTCATCATTATTTATTTCAAATCAAAATACAATGTAATGCTGCACCACTGTCATGAAGTTCGCACGCACGCACGCGTGCGACACACACACACACACACACACACACACACACACACACACACACACACACACACACACACACACACACACACACGAGATTCTGACAGAATGCGGCGGCATGCTTAAAATAAACAGATATACAAGCTTATAGTGTACCATAGCGTACATACCAGCGTACTTACCGTTCAATAATAATTAGCAGTATTATTATTAACGAAAAACATAAATACTAGCCTACTATTTTATTGGTCTAGTTCAGTTGATTGAAACAAACGTAATGGAATTCAATTGCCTACATTCAGCAGGCCCCGACGGCCGGCGCTATTCAGCTATAAGGCCTATAAACGATATGGCCATACAAATATGGTTATGTGGTGGTCTGTGACATGTCTGCGTGCGTGCGTGAAAGACAGACAGAATACGACGCAATGACATGTCAAATTGTCAATTGTAGATCAGCTGCTTGTTATTAAAGTAGGCTAATATGAAGGCAGCGTCTCCGCAAACGTGGACACCCGTGGAGAGACAGCGAAATGCCTTCACGACGGACGACGTACGTCGCGACGTATATTTTTCCGTCGCAACGTATATTCGAGTACGTCCTGGCGTAAATATCAATTCGTCCCGGCAGAACGGACTCGTCGCGGCTATATCTACCCGTTTGCGACGTAATATGTTGGCTATTATATTCCGTCGCGCCAGAACGGGACTCGTCGCAGCTATATCTACCCGTTGTGGCATGAGCTGGACTCGTCGCGGCAGAACGTGACTCGTCGCGACTATATCTACCCGTTTGCGACGTGCGCCTCGCTGGTCCGGTCTCCAGGCGAGCCTGCGTCCTTCATATATTTTTTTTTCTGCTCTCGTTGGACTTAACTTTAAAAGTCCAATGGAACACCTCTTTGTAACGGGTCGCTGTAGTATAGTGGTCTAATTCCTCGCCTCTCTATTCTTTTTTGCTGAGGACGCTGGTTCAATTCCCGCTCGCGGCAAACCAAAATTATTATATTTTAGACAGACAGACAGACAGACAGACAGACAGACAGACAGACAGACTGCCTGTCTGCCTGCCTGTCTGCCTGCCTAATGTATTGTAAATAATGTATTCATTCCATACGGCTATTTTCTTTTAATATAAAAACTTTTGTCTTTCGCGCGATTCGAACCAGCGTCGTCAGCACCAAAACATTGAGAGGCGAGTGATTAAACCACTGGACTACAGCGGCCATACGTTACAAAGAAGTGTTTCATTGGACTTATAAAGACAATAGCACCCAGCTGCAGTCTCGCAAGGGGAGGGACCGGAAGTGCTTTTATTTCCGGCTTCCACGTGCACAAGCGCACATACACGCACGCGAAATATAATGCGCGTGCACGACACGCACTTGCTGGTGCGCGCTTAAATGCCGGGTGTATATAGTACCATCTGTGCTTAAACATAATTACGTGGTCGGTTTGGAAAAGTTTGAAGTAGTTTGTTGTAGGTAATATTTTAATTGAAAGCTTATTAGTTGGTGGTATAAGTGTGCATATTTGAAGAAATGCAAATCTAACAATAATAAAATGATATGCAATAATAGGCTAGGCCTATATGGTCGATTATAACATAATGATATCAAGGCATTTAAGTAATGTAATAAGTTGCTATAACCCCGTACCCCTGTCCCACACACACCATGTCCAGACCATAGATCACAGACACACGACCATATGCATTTAATTTACTATGAAAACCTGCATTTCCCGTCAGTCAGTCAGTAAGTGTGTCATGTCACGCCTCGTGTCATGCCTCCATATATGGTCACGCCTCATGACACGTCACACCGCCATATATGGCCGTTTCCATATGATATAAGATCCCGACACTGACCTCATCAAACCCTGGATAGCCATACATTGAAAAGACTGGATCATCACCTAGATCTCCATATATGGAGCTGAGGCGGCCAGCAACTCTACATCTGACCTCATAATGTAATAATCAGCTCATAATGTAATTAAAAGACGAGCACATAACTTAATAGATTTTTCTATAATGTAATAATGTGTTACATTAAGAACCTCCACATAGGCGACTCATACTGTAATAAAACTTCATAATGCAATAATGTCTTTATAATGTATGAGCTGATTATTACATATTGCATTATATTTCGCGTGCGTGTATGTGCGCTTGTGCACGTGGAAGCCGGAAATAAAAGCACTTCCGGTCCCTCCCCTTGCGAGACTGCAGCTGGGTGCTATTGTCTTTATAAGTCCAATGAAACACTTCTTTGTAACGTATGGCCGCTGTAGTCCAGTGGTTTAATCACTCGCCTCTCAATGTTTTGGTGCTGACGACGCTGGTTCGAATCGCGCGAAAGACAAAAGTTTTTATATTAAAAAAAAATAGCCGTATGGAATGAATACATTATTTACAATACATTAGGCAGGCAGACAGGCAGTCTGTCTGTCTGTCTGTCTGTCTAAAATATAATAATTTTGGTTTGCCGCGAGCGGGAATTGAACCAGCGTCCTCAGCTAAAAAGAATAGAGAGGCGAGGAATTAGACCACTATACTACAGCGACCCGTTACAAAGAGGTGTTCCATTGGACTTTTAAAGTTAAGTCCAACGAGAGCAGAAAAAAAAATATATGAAGGACGCAGGCTCGCCTGGAGACCGGACCGGCGAGGCGCACGTCGCAAACGGGTAGATATAGTCGCGACGAGTCACGTTCTGTCGCGACGAGTCCAGCTCACGCCACAACGGGTAGATATAGCTGCGACGAGTCCCGTTCTGGCGCGACGGAAAATAATAGCCAACATATTACGTCGCAAACGGGTAGATATAGCCGCGACGAGTCCGTTCTGCCGGGACGAATTGATATTTACGCCAGGACGTACTCGAATATACGTTGCGACGGAAAAATATACGTCGCGACGTACGTCGTCCGTCGTGAAGGCATTTCGCTCCACCTGCACCCGTGGCCCCCCTTGATCCCCAAGGGTCCACGGGGACCCGTACCGCCCGGGGGTCCCCGGACCCGTTTGGGCGGCCCGTCAGGTGGTTTTCGAGCTTGTGGATCTGTAAAGTAAAGTTAGTAACTAATCAGAAGCAAACGTTAAACGTTTGACAAGCAATATGCAAACGTACACACACACACACACACACACACACACACACACACACACACACACACACACACACACACACACAGACGGACCCCGTGGACTACCGTGATCCCCAGGGGTCCACAGACGCGGGTCGGGCCATCCCGTATAGGAGCTGGTAGATCTGCTATTTTCGATGGGCAGGTGACAGCTCTGGAACGCAGGGTCGCCTGGGGACGGCGAAGGGCTCCACGGAACCGGACCGGCAAGGTGCACGCGGTGGCCTGGCACACGTGCACACGTGGCACACGTGGCACACGTGCCAGGCCACCGCGCAGGGCGCAGGGCGGACCGGCAAGGTGCACGCGGTGGCCTGGCACACGTGCCAGGCCACCGCGCAGGGCGCAGGGCAGCGCAGGGCACCGCGCACCGGGCATATAACAAAGTCAACCTATTACGTCGCAAACGGGTAGATATAGCCGCGACGAGTCACGTTCTGTCGCGACGAGTCCAGCTCACGCCACAACGGGTAGATATAGCCGCGACGAGTCCCGTTATGTCAAGACGGAAAATAATAGTCAACCTATTACGTCGCAAACGGGTAGATATAGCCGCGACGAGTCCGTTCTGCCGGGACGAATTGATACTTACGCCAGGACGTACTCGAATATACGTTGCGACGGAAAAATATACGTCGTACAACGTACGTCGTCGTCGTGAATGGATTTCGCTCCACCTGGTCATGTTTGTGTTCCGAAAATGACCTGAGGGCGAAAATAGCAAGAATCCCTAATTTCCGGTTTTAGGATTCTTCTAGAATACGAACATTTCTGATGCATATCCTGAGTTTGTTGATATGCGGCATAATGTAAAATATGAACTCAATATACACCCTGGAACAATATATTATACTAGGATATGAGCGTAATTTTATTTTTGTCATGTTTGTGTTCCGAAAATGACCTGAGGGCGAAAATAGCAAGAATCCCTAATTTCCGGTTTTAGGATTCTTCTAGAATATGAACATTTCTGATGCATATCCTGAGTTTGTTGATATGCGGCATATTATGTAAAATATGAACTCAATATACACCCTGGAACAATATAGTGTACTAAGATATGAGCGTAATTAAATTTGTGTCTTATATGTGTTCCGAAAATGACCTGAGGGTGAAATACATATGCTGATACATATGCCAAATTTCATCAATTACAAACCCACTATACATCACAAGGACATACATCTCTGCTGTCAATTATTATATAGAATTATTTCTTTCAGAAAATGAAGAAAACCATTTTTTTAAAACAAAACAATACTGCCTCAAAGTTGGAATTTATATATTGTCACTTACTTGCATGAGAGGTGGTAGTTAGCTTTTAACAAACAGTTTGAGGGTCCAATTGAGTTGAGGTTTAGTTCAACTTCAAAACACCCTTTACGATTGAATTGTGTGTCAATAGCATTGATTTATGCCAAAAAAAGAAAAAATATCTAAAACCTCCAAAATAGAGTTGGGTGGTACCTCCCGACAGTAACAATACTATAAGGATACCAGCAGCTACATCTTATTTTTGTCGTGCTCCAAAAACAACATTTAATAAAAATAAAAAATCAGACCCGTCTAAAGTGAGTGGTGCTGTACTGTACTGTACTGTACTGTACTGTACTGTACTGTACTGTACTGTACTGTACTGTACTGTACTGTACTGTACTGTACTGTACTGTACTGTACTGTGCAACAGTGACACTTGGTGGTGAGCAAACGCTATTTTCGTGCTGACACAGCCAGGGACAGACCCAGGGACACATCCACACACATAGCTGTCTATAGGAGTGGTTGCACCACTCAAATATCAGATCTACAAGCTCGTAGCGCGGCACTCGGTCCCACGCTATGAGCTTGTAGATCTGATATGTTTCAATAGCAAAAGTATAACAATGCTTAAAACACCAAAAGAGGTTCCTGTCCTGAATGAGTTAATATTGAATTCAAATGGGTGAAATGGGTATACACTAAGAAAATGTCAATTCAAGTCATTAGTAACAAACTTTTAATACAATACATTTATAATATAAATACATATATACAAATTTAGTCCAGTCAGTGAGAACACACATACAACATTGTTGTACATACAACCACAAATACATCTTAAGCCATTGAAAGGGGGGGTGGCACTCTATTGTTCTGCCCAACAATTGTATAGGTTAAACCAGGGGTTAAACTGTATGGTACGTGCACCCCTTGTGGTGCGCAAAGTGGTTCCCAAAGTGGGGTATGAGGACCCCCACGGGTCCTTGAGGGAGTTCCAGGGGGTCCCCAGCTAAATTATAGTTTGGAACCAAATGGACCCTTATGTGTCTGTAACTCAGAGTGTACAAATGGAACCACGTGTACACTCAATTAACATTGATTTTACAATATAAATTGGGGTCCCAGAGATGGAAATGCCATTAAATGGTCTGTAGACTAATATGCATGTCAAACTGGGGGTCCTTGAAAAAGGTTGAAATCACTGCTAGAGCCGTACATATCTTCTCTTATGGGGTTCCTGACATATCTTTTCAAATCGGAGTCCGCAGGCTAATAAATGTCAATTTGGGGTCCTTGACATGAAAACATTTGGGAACCACTGCTCTATGTTTTATGTAGTTTAAACAGTTTTTCCTTATTTTTTAAGTTTTGTTCTCAATTATTTTCTCTTTTCTTTCAAATCTTATTTATTTTGCTTGTAAATATATTTTTTGATTGCGTTTTTAATTTGTTTTAATTAAAAATATTTTTTTGTTCTGTTTATATAATTTCCTTTGCTTACAAATTATATTTTTTTAAGACACAAATGTAACTCCATAGATGCACGGACAAAAACGTTTGTGTACGGTTAAACACATCTTGCTGAAGGTAGTGTTACCAACACATTAACAGATTCCTGTCTTGCTGTAGAAAATGCTACTTCGAAAGTGCAGCATGCACACTGGCTGGCAATTCTTTTTAGTGGAAGGAAAGATGCATATGACCATGGCACTTCGTTAGTTTCCCAGACTGTGCAATTGCTGTTTTTCCCAAATGCTTATCCCCATGCTCTTTGAACCAATTCACTTTTGCTACTGCATGTTCAACCTTTGTCAAACAATCATCTCTCCATAAAAACACTAACACTTTCCATATATGCGATATCTCTCCCGGGCGCATTAGTGCATTAGGGTCAATAATGGGATCTCCTGTGCCTCCATCAACACCCAACCATTTTGCAGTCACAAATGATGATGATCCTGTCCTATAGCGAGATGTTGAAAATACATCACCAGCTAAACTATATCTGCTGCTGTACATGTACTTTAAAGATACTCTCTCAATTCTCTCATTCTGATACATCACCTTAAACATTGACAGCAGATCTGTATTGTCTGAAATTGACATTGTGCTTTGTTTAACAGGTGGAAGCAAAGTTTCAAGAGTATTATCAAGCTCAAAGTTTCCATGGGAAATCTGAGCATGAGAGAGGTCATGTAGGACATGTAACTTCTCTGCCTGGATAGCTGTGGCGGTGGGGGTCTTATGGAATAGTGTTTCGACTTCTGTATGAAATCCATCCAAAAAACCTGGGCACATTAACTGTTTGCCTGCCACCTGCCATTCAGCGAGCCATTTTCGCATCATAATCACTTCAGTGTCTCGGTTATTAGTGTGATAATCTCCTAATGTACCATTGGCACGTTCAAATGCAAAGCACCAGAATCCATGAACAGGTCCAAAGTCTTCAACACAGGACTTCAAATGCAGATGTAAATGCATATTCATAGTGCACCACTGTTTACCATATCGGTTCTCAAAGGATCTACAAAACATTTTGAGATTTTTGATCTATGGGCATCCTCAAGCTGTACATCATTAATAATTCTAGAGCATAGCAATTGTGTTGCTGCAACAAAAACTCTCCACAACCTGTAGTCCTCTTCTCCTATGACTCCTTTAAGGGCAAAGGTGGAATAGACACAAACCCAGAGTTTCCACTGTGCTGCAGTAAAACCTTCAAAAAGCTGACACAATCTTTGAGGGTATACCGGAGTCAATGTTACTTGGAAGTTTCAGTGAGTTGACCCTTTCCTGTATTGTGGCAAATCCTTCCTTGGAGATTGCACCTCTTTCTTTCCAGACTTGCATCACTCTTTTGGCTGTACCCTCCAGCAAGTTATGCATCGGATCAATAACATGCATTCGAACAACATCAAAATATGGTAATTCTTGTAAACTGCTGTATCTTGCTCCATATTCAGCCTCAATCTTGCTTTTGTTAGCTTTGTTTTTTGCCCTCTTAGCTTCTCTGGCATATCTGCAGTGGTCTGCGTTACTTCTAACTGGCCATGTATCATCAAACCCGGAGTAATTTACCTTATTATCTTCAGTCCGTGGAAAGTCTTTTAGGCACTTGCTGCAACCCTTATTTGCCATATGGCCAAGAAAGCCTCCAGTTTTCCTAGCAGCTGGAATGTCACTTGCTAAAGACAACAAAGCACCACGGACAAATTCTCCATCCACATGTAACCCAGCCCACAATTGTTTCAAATCACTGACCAAAGGTTCCAAAAACCCATTTATGTGTTCCTTTGGTTCATGGGGACCAGGTATAATTCCAACAACTATAATATTGTCCTTCTTAAACCTTTCCTCCCTTGGAAGGTTCATCACTGCTAAGTACATTACACCAACAGAGTCATTAACATTTTTATAAGGCTGGAACCAGTCAACATTGAGCATAAAACAAAGATTCCCAGACTCCTGTAAAAATGGCTTGCCTTCAAAAACCTGAAAGTCCTTCCATACCTGCCCATCAAAAATGTCAGCATATACTCCCTCCTCAACATTACGCTGCCTCCACTTTTCACAGGACTCTTTGAATCCAGGTCGCTTCATCATATCACTAATAGATTTGATCAAACTCCGATAACAGAACTTTTTTTTAGTGTAAATAAACTCTTTTCCATCTTTCCCGATAACAGATCTCATTAACACAGTGTCACATTTTTCACGAAATCTTTTTTGTGAATGTCTGGGATATGACACATGGCAACATTTGTTTGACTTCTTATTGATGACCTTCCCATTTGCATCATATGTTAACATTACGGCTTCTTCAAAGGTATATACAGAATGGCACTTTGGACATACAACAAATGTTGTAAAATCATTTCCATTTACAGATATAGCCTTCCTGAACATGTATAAAGTTGCAGGGAAATCCTTTTCTAAAGGCGTTAAACTAAATGCACTACTCAGTACATGAAACAGTATTCTGATTTTTTTTAAGATTGACTCAAATGCCCGGTCAGAGACTGTGAAGAACGACTTCCACTTTGATAGTAACAAAAGCAAGAATGTGATTACGGAATGTTTAACACATCTACCAGTTTCCTCTGGATTTTCTTGGCTGTCTTGCTCATTGTTCAGTGACTCTTCATTCTCACTCCAAACTTCCTGGTCCTCAGAATGTGACTAAAATGAGAAAGAAACAAACACAAAACAATCGGATCAGCAGAAGGAAAATTAAATGTGAATTCTGCAACCAGGATGGTTAACCAGGCTATGCTGTAGGTGTAGGTACAGCTGCACCTTCAACAGCAAGATGAAAACAATGGTAATCTTAATAAGATGTAGTCAAAGATTCTACAGTGTGATTCCCTCTAAAAAAGAGAGCAATCCATACTTGGTTCAAGTGAATCTCCATTATTATTATTTTTACACCAAATCGCTTCATCACCCAGTACTAAGAATAACATATATTATCTGTATACAGCATAATGCATTTTGACTTGAATAGACCAAGTCTATTCATGTCAATTATAGCAAGCATGTCGTGAAATTTGCATCTCCGAAAATGAAATGATGTGAGAACAGCTCCACTCCCCAGCTAGAGTCATGCCTCTGCGTACAGTTGCTTGTACAGGCGAGGCCCGTGCAGACTGCCTGTAGAAAATAACATATCTACAACCTTATGTGTAATAGTTTTTTGGAGGGACATCAACTGTGATTTAAAATGTGGAAACAGCCCAACATTAATGAACAGTGTTAATGCATATTTAATATTTCAGTCCATGTACCTGATCATCGTCTGAGGATTTTTCAGTGTTGCTTGAAGAGGCGCTACTGGTCACCTGGAGGACAAATTATTAAGACAATAACTGGATTAATAACAGGGTTGTGCGGTATTTATACCAAGTACATAACTGGACATTTCCCCGGCATTTTCCCATCCTAACTATTGGATGAAAGCTAAGCAACATGAATCAATTTTAAGTGCAACAACAAAACCAACATAAATTACAAATCAAGTCATTAGGACAAAAACCCAGTTTACACATGTCATGTCACACCACTGTGGGCTAATAGTGATATAGTATGTAATTCCAAGACTTCAGTTACCTGTACATTGTCTTCAGATTCACCGTCTGTGCTGTCGTTTCGGTTCTCCTATTATGCAAGGAGAGCAATAGCTGCATTAAGGCATGTATTCCTATGTATGCCCTCAACATCAACAACTCATTTCTATACCGTCATCTAAGGTCATTCAATTCAATTCAATTCAATTTTATTATAGTGTCAAATCACAACGAGTTGTCTCAAGACACTTTACAACCAACAAAGATCCACCCAGAGCAAGCAATATTGCGAATTTGCGACAGTGGCAACGAAAAACTCCCCTTTTAGGAGAGGAGAAAAGAACGTCAGGCAGAACCCGACTCTGGGGTGGACGGCCATCTGCCTCGACCGTGTCGGGGGGGGGGGGGGGGGGGGGTAGAGGGAGAGAGAGAGAGATAGACAGAGAGAAATAGACAGAAATAGACAGGTGGGCTCCGTGGAGGGGTCTGGTCCACATCTGGTCGAGCTCTGTGAGGCCGGGTCCAGGTCACACTTCTGGTGGGCTCCATGAAGAGGCCTGATCCACGGTCACGCTCATTCAGTCAGTTGGGGGTTAGTATTAGAGGTCCACAGAACTGCGACGGGGAGGACGAAAAGAGACTCCGGGGAGAGATTCCCCGGATGTTGGATTAGTGGCAGGCCTTACTGGAGCCTATATAGTGTATATTACAAATACTGCTGGGAGACAGACCCACACAACAATGTACGACCATGGTATCCAGCCAGACTTGGAGACAACTCTAGCTATAGGCTTTGTCGTAGAGAAAGGTTTTCAACCTAGTCTTGAATGTGCAGAGCGTGTTAGCCCCACGGACCGAAGCCGGGAGAAGGTTCCACAGCTGAGGTGCCTGGGACCTAAACGCCCTGCCTCCTATTGTAACTTTTGATATTTTTGGAACAGTAAGCATTTTTGCATACTGTAGACGCACTGGTGTTCTATTTGGTTTGTAAGGATCAATGAGATCTTTGAGATATTGTGGTGCCTGACCATTGAGAGCTTTGTAGGTAAGAAGAAGAATTTTGAACTCTATTCTGTGTTTGACAGGGAGCCAGTGTAGAGAGGCCAGTGAAGGAGTGATATGGTCTCTTCTTCTGGTACCTGTCAGCACACGCGCCGCAGCATTTTGAACTAGCTGTAGGCTTTTCAGAGACTTACCTGGGCAGCCTGATAATAGCGAGTTGCAGTAGTCCAGCCTTGAGGTAACAAATGCGTGGACTAGTTTTTCTGCGTCTATTTTGGATAGGATGTGCCTAACCTTTGCAATATTTCGCAGGTGAAAAAAGGCAGTCTTTGAGATTTGTTTGATGTGCGATTTGAAAGACATATCTTGATCAAAGGTAACTCCCAGATTCTTTACAGTGGCCTTGGAGGCCAAGGTAATGCCATCTAGAGAAAAGTTCTCATCGGCTAGCTTGTCTCTTAGGGGCTTAGGGCCGATCACGATAATTTCCGTTTTGTCAGAGTTGAGGAGTAGGTAATTACGGGTCATCCAACTCTTTATGTCTTTAAGACATGCTTGAAGTTTGACTAGTTGGTCCGTTTCGTTCGGTTTCATCGATAGATATAATTGAGTGTCGTCCGCGTAACAATGGAAATGTATAGAGTGTTCCCTGATGATGTTGCCCAGAGGGAGCATATATAAGGAGAAAAGTATTGGTCCAAGCACAGAGCCTTGTGGGACTCCGTATTTGACCTTTTCACGTGTTGAGGAGCCATCATTGACATCTACAAACTGAAATCGATCAGACAGATAGGACTCGAACCATTTCAGTGCGGCACCCCTGATGCCAACCAGATGCTCCAGTCTCTGTAGCAGAATGTGGTGGTCAATAGTGTCAAATGCAGCACTAAGGTCCAGCAACACCAGTACGGAGAGGAGTTTATTATCTGCTGCAGTCAGGAGGTCATTTGTAACTCTCAGCAGTGCCGTCTCAGTGCTATGGTTAGCTCTGAAGCCTGACTGAAAGCCTTCTAATAAATTGTTGTTATGTAGAAAGTCACATAACTGTTTGGCGACTGCTTTCTCGAGAATTTTGGAGAGAAATGGTAGGTTCGATATAGGTCTATAGTTAGCTAGAATGCCTGCATCAAGAGTAGGCTTTTTGAGTAGAGGTTTGATTACCGCTACCTTAAAAGATTGTGGCACGTAGCCTGTCACCAAGGACATATTGATCATATTGAGTAGGCATGTACCAACCGGAGGCAGGACCTCTTTGAGTAATCTAGTCGGAACTGGATCCAGGGTACATGTCGTTGATTTTGAGCAAGATATCATTGAAGTGAAATCAGAGAGCTCAATTGGAGAGAAACTATCCATATATATATTTGGGTGTGCGGCCATCTCTGAGACCACCATATTTGGAGGCAGTCCAGTGGGAGCCGAGAGTAGTTGTAGATCAATTTGATCTCTGATAGTTTCTATTTTGCCACTGAAGAACCTCATGAAATCGCTACTATTGAGAGTTGTAGGAATACGTGGATCAGTGGAATCGCGGCTTTTTGTCAGTTTTGCCAAAGTATCAAAAAGAAACTTTGGGTTACTTTTGTTTTCCTCTATTAGGGATGAATAATAGGTGGCTCTGGCCGTGTCGAGAGCCTTTTTGTATATTTTGAGGCTATTCTGCCAGACTATACATGATTCTTTCTGTTTGGTTGAGCGCCATTTTTTTTCAAGTTTGCGAGACATTCGCTTGAGGTTTCTAGTTTCCGAGTTGTACCATGGGGCTAGCCTTTGTTGCTTTATTACCTTCCTTTTCAGGGGAGCAACAGAGTCTAGCGTATTTTGAAATGAGCATGTGACACTATCAACAAGTTGATCGAGTTGAGGAGGACTATATGTGTGGAGGTCCTCTATTTTGTTGAAGTATACTGAGTTGATGGCTGATGGAACTATCTCCTTGAATTTATTTACAGCGCTCTCAGATATACTTCTGCCAAGGACATTTTTGTCCAGTGGCGTATAGTCGATCAATGTAAAATCGAAGGTGATCAAATAATGATCAGAGAGGTCACGATTTTCTGGAAAAACTGTGAGGTGCTCTATTTTGATACCATAGACCAGAATGAGGTCTAGGGTATGATTGAGAATGTGAGTAGGTTTGTCTACACACTGAGAGAAACCGATTGAATCAATCAATGAGACGAACGCTCTATTCAGGCTATCAGTTCCTATGTCCGCGTGAATATTTAGATCACCAATTAAGATGATTTTATTAGACTCGAGGACTAGACTTGATAGAAATTCAGAAAACTCGGATAGAAATTGTGTGTAGGCGCCGGGGGGGCGGTACACTGTAATGACTATCAGCGGCTGTATTGATTTCCAGCTTGGGTGTGAAAGGTTGAGAATCAAGCTTTCAAATGATTTGTATGTAGCTCTAGCTCTAGGACTAATTGTTAGGCTTGAATTGAAGATGGCAGCAACTCCACCTCCAACTTTACCATTGTCTCTAGGTATTTGTGCATTGGTGTGACTTGGTGGGGTGGCAGTATTTAAACTGACATATTCTTGCTCACCCAGCCATGTTTCAGTCAGACAAAATAGATCAAGACAATTGTCTGATATGATTTCATTTACTAATGTTCCTTTTTTGCGTAGAGATCTAATATTTAGAAATCCACATTTGATATTTGTATTTTGTGGTACTACTGTATTGGTTTTGATTTGTATCAAGTTTGTATGTACAGCTCCTATTTCCTTTTGTTTTTGTTTGTGCAGCCTATATGGTTTGTTCAGCCTGTACAGAGACTGTATAGTTTGTATAGTTCTAATTTGTAGGACAGGTGGGGTAGGCGGCTGCACTAGAGGAAGCACAGAGAGCTGTGTAGGACTGCAACTCTGCTTCCTGGTCCCAACTCTGGGTGGTCATAATCTATCTATAAAATCGTCCATATTTCTAGAGATGAGCTTTGCACCGTCCCAAGTTGGATGTATGCCGTCTCTCTCTATCAGACCAGTATTCCCCTCAAAGGTTTTATAATTATTTATAAAGCTCACGTTATTATCTGGACACCACCTAGACAACCAGCGGTTGAGTTGGCGCATACGGCTAAACATGTCATCATTAATCATGTTTGGCAGGGGACCAGAGAAAATTACGGAGTCCGACATTGTCTTTGCGTGCAAACTGACTCAATATTTATCTTCGTAATCTCAGATTTCCGAAGTCGAGTGTCGTTGCCCCCGCAATGAATTACAATCCTATCATAGCGATTACATTTACTTTTAGCAATAAGTTTCAGATTTGATTCGATGTCGCCCGCTCTGGCCCCGGGGATGCATTTGACTATAGTTCCTGGAGTCTTTAATTTCACGTTTCTCATTATAGAACTACCGATAACCAGAGTTGTGTTCTTAATGACACGCCGCCGCTTGTGTTGCGGGGGTTGCGGGCCATCAAGTGGAACTGAACTCTCACTGTCAGACTCAACGGGTATAGCAGTGAGTGGGGAAAAACTGTTTGAAACGTGAAGTGGTTGGTGTCCCGTGTGCTTTTGTTTACTTCTACGCTTTCGACCAGTAGCAGCCACCTTGGCCCAGCCGTCCTGTTTGTGCGAGCCCCAACCAGTCGCGGTCGATGGCGATGAGATGCCACTCGACCGTGAATGGTGGTGGGCTCCCCGTGGTTGTGTGTGAGCTCGGGCTAAGCTAACGTTTGCACCGCTAGCCAGAATTGACTCCAACTCGCTGAGCCTCTCCTCCAGCACCGCAAACATGCCGCACTTGATACACACGCCCGAAGCAGCAAAGGCGTCAGGGCTGTAACTGTCCATATTGCATACGGTGCAGGAGAGGGGGCTAGAGCGAGAGGGAAGTCCGCCAGGAGGGAAGGGGTGTTGGTGTTGGCGGAAAGCCATCACAATCGCCCGGCTGAGCCGACAGAAGGGGACGGTCGCCCCGCCAAACAGCCAACCCGAGTAGCGATAAGATCGCCACAGAGTAGGATAGTTAACAGTGACAGTGTGTGTCTGAATCTGAATCACAGCAGCGCAATACAATAATGTTTGGTGTTTGTCCCGTTCGTGCTGCTGACAACAACACAGCCGTCAGACAGCATACAGGCAACACAGGAAATGACGCAACAGGCTTACCGTCTACGAAATGGGTCCGACTCCTGTCATCACTTCAATTACCTGCTGCTGTTCATCTTCTGAAGAATCTTCAATGTGGTGTAATCTTCTCATATTCTGGAGGTCAAAATACAAAGAAAATATCCAATGTTATGTAGTCATTAGGGCAAAATAAGTTTACACATAGGCCTACACAATGCAATATACCAGTAAGACACCTGAGGGCGAGAAGCGTGCACTGGCCATATATGGAGCATGTCTTGAGTGTACAGGGTGTGATGAGGTCAGATCAACATATGGAATGTCAGAACAGGTAATTTAGCTCCATATATGGAGATCTAAGGGTGGCAGCGAGGGAAGTGTCTTGATGAACAGGGTTTGATGAGGGCCCAGGTAGGGCCAGGCCTTAATTTTCGGGCCTGTTGAGAACTCCAGTTTTCGCTGGCTGCCGGGCGCGGTTGCACTAATAACTTTGGGGCAGGCCCGTCTAGAGTTTAAATGGGCAGGTATCAGTCAACAGGCCCGTCTAGAGTTTAAATGGACAGGTATCAGTCAACAGGCCCGTCTAGAGTTTAAATGGGCAGGTATCAGTCAACAGGCCCGTCTAGAGTTTAAATGGACAGGTATCAGTCAACAGGCCCGTCTAGAGTTTAAATGGACAGGTATCAGTCAACAGGCCCGTCTAGAGTTTAAATGGGCAGGTATCAGTCAACAGGCCCGTCTAGAGTTTAAATGGACAGGTATCAGTCAACAGGCCCGTCTAGAGTTTAAATGGACAGGTATCAGTCAACAGGCCCGTCTAGAGTTTAAATGGACAGGTATCAGTCAACAGGCCCGTCTAGAGTTTAAATGGACAGGTATCAGTCAAAAGGCCCGTCTAGAGTTTAAATGGACAGGTATCAGTCAACAGGCCCGTCTAGAGTTTAAATGGACAGGTATCAGTCAACAGGCCCGTCTAGAGTTTAAATGGACAGGTATCAGTCAACAGGCCCGTCTAGAGTTTAAATGGGCAGGTATCAGTCAACAGGCCCGTCTAGAGTTTAAATGGACAGGTATCAGTCAACAGGCCCGTCTAGAGTTTAAATGGACAGACTTCAGTCGAAAGGGAGACATCGAAGATGAAGGATGGATGGGGAAGGATCACATTCCCGTATATGGCCTTAATATCCCTGATGATGTCATAGTGATGTCACGAGACCTTGGCACAATTTGGGGGCTTTTTCCATGTATGGGGATTTTAATATCATCCCTGATGATGTCATAGTGATGTCACGAGACCTGTGCACAATATTGTGAGTAACGATTGTCACAGTGACAGATTGAATGACAGGACGGGACAAAGACGCAAGGTTTCATTGTTATATGCAACCTTCAGTCGCAATAATGTGATCTCACACCACTGTGGGCTTATAGTTATGATATAGTAGTTACCTGTACATTGTCTTCAGATTCACCGTCTGTGCTGTCGTTTCGGTTCTCCTATTATGCAAGGAGAGCAATAGCTGCATTAAGGCATGTATTCCTATGTATGCCCTCAACATCAACAACTCATTTCTATACCGTCATCTAAGGTCATCACTTCAATTACCTGCTGCTGTTCATCTTCTGAAGAATCTTCAATGTGGTGTAATCTTCTCATATTCTGGAGGTCAAAATACAAAGAAAATATCCAATATTATGTAGTAATTAGGACCACGTACAAATACAGTTTACACACACAGTAGTTGACTGCATAATGTATACTGTGATCATACACTGTGGCCCAACAGTAATCACTTAAACCCTATAGATTTTAGGAGAGTTTTAAATGAATGTCTTTCTAAGCATCATAGTGGAAAGAATATGCTGCACAGTGATTTGGGGTACGGGCCTTAAAACAAGGCTCCAGACATCCCAAAACAAACTGTTCAGGGCAGGCTACTTCTTGGCCTCACACCCGGAACCCACTTCACCCCTTCCCATTTGGATAGGCTAGAATGGCTTAGGGTACAGCATCTTGCAATGGGTCTGGTCTACAAGATTCACAACACCACTAAGATACCCATGTATCTGTCAAAATACTTCCTTAAAGATGGAGTGCCGTGATTTTTTTCCACACTTAAACATGATCATCAGGTGTATTTAGGTGTATATGAGGTATAATTTTTTCAAAAAAGTGTACAGTATTTGTTAAAATGATGGTTTTATGTGGACACACCCACCAGTTCATTAGGTATGTGTGAGTTTAACCATAGCACCACCCACCTAATCCAGTCCCTCCGCCTCCTCCTTTAAGACCACCCACTTGTCCTAGTCCCTCCCCCTCCTTATAAAAGGACAGCCCATGGCTCTGCCCTTTTGTTTACAAAATGGCAAATTGGTGTCTGTAATGTAACAAAAACTCATGTTTTTGTGAATGTTAGAAGTGAACACTTCCAATATTTCTGAGATATCGTATAGGCACCATTATGCACTTATACTGCCACCATCCATGTATAGGCATATAATCCATGCATCCATAACATATCAGATCTGTTTTTTCTGATTTTTTATAATAATTTATTTATTTCCTCCAATTATATTGACCCTATTGTCGCAATCAGCTCAGCTCATCATCCAATTCGATCATAGTTTAACAGCAGAAACAATTAGTTTGATAGATCATTTAGCCTACAATATATTGTAGGCTATTGATTTCCTCCAGCTAAGCACCCTGGCATTAAAACTGTCCTTTATCTGACTGCGTTGAGTTTCAGCAAAAGTCGCCAGATTTAAAGAAACAAGCGGCCAGGTCCACAAAAATAAGTCAACAGGTATCAGTCAACAGGTATCAGTCAACAGGCCCGTCTAGAGTTTAAATGGACAGGTATCAGTCAACAGGCCCGTCTAGAGTTTAAATGGACAGGTATCAGTCAACAGGCCCGTCTAGAGTTTAAATGGACAGGTATCAGTCAAAAGGCCCGTCTAGAGTTTAAATGGACAGGTATCAGTCAACAGGCCCGTCTAGAGTTTAAATGGACAGGTATCAGTCAACAGGCCCGTCTAGAGTTTAAATGGACAGGTATCAGTCAACAGGCCCGTCTAGAGTTTAAATGGGCAGGTATCAGTCAACAGGCCCGTCTAGAGTTTAAATGGACAGGTATAAGTCAACAGGCCCGTCTAGAGTTTAAATGGACAGGTATCAGTCAACAGGCCCGTCTAGAGTTTAAATGGGCAGGTATCAGTCAACAGGCCCGTCTAGAGTTTAAATGGGCAGGTATCAGTCAACAGGCCCGTCTAGAGTTTAAATGGACAGGTATCAGTCAACAGGCCCGTCTAGAGTTTAAATGGACAGACTTCAGTCGAAAGGGAGACATCGAAGATGAAGGATGGATGGGGAAGGATCACATTCCCGTATATGGCCTTAATATCCCTGATGATGTCATAGTGATGTCACGAGACCTTGGCACAATTTGGGGGCTTTTTCCATGTATGGGGATTTTAATATCATCCCTGATGATGTCATAGTGATGTCACGAGACCTGTGCACAATATTGTGAGTAACGATTGTCACAGTGACAGATTGAATGACAGGACGGGACAAAGACGCAAGGTTTCATTGTTATATGCAACCTTCAGTCGCAATAATGTGATCTCACACCACTGTGGGCTTATAGTTATGATATAGTAGTTACCTGTACATTGTCTTCAGATTCACCGTCTGTGCTGTCGTTTCGGTTCTCCTATTATGCAAGGAGAGCAATAGCTGCATTAAGGCATGTATTCCTATGTATGCCCTCAACATCAACAACTCATTTCTATACCGTCATCTAAGGTCATCACTTCAATTACCTGCTGCTGTTCATCTTCTGAAGAATCTTCAATGTGGTGTAATCTTCTCATATTCTGGAGGTCAAAATACAAAGAAAATATCCAATATTATGTAGTAATTAGGACCACGTACAAATACAGTTTACACACACAGTAGTTGACTGCATAATGTATACTGTGATCATACACTGTGGCCCAACAGTAATCACTTAAACCCTATAGATTTTAGGAGAGTTTTAAATGAATGTCTTTCTAAGCATCATAGTGGAAAGAATATGCTGCACAGTGATTTGGGGTACGGGCCTTAAAACAAGGCTCCAGACATCCCAAAACAAACTGTTCAGGGCAGGCTACTTCTTGGCCTCACACCCGGAACCCACTTCACCCCTTCCCATTTGGATAGGCTAGAATGGCTTAGGGTACAGCATCTTGCAATGGGTCTGGTCTACAAGATTCACAACACCACTAAGATACCCATGTATCTGTCAAAATACTTCCTTAAAGATGGAGTGCCGTGATTTTTTTCCACACTTAAACATGATCATCAGGTGTATTTAGGTGTATATGAGGTATAATTTTTTCAAAAAAGTGTACAGTATTTGTTAAAATGATGGTTTTATGTGGACACACCCACCAGTTCATTAGGTATGTGTGAGTTTAACCATAGCACCACCCACCTAATCCAGTCCCTCCGCCTCCTCCTTTAAGACCACCCACTTGTCCTAGTCCCTCCCCCTCCTTATAAAAGGACAGCCCATGGCTCTGCCCTTTTGTTTACAAAATGGCAAATTGGTGTCTGTAATGTAACAAAAACTCATGTTTTTGTGAATGTTAGAAGTGAACACTTCCAATATTTCTGAGATATCGTATAGGCACCATTATGCACTTATACTGCCACCATCCATGTATAGGCATATAATCCATGCATCCATAACATATCAGATCTGTTTTTTCTGATTTTTTATAATAATTTATTTATTTCCTCCAATTATATTGACCCTATTGTCGCAATCAGCTCAGCTCATCATCCAATTCGATCATAGTTTAACAGCAGAAACAATTAGTTTGATAGATCATTTAGCCTACAATATATTGTAGGCTATTGATTTCCTCCAGCTAAGCACCCTGGCATTAAAACTGTCCTTTATCTGACTGCGTTGAGTTTCAGCAAAAGTCGCCAGATTTAAAGAAACAAGCGGCCAGGTCCACAAAAATAAGTCAACAGGTATCAGTCAACAGGTATCAGTCAACAGGCCCGTCTAGAGTTTAAATGGACAGGTATCAGTCAACAGGCCCGTCTAGAGTTTAAATGGACAGGTATCAGTCAACAGGCCCGTCTAGAGTTTAAATGGACAGGTATCAGTCAAAAGGCCCGTCTAGAGTTTAAATGGACAGGTATCAGTCAACAGGCCCGTCTAGAGTTTAAATGGACAGGTATCAGTCAACAGGCCCGTCTAGAGTTTAAATGGACAGGTATCAGTCAACAGGCCCGTCTAGAGTTTAAATGGGCAGGTATCAGTCAACAGGCCCGTCTAGAGTTTAAATGGACAGGTATAAGTCAACAGGCCCGTCTAGAGTTTAAATGGACAGGTATCAGTCAACAGGCCCGTCTAGAGTTTAAATGGGCAGGTATCAGTCAACAGGCCCGTCTAGAGTTTAAATGGGCAGGTATCAGTCAACAGGCCCGTCTAGAGTTTAAATGGACAGGTATCAGTCAACAGGCCCGTCTAGAGTTTAAATGGACAGACTTCAGTCGAAAGGGAGACATCGAAGATGAAGGATGGATGGGGAAGGATCACATTCCCGTATATGGCCTTAATATCCCTGATGATGTCATAGTGATGTCACGAGACCTTGGCACAATTTGGGGGCTTTTTCCATGTATGGGGATTTTAATATCATCCCTGATGATGTCATAGTGATGTCACGAGACCTGTGCACAATATTGTGAGTAACGATTGTCACAGTGACAGATTGAATGACAGGACGGGACAAAGACGCAAGGTTTCATTGTTATATGCAACCTTCAGTCGCAATAATGTGATCTCACACCACTGTGGGCTTATAGTTATGATATAGTAGTTACCTGTACATTGTCTTCAGATTCACCGTCTGTGCTGTCGTTTCGGTTCTCCTATTATGCAAGGAGAGCAATAGCTGCATTAAGGCATGTATTCCTATGTATGCCCTCAACATCAACAACTCATTTCTATACCGTCATCTAAGGTCATCACTTCAATTACCTGCTGCTGTTCATCTTCTGAAGAATCTTCAATGTGGTGTAATCTTCTCATATTCTGGAGGTCAAAATACAAAGAAAATATCCAATATTATGTAGTAATTAGGACCACGTACAAATACAGTTTACACACACAGTAGTTGACTGCATAATGTATACTGTGATCATACACTGTGGCCCAACAGTAATCACTTAAACCCTATAGATTTTAGGAGAGTTTTAAATGAATGTCTTTCTAAGCATCATAGTGGAAAGAATATGCTGCACAGTGATTTGGGGTACGGGCCTTAAAACAAGGCTCCAGACATCCCAAAACAAACTGTTCAGGGCAGGCTACTTCTTGGCCTCACACCCGGAACCCACTTCACCCCTTCCCATTTGGATAGGCTAGAATGGCTTAGGGTACAGCATCTTGCAATGGGTCTGGTCTACAAGATTCACAACACCACTAAGATACCCATGTATCTGTCAAAATACTTCCTTAAAGATGGAGTGCCGTGATTTTTTTCCACACTTAAACATGATCATCAGGTGTATTTAGGTGTATATGAGGTATAATTTTTTCAAAAAAGTGTACAGTATTTGTTAAAATGATGGTTTTATGTGGACACACCCACCAGTTCATTAGGTATGTGTGAGTTTAACCATAGCACCACCCACCTAATCCAGTCCCTCCGCCTCCTCCTTTAAGACCACCCACTTGTCCTAGTCCCTCCCCCTCCTTATAAAAGGACAGCCCATGGCTCTGCCCTTTTGTTTACAAAATGGCAAATTGGTGTCTGTAATGTAACAAAAACTCATGTTTTTGTGAATGTTAGAAGTGAACACTTCCAATATTTCTGAGATATCGTATAGGCACCATTATACACTTATACTGCCACCATCCATGTATAGGCATATAATCCATGCATCCATAACATATCAGATCTGTTTTTTCTGATTTTTTATAATAATTTATTTATTTCCTCCAATTATATTGACCCTATTGTCGCAATCAGCTCAGCTCATCATCCAATTCGATCATAGTTTAACAGCAGAAACAATTAGTTTGATAGATCATTTAGCCTACAATATATTGTAGGCTATTGATTTCCTCCAGCTAAGCACCCTGGCATTAAAACTGTCCTTTATCTGACTGCGTTGAGTTTCAGCAAAAGTCGCCAGATTTAAAGAAACAAGCGGCCAGGTCCACAAAAATAAGTCAACAGGTATCAGTCAACAGGTATCAGTCAACAGGCCCGTCTAGAGTTTAAATGGACAGGTATCAGTCAACAGGCCCGTCTAGAGTTTAAATGGACAGGTATCAGTCAACAGGCCCGTCTAGAGTTTAAATGGACAGGTATCAGTCAAAAGGCCCGTCTAGAGTTTAAATGGACAGGTATCAGTCAACAGGCCCGTCTAGAGTTTAAATGGACAGGTATCAGTCAACAGGCCCGTCTAGAGTTTAAATGGACAGGTATCAGTCAACAGGCCCGTCTAGAGTTTAAATGGGCAGGTATCAGTCAACAGGCCCGTCTAGAGTTTAAATGGACAGGTATAAGTCAACAGGCCCGTCTAGAGTTTAAATGGACAGGTATCAGTCAACAGGCCCGTCTAGAGTTTAAATGGGCAGGTATCAGTCAACAGGCCCGTCTAGAGTTTAAATGGGCAGGTATCAGTCAACAGGCCCGTCTAGAGTTTAAATGGACAGGTATCAGTCAACAGGCCCGTCTAGAGTTTAAATGGACAGACTTCAGTCGAAAGGGAGACATCGAAGATGAAGGATGGATGGGGAAGGATCACATTCCCGTATATGGCCTTAATATCCCTGATGATGTCATAGTGATGTCACGAGACCTTGGCACAATTTGGGGGCTTTTTCCATGTATGGGGATTTTAATATCATCCCTGATGATGTCATAGTGATGTCACGAGACCTGTGCACAATATTGTGAGTAACGATTGTCACAGTGACAGATTGAATGACAGGACGGGACAAAGACGCAAGGTTTCATTGTTATATGCAACCTTCAGTCGCAATAATGTGATCTCACACCACTGTGGGCTTATAGTTATGATATAGTAGTTACCTGTACATTGTCTTCAGATTCACCGTCTGTGCTGTCGTTTCGGTTCTCCTATTATGCAAGGAGAGCAATAGCTGCATTAAGGCATGTATTCCTATGTATGCCCTCAACATCAACAACTCATTTCTATACCGTCATCTAAGGTCATCACTTCAATTACCTGCTGCTGTTCATCTTCTGAAGAATCTTCAATGTGGTGTAATCTTCTCATATTCTGGAGGTCAAAATACAAAGAAAATATCCAATATTATGTAGTAATTAGGACCACGTACAAATACAGTTTACACACACAGTAGTTGACTGCATAATGTATACTGTGATCATACACTGTGGCCCAACAGTAATCACTTAAACCCTATAGATTTTAGGAGAGTTTTAAATGAATGTCTTTCTAAGCATCATAGTGGAAAGAATATGCTGCACAGTGATTTGGGGTACGGGCCTTAAAACAAGGCTCCAGACATCCCAAAACAAACTGTTCAGGGCAGGCTACTTCTTGGCCTCACACCCGGAACCCACTTCACCCCTTCCCATTTGGATAGGCTAGAATGGCTTAGGGTACAGCATCTTGCAATGGGTCTGGTCTACAAGATTCACAACACCACTAAGATACCCATGTATCTGTCAAAATACTTCCTTAAAGATGGAGTGCCGTGATTTTTTTCCACACTTAAACATGATCATCAGGTGTATTTAGGTGTATATGAGGTATAATTTTTTCAAAAAAGTGTACAGTATTTGTTAAAATGATGGTTTTATGTGGACACACCCACCAGTTCATTAGGTATGTGTGAGTTTAACCATAGCACCACCCACCTAATCCAGTCCCTCCGCCTCCTCCTTTAAGACCACCCACTTGTCCTAGTCCCTCCCCCTCCTTATAAAAGGACAGCCCATGGCTCTGCCCTTTTGTTTACAAAATGGCAAATTGGTGTCTGTAATGTAACAAAAACTCATGTTTTTGTGAATGTTAGAAGTGAACACTTCCAATATTTCTGAGATATCGTATAGGCACCATTATGCACTTATACTGCCACCATCCATGTATAGGCATATAATCCATGCATCCATAACATATCAGATCTGTTTTTTCTGATTTTTTATAATAATTTATTTATTTCCTCCAATTATATTGACCCTATTGTCGCAATCAGCTCAGCTCATCATCCAATTCGATCATAGTTTAACAGCAGAAACAATTAGTTTGATAGATCATTTAGCCTACAATATATTGTAGGCTATTGATTTCCTCCAGCTAAGCACCCTGGCATTAAAACTGTCCTTTATCTGACTGCGTTGAGTTTCAGCAAAAGTCGCCAGATTTAAAGAAACAAGCGGCCAGGTCCACAAAAATAAGTCACAGAAATTGCCGTGAATATTTATGAAAACGTTTCAACAACACCAATCCTTTTAACAACATATTAATCTGAGGGTCCTTCACATGAATCATTTGTCAAGTCAACCACATCTCCCCTGAAAGTTACTTATATGAAAACAAGCCCAAGTCGCTTGTAATAGCCAGACATGGCAACATGACATCCAGCGCGACACAACATACTTCTAATTCTTGACTTTACAGCCTCGTATAAGTATTAGGACCTACATACATATTGACTACAACAGCCAACAAGAATGCACACTGTGACACTACACTCTGTATCAAAGCCCGACCACTGTGATTATAAAAGAAACAACCTACTCCTTGAGAACAACAAGAGCAACTATACAGCAGAGCAGGTAGGCTATAAGACTGGTTTGTTGTGGTTTCCTTCCTGAGGACCCGACGTGAACATTTACTTGCTTCCAATCTAACGAAAAACAGTCTGCTCTGCTGTGAACTGGTAATGTGTGAAATGACTGTTTGAAAATCTGCCACACAGTTAGACACACACAGAGCAGCAAAAGCAAACTGGCTGCGCTGTTCAGTTCACACGTGTGTATGTGGCAGGCAGCTCCGCCCACAGAGGTTGTCGTATTTAAAAAATATGTATAGAGGGGGAGGTGCGTGTGTGCGTGCAATATTTTTACGTCACACTATCCGTGTTTACTTCATTGGCCCGTTTGACCGTCAAGGGTTCAGCCTCCAGGAAGAAACCCTAAATACAAAGTTATTACACCATTGGACATAAAAACGACTCCAGGGTGTCTAATGAAGTACTGTCACCCCATAGACACATGAAAAGCTGGAAAAATACAAAAATTGTGGCACTCCATCTTTAATATCAACAAAGTCCACACTCACAACACAAGAGGGAGTTCAACTAACCATGTGCAACCCAGATTCGGCTCAGGGATTACATTTTATTTCACTCCTATGTCACTAAAATGTGGAACGCCCTACCAGCAGCCAATAAAACATGTGAATCAAACCGCTGTCAATCGAAACTGTCCCCTGTATATTTAGATCAGATTTTTTTTAAATATAGAAGTGTATATTTTGTATACATCTCAAAATGTTCAGCAGTTGGTTCTCAATAGCACAGCTTTATGTGCTACCTAACTGGCTTCCAGAAATACTACTTCACTTGGTTCTCAAGAGCACAGCGTTACTTGGCTCTCTTAAAACCTTTTGTAGCAATATAGTGCACAGTATATAGATAGATATACTTAGACAAGAAATACGGTAGATAAATACTGTAGATCGATAAAAAAAAAGACTCACATATGACAGACAGACTAGTGTCCAAGCCCTCTCAGCGGGGCTGAAGAGTTTTCAGCGCAACATTATGAATCCGGCATTGCACAGGACATAAATAATACTAGCCCACAGGCAGACAGTTTGGACATTTCCGGAGACTACGGATAATAGTGACTCTGATAATGACAAACAAGCCATAAACGTGCACCAAAAGTTTACACAGAGGTGCTATAAAAGTGACACACTGAACCATGCTTAACCGTCTTCCTGCCATTGCCGAAGCCCTTCGGCAATTGAAGCATTAATTTGATATTAACGCTTGCTGCCATTGCCGAAGCCCTTCGGCAATTGCCCTTTTATAGTGCATATGATTGATCAAGCCATAATGCTACTCACGTTAGCCGGTTAGCTAGCAGTGTCCATTCTATCCGTTTCTTTCAATCGCCTGTATCTCCTATTCCTTGTCCCAGATGGCATTTTTGGTCAAAACAGCGTTTCTTTGACGGCACGAGCCGACGTTGTGGATGGCTAAAATGTACCGGCATTGATTCGATCATGTAAACAAAGGTTGTCTTGGCAACGTAAAGCTGGCAGGGATAAGCTCACTTCCGGTTGAGGCAAAATGTGGCTTTTCAAAATAAGAGCTCAAATTAAAAAAATGCTGGCATGAATTAGGTCCTAATTTCTCAATAAATGGCAGCAGTAAAAGGGTTAAGCTAAATCTCTAGACAGGAGAAGTGCACGTCAATTATTTACCAAAAACATTTTGCAAATATTTGCCCATTATTATCAGAATAGGGACACATGGTCAACTGAAATTTCAACACTTAAGTTAGGCCTACCTGCTGCTGCTCATCTTCTGATGAATCATCAATGTGGTTTGAGGACAGTCTGCTCTTCTTCTAGAGGTCAAAATACAAAGAAAGTATCCAATCTTATTTAGTCGTTAGGACAAAAACCCGAGTGCAATATATGTCATCTCAGACCACTTTGGGCTAATAGTTATGATATGTCGCCAACTAATTCCAACACTTCACTTCAGTTACCTGTACATTGTCTTCTGATTCATCATCTGTGTTGTCTGTGCTGTGGTTTCTGTTCTCCTATTGGTTGACAACATGGAAGTACAGAAAGAGCTGCATTAGAGCGTGTATTCCTATGCATGCCCCAGGCCAAACATCCTATATCATTTGTTTTTAGACACATGCACTTATATACTGCCCCCACATCTAAATTAATATTACTAATGCAGAGTGCAGACACTCCAATGTCAACAGAAACTATAACTGTCAACTTCATCATAAAACTTTACATGAGATTCCTGCAGCATCTAGAGTAGGAACATCTGTTTACAAAGTATTCACAGGAAACTCAGCAGGAGGTACAGTACACCCATCTATGGAAGCAACTATCTACACGTATTATAGGAAACAAGGGGAAACAGTCATTTCCAAATGCACTTGCCTTATACCTACAATAAGCTTCGGCTGCCTCTGTACATTAACAAGTTACAGGTCAGCCACTAGGTTATCTCTCCTGTACGTACAGACAGTGTAATGCACTTCTAGAAGTCCCCGAAAAAACACTTACCATTTCTCGTCTGTATTTCCCATGGCGGTAATATGTAGAATTGGAAACAGATTCGCCACAATGACCACAAAACATCAAACCACGCTTTGCACGCTGTCTTTTACACCTCCTTTGGTCCATACTGCCACGTAGGGTAAAACGGACGAAAGGAGTCACAGTGTTCGTCGGAGAGAGACAAGAGAGAGTGCTAATAATAATTTAATTTTGGCCGAAAGTTTGTAAAATACACGGTAAAACAAGGCTCCACATGTGTCTGAGTTTGCTTTTTGTGTCTGTGTGTGCAGTGCATTTCCGCGCTCGCTAATGTTATTCGCTGCGCGCGGGCCCTGGAAAAGTAACGCCCACCGGAAACAGTTGATTTACAAACTCTCATCCTATTTCATTGCGACGCTTTGTGAGCTTGTAGATCGGCAGATTGCCCTGTCCCACACTCAATAACCCTTGGCAGTCGACAGACAGACAGACAGACAGACAGACAGAGTCTCTTGCGCGAGATGAGGAACGGTGCCAGACGCACATTATAGTGTGTGTGTGTGTGTGTGTGTGTGTGTGTGTGTGTGTGTGTGTGTGTGTGTGTGTGTGTGTGTATGTGTGCTATATATGTTATAGCTCTAGAGACGCAGAGACAGAGACATATTTATTTAAAATAATCCTGTCTCGCACGGCCTATATAGAGCCAATAAACGGAGCACATCCCCCCCCCCCCCTCTCTCTCTCTCTCTCTCTCTCTCTCTCAGCACACGCTGTGCTGTGATATCAATCAGTCGGCAAATGATCATTGAGTAACGTTAGCTCTGACTCGCACATTATGTGAGATCACATATAAAAGGCCTTTAATATAGCCACAGATCATATAGGAATAGGCTTGGGCACTACCCTACCATCTCTCTATAGTGGGGCACCGACTATCTGCAAGCTCACAACGCGCTGCATGTGGACGCAACACTGGAGCTTGTAGATGCGCACCACAGATCATACAGGGCGTGTGTTCCAGCTAACCCTAGCATAACACACACACAAGCAACAGTATAGACATCTATTCATCATTATTTATTTCAAATCAAAATACAATGTAGGCTAATGCTGCACCACTGTCATGAAGTTCGCACGCACGCGTGCGACACACACACACACACACACACACACACACACACACACACACACACACACACACACACACACACGAGATTCTGACAGAATGCGGCGGCATGCTATAGGTGCCCAAGTTGCATCGTGCAGGCCGCTTTAGACCTATGTAGCGCGTGGTAGAGCCCTGCAGTGCATGCACGGGCCCGTGGAGTTAAGGCCCGTCCGTCCTTTATTTAGTGTAATATTCCGCAGTATTTAATTTGTTTTTATCTCCTGAGATGAATTCTGTCAGAGGAGAGGCTTAGCCTAGGCTACGTAGTACATACATATATATATATATATATATATATATATATATATATATATATGCATATCCTGAGTTTGTTGATATGCGGCATATTATGTAAAATATGAACTCAATATACAACCTGGAACAATATATTATACTAGGATATGAGCGTAATTTTATTTTTGTCATGTTTGTGTTCCGAAAATAACCTGAGGGTGAAGATAGCAAGAAACCCTAATTTCCGGTTTTAGGATTCTTCTAGAATACGAACATTTCTGATGCATATCCTGAGTTTGTTGAAAGCTTGTAGATTGGCAGATTTCCCTGTCCCACACTCAATAACCCTTGGCAGCCAGTCGTTATATATCTAGACAGACAGACAGACAGACAGACAGACAGACAGACAGACAGACAGACAGACAGACATTTTCAAACCCCTCTGGGCAGGTAGGAGACTGGGATGGGATCATATTATGATGGTGCACGCCATTTACCAAAACACAGACAGGCACCTGCACATATTTTGTATGTGCCTGTAAATTATTTTGTAGTCCACTTCCAACTCTGTGTGGTCGATCATACGTCGATCTAACTACAGACAAATGATGAGCTGCAATGTTTTGGGAAGAATGTCCTGGAAGACAGTTGAAAGATATGCCAAGTGAAGTCATGTGAATCCTCAATGCCATTTGGGTCATGGTGTCATGGGTGACCTCCGACTTTAAGCCACAAATGGCGAGGGAACTGTGCAGTTGATCACGTCATTTGACCAGTACAGTCCTCCTAATACCCTTTCACTTGCCATTCCTTATTATTTTAATAGAAACCCTAGCTTAAATGCTGCTGCACACTGGTATTGGCGGCAGTGCACCAGCTGATGACCTTTCTGAAATTTGTCTATATAGCAGCTAGTCAGCTTTTGGTCATCATTTCTCACCAGCTTTGTTTAAACAGTATGACTAGAATGGTTATACATATGGAGATTAACGGAAGTCACACACACACACACACACACACACACACACACACACACACACACACACACTCACAGTCAGACTTGCCTGATCAACAAAAGGTCCTAGGAATCAAACAAATTGAGCAGCAGCTGCTTACTGTTCCAGTGTGGCTATACAACACCAAGCATATCAGATTCAGCGTCAAAAAGTAAGTCAGAACAAGTGTGAAACATTTTTTTTTTTTTAAATCGGCGCAGTCCGAATGTCGTGTCTAGTCTTCGGTGGTCGACACTTAGAAGTGTCGGAGAGACACGAGACCCGTTTCATCGGATTTGGCATCCTTCAAATATGAAAAAGTGTCCTGCCTGAAACAAAATGATTTTTTTTAAATATTTTAATGATTTTTAAGGCCCAAAGGTCGCTTCAAAGCCTCTTGGGTGACTGTTGACCTTTAGGAGTGTCCATTTTTGAGGAGACCTATATGTTTTCTCGTTACTCTCGGCGAGCCGAATTGCATAATGTGCATAGCCTACTGTACAGATTAGGCAAGCAGGGCTCAGACTCAGAGCATTATTGGTTGAATTTGGTTCCCAGCTAGTCCCTGTTGGCTCATTGAAGTCAGTCAGAAGGAGATAAAATATGTCCTCTGCATGCTCATGGATGACTAAGACCCCTGCACATTCTGTATCCAGCCGGTTGACAGGCCACTGAAGTCATGCCTGTGTGCCGTAAACCCCTTCAAACTGTTAAAGAGCTTCTACTGTACAGTTGGTGAAGAAGCCTGCATGTATGGGGGCTGAGGTGGCCTCGGGAAACCTTGATGTTGAGGCCTCTAGCATTATGGGCTCCCATGAGTCCCATAATGTACATTTAATTCATTCACCCACACATCTTCACATAGATTGTTCATTACATTCACCCATTCACACACACATTCACACACCTTTACATGGATTGTGCATTGCATTCATCCATTCACACCCACACACACACACACACACACACACACACACACACACACACACACACACACACACACACACACACACACACACACACACACACACACATGCACCTTTACATATAGATTGTGCAACATTCATCCATTCACACACACATTCATACACCCATGCCGGATCGAGGAAAACATATATATCATGAAAGGCACCAATTACATCGGGAGGAATTGGGGTTCAGAGCTTGCTCAAGGACACTTCGACACTGAGGAAGCCTGGGTTTGAACTGGGAAACTTCGCGTTCCTATCCGGTCACTCTATCCCTGCCACCCCTGTGTGTGTTTCGATAGCTTAGGAGAGCAGGCAACCTTTGCGGGCACATGCATTTGTTTAGCCTTAATTAAAGCCTCAGTGCCAAACAGTGAAAAGGGCTTTGATTTGATATGCTGCTGATACAGTACAGCCTTGTCATACCAAAGAAATAATGCCTCCTGGCCCTGCTTGGAATCCAGCATCAAAGGTTTAATCCATGTGTCGTACTATAGGGTCATGTCCCGGGGATGCACCTACTTAGTATATTAAGCTGCCTCACACGCTGCAGAAGATAGGAGATAGCTCCACCCCTTTGGCTTACTGCTATAGATAATAATAGATTACTAATTGACTATAGATGACCGTTGACAATTTAGCCAACCCATTTGTTCTTGCAGAGGTGGAATAATTGCACAAGCTTCGGCAAGAGGCTTATGCGTTGTCAGGGTTCATTGCCATGCTGGCTTGTGTTGGACATTAAAAAAAATAGACCTGTACGTGCCCGTCGCAGTCGGCCACCGGCCTACTTGGGAACGATGCAACTTGGGCACCTAATGATAAACGTTGTCATAGCACCCGTTTTAACTGTCAGACGGTGTCCCACACAGAGATCTGTGTATGTGCCTGTGTGAAGACTGGCTGGAAATTGCACAGGTGAAAAGAGTTGGCCTCATTAGGCCCACTGGCAGAGCCTGACCAGAGACTTTTTGTGGTGGTTCTGGAAAACCGTGGGTCCGACTGACTCGATACCGGGCACTGCCCTCCCTGTGGGGGTGTGGAACGCATGTGTCAAATTTTAAGTCGGTGGACCGAACGGTTCTCGAGTTACGTGCATTACAACCGCACACACACACACACGCACGCACGCACACAATTCTCTCTGTCTCTCTAATTAATTAGGAAAATCTGCAGCAGGCAAATGTTGAACAAAATAACACATTCTTCTACATTCTCTAATTGTGTAAGAGTGTAACATGAAAGAGTTAAAGATCTAGTATGGCCTAAATCATGTATATCCAGTATCCACAGTTTAATATTCAAACTTTGTATATATATATATATATATATATATATATATATATCATTGTATATGCTTTCAACAATTTAATTGGATGTGTGACCTATAAGGCTATTACAAAGTGTACAAATCAGCCAGCAATGCATGTTCCTTTTGGACTGGACAAGTGCAAGTTAAAACTAGATGGTTACCAGGTTCGATATTAAAAACAAAATCTCCCCCCAATAGCCCTATGTGTCTAAAATACTTTGAAATGGAAGGTGGTTTTGGCAACCCGGTAAACACCCAGAGTGCATTGCAACAGTACAGTCCCGCCTTGTCCCGCTTTAATGTGATTGGATGTGTGGTCATACTATGATTGACTGTGTGACGTTGGTGGCAGTGATTGGCTCCTGAGTCAACAGGCACGAATATCGAACGTGTTAGCGCGCTCTTTCTTTCTTTCTTTCACTGCCGGCGCTCACCGAGTCACCGCTCACTATCGACAGTCGACATTTAGAGGTGATATTAATAATAGGCTAGCTAGCGTTATAGTCTAGATATGGACGAGGAAAGGGGTCGTGCCAGAAAAAAGACGACCAGGGCTCAGACTCGGCGGTCTCGCTCTCGCAGCAGAAGCCGTTCTACCTCCGTAACATCTCCAACAAACCCGCCGCCCGGAGAAAGGAGCAATGGCGAACTGCAGGGACAAACCAGGAGACACCTGTCCGTGTCCGGCCACGCTCACAGGCGAACCTCAACGCCACTCCAACTCGCGCTGATGTGTGGAGGTAAATTTGTCTTTCACTAGTGTGTGCTTTTTGCTTCATTGTCCAAAATGTTTTTCTTCCATGCACCTGCCTGCTGTTTCATCATGCGTTAAGATGGGTGCAGGCCGCTTTAGACCTAGCGCGTGGTAGAGCCCTGCACGGGCCCGTGGAGTTAAGGCCCGTCCGGCCCTAAGCCCGTTGAGTCCAGAAACGAAGCCCGACATATTTTTATTTAATATTATGTAAGTGCCGCCGCCGGTCGCTCTATTGGTGCACGGCCGCGGACGCAACAGCAGCAGCTACTAATTATAACTCACAGCTGCACTATATCGCTCTGATAAACCCACATTAAGGAACAATTAAGTGGACTCACGCTGCATTATAAAACCCAAATCCAACTTTGTTTAGTGTGGTAATATTGCTCCCGCAGTATTTAATTTATTTTTATTGCTGCGGATCTCCTGAGATGAATTCTGTCAGGAGAGCCGTAGCCTAGGCTACTTAGTACTCGGTGTGTGTGTGTGTGTGTGTGTGTGTGTACAGCTGCGCTGCATAATAATTAGGAGAGAGAGAGGACGAGGGTTTAGGCGCGGAGCGAGAGAGATAGAATGTAAAACAAAGTCTTTATAGTTTTGGCCAGATTTTAGTGTGCTTGTGTGTGTGGACTGTGGAGGGGTTAGTGTCACGTCACTATGGAGTAGACAGCAGCGCGCTGCGGAAGCAAGTCCAGGTGAAATTAATATACGTGAGCCCGCCCGGCCCACGGCCCGTTGGTCAGGGACAGAGACGGCCGGTAAGGGCCCCGTCTTGCAGGTCTCTAGCGCGTGGTTCATTTTATTATTTACACTCCGCTTTGAATGTTGCCAAACTAAAATGAATATGTTCCTTATCAGAACATGCAATGGAGCAGTATGGCTTTTTCTACAGATCCTACTGTACAGCCAGTAAACCATGGTATCCACAAGCTGCACGTTTCATTGCATGTTCGTTCATCATAAGGCTATGGAATAGTTGATATGCGGTCTGGTATGCTGGCTGCAGTGGCTGGCTTGTGTGGTGGACATTTTTGTCAAAATATTTTTTTTGCCACAGCCATACAAAATGAGTGGACAATGCATTATAATCAGAATCATAAAGATGATGATGATGACCATAGACCTGTATTCAAAATACTCAATTAAAAGTACCACAGTATTGGCATCAAAGTGTACTAATAGTAAGAGTACTCTTATTGCAGAATGTCCCATTTTCCCAAGTTCTAAATGTGTACAAATCTTTTGAAAATAGCCGCTCTACAAGCTCACAATGCATCAACACATTGTGAGCTTGTAGGTCTGCTATTTTCAAATGGCCAAAAATGTGTATATAGGGTGGTTAATGTATGTTTTTTAGTCAAATTTTTAATCTCAAAAGTAACTATAATAAAGTTATCAAATGATTGTAGTGGAGTAAAAGTACACATTTTGGCTCTGAGATGTAGTGGCTATACAAACATCTCAAAATTGTACTGAAGTACTGTACTTAGTTACTTTCCACCATTGCCAATGAGACATTTTGGGTGATATCCGATATAATTAATTGCTGTTATGGCTGCTAACCAATGTCGATATCACGATATGATCTCATTCTGTATTGAAAAAATCAGACTTGTCTGAAGTCAGTGGTGCTGTACTGTACTTATACTGTAGGCTACTGTACTGTATAAGCCCTCCTCCCTGGCCTGTCGTCTGTGTGTTAGGCTGTGCAACAGTTACACTTGGTGGTGAACAAACTCTATTTCCGTGCTTGGACAGACGGACCCAGGGACAGACAGACCCACGGACACTCAAAAACTTTTTGTCCATTCTGAAAAATACATGAAACGGGGTTAGGGGTTAGTACCCTTGTGTACATTAATTTTGAAGCAATGTCTTATGTGTTTCATGTTCCTATGTTGCTTCATGCTCATGTTGCTTCATGGTTGAGTTCACTGACTAGTAAGTAATTAAATCCTAACTTATTTATTTTCCCCTCACATTTGTAGAATGGTAACACATCTCACCAAGAGGGTGGACTCTCTCGGATGCCGTCAAGGAGTTGTCCAGCGCCGTCAAGGAGGGCTTTTCAGGGGTGACTGAGAGGCTGGACAGGATGGAGGCATCCATCCTGCAAACGCCTCCTCCTGCCAGCCAAAAAATTCCCCTAGAGTTGTCGGTATGTACTTAATCTACCTATTTATCTTTATCCTCAACATTTTTCAGGCCATGAAGGACCCCTAATATCTGAGAGAAATTAAGCATGGACGCCCCACTACATATTGTGTTGCAGATTAAACTTCCATAAAGTTCAAGCTATTTATATCTGCTCTTTTCTTATTTTATTAGACGATCTACAAGCTTGTACAACTCTAGAACCCCTTGTATAAATGTATGGCCGTGACCCTACCCAGAATATTCATATTTTACCTGACAAGCACTTGGAATTGTAGGCGTTACATTTAGTTTGACTCTGTTCCTCAAATGTTTGAAAGTAGCTGACCTACAAGCTAGCCACAACGCCTCAAACTGGGAGTCGTTGTGAGCTTGTAGATCGTCTTTTTTCATGTTTTCTGCTTTCTTATGTGGGTATTGAAAAGGTCTTGAAAGTCATTAAATTGTGACTTATGCAAATACCCTGTATACACTTACTGTATAGGCTACTGTACGTTGGTTTGTTTATTGTTGAGTGAGAAAACGATGTGTGCACATTGAGCTGATCTGCATGGGGGATCCTCAATCATCTATATAACAGTATGTCCAATATTATCCATGTATAATGGCATTAAGCATGTACTGATATCTATGCCCTCTCCATGAAGCATGATTAGACACCACTGTATTAATGTCCCTACAGGCCGCTGTCCGGGACACCTACCGAGAGCTGGGGGCGGACTGGCACGTCCAGCCAACTGACTTGTACGTTTTGTTTTTACCTCTGAAATGCCTCCGTTTTGTGAAATAACAAAACCTATAGCCAATGGCAATTTGTATTTAAATTATATTTCTGTATGAGCGTTATCTTAAAAGTGTCATTATCCACAGCTTCAGGAATGATCACAATGAAAGGATCACCAAGGCGGTCATTCAAGCCATCAGGGATACAGAGCCCGACTGGGGCACCCAGTTGATCAGGAGTAAGTCTAACATCACATTTATTTGGGGACTCATGCTGCATTCACATGGGATCAGGCAGACGGCAAGTTTGGCAAGTCATTTTAGTGGATGGTAGCAGAACGGTAAACGGAACAGGACGGCACGGCAGCCAGAACTGGCCACGGTAACGGCAGACTGAATCAATGTTAAAATATTTTGCTGTCTACCGCTTGCTTGATCCTGTGTGACTGCAGCATCATTAAAGTGGTAATTTTAACAATTTGGTCACCTGGCTTACCATGTGATCCTAGTTTACTGAGGCACTACACTGTCTCTGCATTCTATGTATCTTTACCTTGCTTACTGTAAATCACTCTTGATAAAGTGTCAGCTGCTAAATGCCAAAATTGTAGATTAGTGTTGATTTGACACAGTTAAAGATGGCACACTGACCATCAAATATTGCAAAATGTAATATTGGTGTGTTTTTTGGTTAAATAGGTTAGTTTTCTATTCAAATAGTAATCATGTCTGTATGCGTTTGCTAAATAATAGGGGTCTCCCTGTCTCTTCTTGCTCTCAATAAACAGAAAATGTTCGTCAGAGTAACCCCATTTAGTTTGACAGTTTACATTTTGGCTGCTACTTTCTATCAGCATCCTTTTGAGATGCCTTAATATAATACATTTAGAGATCATAATGCATTTTTGTTGTCATTTGTCATTCACTAGAAGCCTGTAACAGGGCCTTTGAGAATCTGAAGCAACAGAACAAGATCGAGTTGGCCGGGACACAGGAGGAAGTCAAACGGAGGAAGCTAATGACCAGCCGACGGGATCGGGTGAGTTATTGACTTGCTCTGCTGCAGGACACAATTCAATTCAAAGTACAATACAATAAAAACAGTTGAAAATGAGGAAAGAATATACAGATGGAGGGGGTACAGCATTTTGTAAACGGAGCCATGTTGCATTGTTATATACAGTACATAAAGCTTTTTTCTTTAAACAAATAGAAGCAATTCTTTGCAGTCACTTTGGGACAAATGGCAGCATTCTTTTCTCAGGACTATGTAAATAGTATACAGGGAAAAAAAATCTGATTTAAGCTCTGTTTAAAGGTAGCAGCTCTGTTAGCAGCTGGTCCAGCGGTCTACTTGGCAAATTACGTTTCTGAACGTCTCATCCTCCATATTTCCGCGTGCTACTGAAAATAGCCGATCTACAAGCTCACAACTTGTTGCGGAGGTGACACGTTGTGAGCTTGCAGATCATCCATTTGTAGCCTACAACTTGTGCATCCTCGTTCCTGTCACTCTCCGTTAACTCTCCCTGTTAACTCCTTTCTTTCAACGTTTATCTCTGCGCGGCAGGAGGCTACGGTAGCCTGTGGGTCATGAGTGCGAGAGAGATTACGTAAATACCCTAGTTAAAGTGAAAAACGATTTGTTGATTTTCATTTTTTTACATGGAAAAAAAACGCAATTTCAATTTAAATTGATTAATCGTGCAGCCCTAGTGGCAATTTGAACTATTTGGGCATAATGGAGTACCCCATGCAGTATTTAAGCTTGATTCAGTATTCAGTATTTAGATATTTGATCATTTGATCAGAACCACCCCCTCCCTATGCCAACACGTAACTAAAACTATCTTAAAGAACCACTTCATCACTTTTCAACCTATCTTTATGTAATAGGTCCTCAGTAATCATGATAAAATGGCACTTTTTTTCCCTACTCAGTCTGTCTCATAGGAGGGCTGTGGGCAGTTCAGAAACCAGTCCACCAGTGACATCGACGGGGAATCCAAGCTAATAGAAACGGCAGGCTTTCTAGTCATGAAACGTTGCAATGCGAAAATGGAAGCCATCGTTCTCATGATAAGAGAAACAAAAGTGAAATATTGTTTAAAAAACAGACCAGTTTGAAGCGAGTGGTGCAACAGCACCCCCTATTGGTACTCTAAACATAGTAACATGGTCCCAAAGCTGTTCCTTGGAGTGGTTTCACCACTCAAAAAGAAAATCTGCCTAACGCTGTCACTGGTGGATGGGTTTTTGAACTGCCCACAGCCCTCATATGAGCCTTTAAAAAAAGAAAAATCATGATTATTAGTGAGGACCTATTATATCAAGATAGGTTGTGAAGTGGTCCTTTAACCATGTTAGATTAATTGAAAACACCGTCCTTGGTTCTGGTGACTGATTGTTCTGCCCTGGCAAATGCGTCTTAGCAAGGCTTAGACAGACAGATAACAAAATGAAGGTCCAGTCAACCGTTTTCCTCAAAGTATGGCTTTACTGGGAGGTTCTTCATAAAATTGTAAAACTGTAACACATAAACAGAAAATACATATCACTGACATTTTTACCATAATAAAATACAGTAAGTAATTTGGCATGAGTGGGAATAATGTAAATACAAATCCAATACTGTTCTACATTATATTTTCAAGAGTCCAGAAAGGACATCCACCATAGGTTATCATTACCAGCGCAGCAATGATTAAACAAATAGAGTAACTGTGAGATGTGGCAACATAAACAACAATAATTCTCTTCAGTGAAACTCAATAACTAATATTTTACACTCTGAAACAATCCACATGTGCACATGTGTATCACTGTATCACACTCACGAATAAATCTGCTCCAAGGTTGGGACGCAGAAAACAACTCTGGGACCTTGTACACATTGCTTGTATTCACACCATGACTCAGAAGTTAATGGAGGATAAACAGGAAGTAAACGTGTCACCTCTAGTGCAGTGAGGTCTATGAGGGAGGTATTTGTGAGTGACTGACTGCCATCTATTGACAGGATTTGGAACTGCAGTAACAGCGTCAATAATATCAACGCCCTTAATAATCACAATAATCCATTGATCCATCCAGTGTTTTTTTTTTTTTTTCAATTTCTGTTCAATGATTTTATTTTATTTCCCCCAAAAAAGGATGTTGTCAATTATGAATCTAAGATGGTTAAAATAAAAAGTGTCTGATAACAGTAATATAGGCTAAAATGTGTAATTTACCTAGCACATTATGTAGACAGCAGTTAGTTTACTTATAGTATCACTGTACAGATTATACTCTTGGCTCTTAGAAATAGTAATTGATGATCAAAAGTTAATTTGTATTTATGATGTTTCTAGTTTACTGTAAATTGCTCTGGATTAAGTGTCCTAAATGTCTCAATTTGAAAATTGCTGAATCAAGAAGTCTGGGTTTCTATTTTATGCCTGAGTAAATGTTAAAATGACCCCTAGCATAGCATGTTTTTTTGTATTGCTTTAAAAGTCTAACCTGCTCTTTTCCTTATGTTTACCCAGCTCTACAAAAAGAGAAAAGAGGTGGGAGAGACATTCCTCAGCGCGGAGGACCTGATCCACCTTAAAGGAGCCGACGCCAACTTCGTCAGTGACGAATACAGCGACGAGGACAAGACGTCATTCAAAGCCATCAAGCCCAAGTGGCGCTCTACACGTCTGACAGCAATCATGCAGCGGTGTCAGGAAAAGCTTGAGTCCAACAGAAGGCATGGCGTAGAGCCCAAAGAGACACGCCACCGCATACAATCTGGAGCCTTCACGCTCAGATCCCCCCCTTCTGCAGAGAGCAAAAAGCTCTATATAAAGGAAGCCCAGCAGGAGGGTGAAGAGGAAGAGACTGTAGGAGGAGGGAGTGACAGAGAGAGTGACAGAGTGAGTGGCATAGTGAGTGGCATAGTGAGTGACACTGACTGAGTGTGTGTGTGTGTGTGTGTGTGTGTGAGCCCTATATATCTTGCGCCACCGCTTATCCCTAAACTTATTTGCCATTTTTAACTATTTTAAAATAGTACAAATAGCCCATCTACTGACAAGCTAACAACGTGTAGATGTAGCTAGTTGAACTATTTTTAAATGTTTTAAGATAGTAAAAAATGGCAAATAAGTTTAGGGATAAGGGGTAAGTGGCGCAAGATGGAGCCCACAGTGTCTGAGTGAGGTTTCCCCTCCTGCACTCCATGCCCTCCCTGACTTGTGTGTGTGTGTGTGACTGACTGTTGACCTTGTTCAGGAGAGACTTTGTTGTTTGTTTTATTTTGACCAAAAACCTGTGTCCACCACGCCAGTGTGGTATGTATCGATCACACCCTGTCGTTTTTATTGTTTTATTCAGCTACTCGGGGACCCATCCTGTCGTTTTATTGTTTTATTTATGTGAAAAAAGGATGTTTTTCACAGCGACGGAATAAACATAGAGAAACAGCATACAGAAATGACAGTCAGCAGGCATCACTGAACTAAACAATGCACTTACAGTAATCAAAGACGCACACTGGCACTGCAATGCTGCACAATAATGAAGATAGTTTAGGAGACGAGTGAACGTGTAGTTGACTTGCATTCACCGCTCCGACTGTCTGGAATAATGACACAGAATGCATTGCGCACTTAAGGTGGCAGCCAGGTACATATTGCGCTGAACAGTTCTTAAGATGGTAACTTATATTATCTTTGGAACCTTTGTAACAAGCAGGCTAGTATAGGCTGTAGTAGTAGGCTGCTAGGCTGCATTCTACGGCCTCATTGTGCAGACAAACACTGTATGGTTTGGGTGTCAGATGACAAAATAACATTATCTGTCCACTACCCACTCTTTTAACTTTGACACTCTTTTGAGCATTATATAAATGTCTCCCTTTCACCTAACTATCCCACTGTTCCTGCCACATTAGATTAACTTCCTCCCAAATTATACACTTAACTTCTGCCTTGCTAAAGCTAACATTCATTTCTACCACCCCTTTCTCTAAAGCCTTCTTAGCCAACTTATCTGCTTTCTTTCTCATTCCCGATCACCCCTACATGCGCTGGAACCCATAAAAATTTATCTGACCACCCTTCTGCACCAACTTAGTAATTACCTGGAGAACTTCATATAATAAACCTTGACGGCAACTTGAATAGGATGATCTCAGACATGCTAGGACTGCTGCAGAATCTGTACAAATTACAACCCTAGCCAATCTTGCTGTTTCCCTCTGTCACTGTTTCCCTCTGTCACTGCACCGCAATGCGGCTCCATTTTAAACCTCAGTGGCGTGCACAGATAGACACTACCCTGCCCTTTTGGCAATTTTGCTCTTTAAAAAAAAAGAGTGTGGACCATGCAGTGACATTGATCAAGTCTTGATAAGAAACGCTTCTACTATATTATTTAGGCCCCCACAATCTAAAGCTATGTTTCTATGTCAGTGGTTCTTCGATTAAAGAAAAATAGCAGACCTACAAGCTCGTGAGCTTGTAGATCTGCTATTTTTCAATAGCTAAAGCACCACAATGGGTTCCCGCCCCAAAATGCGCTGCACAAGGTGTCCTTTTTTTCACTTGAGCCCCTGCCCCTCTAAATGTCTGTGCACGCCACTGTTAAACCTAAAGCCCCGCCTACTGTATCCGGGTCTGTCGATCCACGTCATTGGAAAGTCCGTCGCTCATTGGTTGGTCCGTCAGAGAGAATCTTATCCGCTGCAGCTGTGTGTGGATTTTACAAGCACACACACACACACACACACACACAAACACACACACACACTAGAGTTTAAAATGTTGGCCCGAGCCCGGACCGACCCGACGGGTCGGTCCGGGCTCGGTCCGGGCCGACTTCAATTTGTTATGTATGTGTCGGGCTTTGGGTCGGGACGGGCTAGTCATTTTATATATGATATTATTCATATTATTATTATATATATTTTGGGCCGCTGCCGCGTTGTCTCGCTGCTGCGCTGCACCGCACAGACAGCAGCTTGTGTGTAACATGTGCGTTCGTGCCGTGTTGCTGGTATATTATTATTATTATTATTATTATTATATTTTTTGCGCCGCCGCGTTGTCTCGCTGCTGCGCTGCGCCGCACAGACAGCAGCTTGTGTGTAACATGTGCGTTCGTGTTGCTGGTATAGATATTATTATTATTATTATTATTATTATTATATATATATATTGCGCCGCTATCGCGTTGTCTCGCTGCTGCGCTGCACAGACAGCAGCTTGTGTGTTACATGTGCGTTCGTGTTGCTGCTGCTCTTAATTTTTGCACCCAATTCAATTCAATTCAAAGGGCTTTATTGGCATGAGAAAACATACGTTTACATTGCCAAAGCACCCACCCCCCTCTCCCCCATGACCTGCCTTGACCAATAATATTGATTTACCTTACGTGTCAGCGGAACACAAACTGCGCGGCAAAGGTGAAAATAAAAACAGGAAACATGGAGCCCGCTGAAGTAAAAAGGAGACTGGCATCTGGTGATTATGGTTTAGTTGTGCACGAAAGCAAAAAGCTGAAGTCTGAGGTATGGAAGAACTTTGACAAGGTGCATGATGAGAACAATGATCAAGTGGATTTTGTGCAGTGCAAACGCTGCAAGGCTGTGTTGAAACCAGGGGGGCAGTCAGCCAGATATTTCGTGAAGCCTCATTTGAAATCGGTAGTTCATATAATGGCCTGTTGTGGCGCTGGACTGGACCCAAAAAGCCCCATAGCTCCATAGAGGCCCATGTATTTTGGCCCAACTTCACCTAGACTGTATTACCTTAATAAACATGGTCATGAATAATTTCTTCTTCCAGTCACTAGTTTAAAGTCTCATTTCTAATGTCATAATATTCTTTTTGGAAAATTATGGTCCCATTAATTAAAAAGATTACCATAAAGTCGCGTATGTTCTGAGGGGCGTGGCTACCGTTACAGTCTATGATCGGGATTCCCCTCCCACTCAAGAGTCTTCTCCTCCCACTCGAGTCAAAATAAAAACCAACGGAGAAGAAGGGAGGAAGTCCCGCCTCGTTGTCTGGGCAGCCAATGACCAGCTGGTACAAAACGGAGCCAGCCAATGGCCAGCTGGTACCAAACGGATCTAGAAAGATGGCGACTTACATCAGGAATTAGCATATTATTACAGGCTTCATTTTACGTTCATGTTAGACCCGGGGAACGCTTTGTCCATATTTTTTACAGTCTATGGTTGAAACACAGCAGCAAAAATACGGGGACCTCCAGTCTAGCAAGGCACACAGACCGGTGTGAAGAGGCCGGGCGGCTCCCTGTCCAAGCGGGTCAGGCAAGTGTGGCATCGTTTGTAACAACTACCCCCAAAAACATGCCTTTAAAGGTGAAACAAAAAGTCACAGAGAAATGTGTCAGCTTTTGCTGTAAAGATATTAGGCCGTTTAATATCGTGAATGGAGACGGCTTTGGAGAGCTGGCACAAGAGCTCATTAACGTGGGTGCTGCACACGGCAGAGTTGCACTTAGCTCAGTTATGCCATGCAATGTTACAATTGCTAACTGGTGTACTCGCTTGGCAAACGAGAAGAGGGAATCCTTGGCAGAGAGGATACAGGGTTTTCTCAACGGTGGCACTGTCGGCATGACAACAGATATGTGGACCGACGACTATCGGAAAATAAGTTATCTGACGATCACGTGCCATTTCATAACAGAGGAGATGAAACTTGAGGCACACACACTGTCAACCTCGATGTTCCCATCGGATGAGCCAAAGACTGGAGAGAATATCAGACGGGAGATTGTCAACAAGCTATGCAACACTTTTGGCATTGATCCCGCTGCTCTGAATAGAATTGTGTGGGTTACTGATCAGGGCAGCAACATTATGCTGGCTTTGCGTCCATACCACCGACTCGACTGCATTGACCACGTACTCAACACAGTGTTACGTCATGGACTTGACATCAAAGATCTGGAGGCGGATGGCTGTCCTGACATGGCAGATACACTTACTGCTGCAAAGGCGTTAGTGAGGTTTGTTAAACAGAGCGGGCTCGCAGCTGACTTGACCAAAACTCTCTTGCAAATGGGGGACACCCGGTTCAGTACAGTTTACCTCACACTGACATCTATCAAGGCCGTTTACAATGAGCTTCAAGCTAAACTGGAAGTGAAGGGAGAGAGTGAAAGGATCGAAAAAATTGGCCCGGACACACTGAGCTTTTTAATTTACTTCCTGAAGCCTTTCTACGAAGCTCAGAAGGAACTCGAGGGAGACAAATATCCTACACTAAATCTTGTGGTGCTTTGGAACGAGAAACTGAAACGTCACTGTCAACCCCACGTAGACGACTCAGCCCAGCAGGCCGCCGTGCGGAAAAGACATGAAGACTGGCTCGCTCGTAAAGTGACCATAGATGACCGTCACAAAGTCGCCATATTCCTCTGGCCAAAATGTAATCAGTTAAGAATGATGTCAACATCGCACAGGGACCGTGTGTATAACCACGTCCGCGCTCTTATCCTGAACGTGCCTGAAGCAGCACCAGTCCCAGATGTTGACACCGATGGAGAGGAGGCTGGGGAGCCGGCGAGACCTGCACCTCCGGAGGCACAAGATCCTGACATGTTTGCAGAGTGGGAAAATGAGCACCGAGCTGGCGAGAGACAAGCTGACGAGGTGTCTCTGTATATTGCCCAGACGCCTGCCATGGCTGATGAGAGAGATGTCCTTGGTTGGTGGAGTGCCAACAAGTCAACATACCCCAAACTAGCAAGGTTGGCTAGATCAGTGCTTTGCATCCCGGCCAGCAGCAGTTCCAGTGAACGGGTTTTCAGCGCTGCAGGCAGAACCATCTCCGAGCGAAGGACAGCGTTGAATCCATCTACAGTGGATTCCATCCTTTTCCTGCACAATAACCTGTGATTTGGTGAGTAGCCCCCCGGCCCCTATAGCCTTTAATTATATAGTCACTGGTAAACATTATAAACCATTAAATGTAGGCTTAGTTTCTTCTCTTGTGATTTTATCACTTAGCCTTTCTTTTATTTAATTTCAGCTGCTGTTTCGTTGGATTAGTCCGTCGCCGCTGGAACTAGTGGCCTTCTGTATGCGGCCTTGCATTGGAGTGTTGAACTGTTGTGTTCTATAGTTGTGTTTATGCTTTGTTTACGGACTAATATAACAAATATTGGTTATTTTATTTTGCCTATTTTTACATTTGAATTTATTCTGGAAATGCTTTTTGTTACTGGACTCGGACTGATATTATTATTTATTTATTCTTTATTGTTTTCATGTTGAACTTGTTGTAAGGCCTATGTTCACATATTTCATTTCGTTATCCTTGGCTTTTATTTAATGCATCCTATAGGATAATTCATGTGCAGACTTGTTTATTTTAGTATAGCACAATGTAAAGACTTGTTTGTTGATTGTTAAAATGCCGCGCTGCTGCGGCCATGATGCAGCGCAATAGCCTATACTTTTTCCATGCACAATTGTATCGCTAATAGCGATACAATTGTGCATGGACAAATGATTCGCTATCGCTATTAAGCATAGGTTTATTTTGTCTGCTAAATATAAAAAAGCACTTTTGTATATCCAAGGACATTGTGAACTTAGTTTGGCTGCCGTGTCCTCCGGCTCTGATTGAGGCTCCGCTTTCCAAATCTATAGGCCGCTATAATATGTTCCTTAATTAGGATGGTAATTACAATAATAGCGTTGTAACATTTATATTTGCTCCAGTCCAAGCTGTGTGTTTTTTTTTAATAAAGACAGTTGGACATGGGTACAATGACTGATGTTCTTAACACATTAAGATTTGATGAGAAAAACGGCTGCCTGCAGCAATTAAGCTTGTTTAGAATAAATGTCGGGTTTCGGTCCGGGTCGGTCTCACTTTGTCAATTATATAAACGGGCTTCGAGCCGGGCCCGGGCTGAACTTCTGTCGGGCTGGGCCGGGTCGGGCTCAACATTTTAGGCCCGATTAAAGCTCTACCACACACACGCACACGCACAGAGGCGAGTGGAAGTAGGCAGCCTGCATGCACTCAAAAACGTTTTATATTAAATTAAATTAATATCGTGAATTAATTATAAACGGTTTATTGATTAAAGAACCATGAAAGAAGAGATTTATAAACATAGCCTACTCTGTTGTAAAGTATAGGAAGTAATACATAAACAGACAGACAGACAGATAGATCTAGAATGGTTTGGACATATAATAATAATAATACAGCAAATTAATTATAATGTGATAATCGTCTTATTGTCAACGTTTAATACATTAACAGTATAATCGTCTTATTGTCAACTCTAATGGATATATGGATTCTGATAATACAACCTTTCTACTTGTATTTGTCACTGTTGTTGCTTTTTGCCATGAACATAATTGTGTGTAAGTGTTGTTGCTTTTTTGTTGTTACTGAAAAGACACATTTCCACATTGTGGACAATACATTAAACTAACTAACTAACTGACTTTCAGTTATACAAAAAACAATCCGATATTTTGATCAATTATAAAATATTTATTTGATGATTTACAGTAAATGACAGACAACAAAAAGTTCAATCAACTAATAAAGTAGTAATAGTATCCATGTATCACTTCTATAATGTTCTGTGAAAATGGACTGATTTAAAATGACCTGCCGATTAAGTAATACATACAGTACAACATATTGTAGAAAGTAAAACATATTTTCTTTTTATTGTTTCAAATTAAGTCTTCTTACATGTTGCATATTGTTTCATCAGTTTCTCAAACACCCTGTGATAAATCTTCATCTAAATGCATATAGAAAAAATATATGATTGGTTTTAGTTCATGTGTCAGTTAAATGTTCACTTTATGAACATGAAATAAAGGAGAAAGTACATATTCCAGAATGAAATTAATTTGCTTCTATCCATTCGTAATATTCAGAAACTCTAGTCTGTATGTCGCATACATAAATGTAGAATCAGTGGTATCAATTATAAAAAAAACTTTTAGTTCTCCATATTATACAACAGAATATGTTGTAAGATTTGGGAATCTCAGTTGCCTTTAAAAACTAAAGTTAACCAAGCCTTCTAATACATTTTCATAATGAAACCCACATGGGGCCATCTATAGGTCTGTGAGTGAGTCTGTGTGTCTGGCTAGGACTAATCAGTGCTGCCACCCTCTGGCGGAGTCAGGTTAAGTCTAATCAGCATCAAATTACTTGTGCTCACTACTACACCACAGATGTATTTGTTTTTAAATAATGTGTGTTGTTTTGTGCATATTTAGCTGTTAGTTTTCTTTAACACTCGCATGTCTGAAGTAAGGCCAGGACTTCAGGTAAAAAATACCTTTGTTCATGCAATGTTATTGGGTACTGTCTCCAGAGGTTTTGACCTCCCCCAGTGGGGTAGAGACATTGTTATTGGCTACTGTCTCCAGAGGCTGTGACCTCCCCAGCGGGGTAGAGACAATGTCTTTTAAATTGGACAATGGGCTGTCCACTCCCGTGGGGGGAGGAAGGGGTTGAGGGGTCAGTTTGACCGAAAACAAACGTGCAAAGATGCCTAAATTCCTATTTAGAAAATGTTTCAGAAAAAACAGTTGATTTGAATCGAATATTTACGAAAGGTCATGGAAGGGGAACCTTCTGAGAGCTTCATGTACAAAGATAAGATAAAGATAAAGATAAGATAAAGATAATCAACTTAAAAATCTCAAAATGGGTCAGAAAGACCTCAAAGACATTCAAGTGTTAAGAGTCATCAAACGATGGTATCGGATTGTGTCACTTTGAAGAGGGTTGTGAATGTTTCAAGTCACAGACTACAGACTACAGACTACATCTCCTCCAAGCTTTCAATAGCTTCCTCTCGGGTGATCTCTCTCCATTCTTGTGGAATCGTTTCGCTGCTCGCAAACTTTTTGCCATAATTCTTCTCCAGTTCCTCTTGAAATTCACACACAAACCACTTCCAGTATGGCAATTTTGATTCATCAGGCGTGATCTTCCAGTTGGCATACTCTGGGCCAGCTTTTCGATACTCCTTGTATGGAAAGCTCTCCGTTTTTGAGACGTTGAAACCATCATCACCTCCAACCTCTGTCGTGCAGAAAGTAACACAAAGTATCGGTTCGTCTTTAAGGGACCATCCGCAAATTCCTGGCGAGCGATGAAAACGGACGTTGTGATCGTCGGGACTGTGATCCTCAAGGGTGTTGGTGCAAATGGCGTGACAGAACGGACACTGTGCCCAGCAACACTTGCACAAATGGTCGATTAGAATTTGATCCGGCCTCACACGGACATCCTCCGTGTTGATCGAGAGGCTGTTTAGATCCACCATCATGGAACGCAGACCTTTCTTGATCTCATCTTTAAGAAAATCAAATTGGTGTATGTCATTGAGGTTTTCGTAGCAGTTTGTGTCAAATCTTAGATCGTCTTTTAACAGACTGGAAAACACCTCCAGCCACATTTCGGTGTCTCCGCTCAGCGTCGTGACTTTCTCTGTCGCGTCATGCACGGCTTGATCCAGAAGCTGGCACACGTCCTCCACGTGATTCTGCATGATACCGAGCACCTTGTCGTGATTGGTGGCGATGTATTCCTTCACCTCTTCTTTTATAAATGTCTCCACGTGTTTCCTTGGACTTGTGATGTAGTGCATGTAACTGTCAAAGTCAGCTCGCTCCGCCAGTGATCCTAAAACGTGTCTCTCCAAGTTCACCCTGTTCCCGCTGAAGGGAGGGAGACTACTCTTCATCTCTCCAGCCAAGCGAAGGGCAGTCTTGTCATAGACAGACTGAGTGGCAGACTCCTTCAGTTTGCTACAGAGCAGCTCACCGAGCACAGCGGCAGAAGAGTTTCCTTCACAATAGCCTCTGAACGCGTTGTAGTATTGCTCCTTTTTGTTTTCCAAATGAGTGAGTGGATCATTGTTGTTCTTGAATTCTTTGTGAGACTTGGAAAGACAACTCTCTGCAGCTTGAAACGCATGAAGTAAAAGGTCAACTTTAAACGCCGGTTTAAGGGCGTATGTCTTGTCTGAATCAAACTCTTTGACCTGGTTTATGACCTTCGTTGCTACTTCTTGCAAGTAACTGCTGTTGTAGCCTCTGGTTCCAACAGGTTTGCTCTCAATCAAGGCAACGGATTGATCCACAACATTGCGGATGAAGGTTCTAGCCTTTTGATAAGGAAGTAGGTCTGCACTAATCCCAATCCGGTTCAACCCTTTAGAGAACATGCCTTTAGGGCTTACATAAACTGAATAATTCCCTAGATTTGATAGGTTTTTGTAATTGCCACAGCTTCTGCGTTCATGATAGTGCTCAATGCCCATCTCCTGAAGGATAGAATCTACATCCTCTTGAATGTTGATCTCTTTTATGGAAGGAATATCAGCAGTGAATTCAGTAACCCAACCTTTCCAAAGAGCATCAAACGCCTTTTCTCGCTCCAGTTCTTCGCCTTTTAACTCGCCTGCGAGCTCTTTGCTCTTCTGTAGAAGCTTGTTCTCGTACACCGTCTTCTTATCATCCAGCTTCTTCCGAGCATCTCTCTGCTGAATAATCTCCTGGAGCTTCTGTTTGGATCCTTTCACCAGGTCATCATGGAACTCTTTGATTTTGGTTTCAAATCGTCCTCTCCACTGAAGCAGTGCGTCTTTATCTTTAACGGCATCAAAGTGCTTCTTCATGTTCTGTACCACCTCTTTGAGAGTCTTGTTCATTCCTTTGACGAGCTCATCTTGAATCTTGTCAATGGTCTTTCCGTTATCGATCCAGGTGTGCAGTTGGTTTTCAGTGATCAACATGGATTGCCTCAAAGCAAAGGTCCACTTCCCATACTCCTCTTCAAGTGCTCTGTACACTGAAATTTCCCGTGTGTTTTTGAAACTGAACACAAAGTTTTCTTTCAGCAGGGCATTCCAGAGGTCTCCGATGGTGTATTTGAATTCTGACAGTGGAATTCCACAAGACTCTTTTGCTTTAGAGAGGATCACGTCCTTCAGCTCTTGGATGCTCTCACTGTAGCCCGGGTTTGGAGGAGCCATGGGTGGACTGCCTTCCCACAGCTGGGCAAAGTATTTCACATCGGTTTCCACATCAAATGCAATGATATCACTGAAGAACTCTGCATTGACCACTTCCTCCTTGGCAGCTAGCTTGGTCATCTCATCAAGATCTTCTTGTAGTCGTCTCTTCCCCTCCTTGTTTTTGTTACCAGCCTCGATATCTGTGACATTCTGATGAACAAACATACAATTTGGAGTCATCTTAACCTGCTTCATCCTCATGAAGGCCTGAACGGCAATGTGAAGAATGTCTTGCATGTCAGACGTATTCTCTCCAAAGATGTTGATCAGAGTCATGTTTCCCAGGCCAATGACAAACGTTGCCAGTTCGTTGTCATGGTGATACGTATTCTTCCCCGCCAGCTCGAGAGCTCGCAGTCCTTCGGTGTCCACGACCAGGACGTAGTCGAACTGGAAGACCCGTTTCTCCTCTGACACTTTCACCAGCTGCATGAAGGCTCCTCTGGTGCACCTGCCGGCGCTCACCGCAAACTGCAATCCAAACATTGCGTTCAGCATGGTGGATTTGCCGCTGCTCTGGATGCCTAAAACTGACAAGACAAAAACCCTCTTGTCTCCCAGTGTCTTGACGACCTCGTCTAGAACACTGGTGATCCACGTTAAAGGCACGTGAGCTGCATCTCCATCCATCAGCTCCATTGGATGTCCTGCGATCATGAGCTCTGCAGCCAGCTTAGGGTATACAGAGTGTCCTTCTTTCTTTGGAGATGCATGAGCTTCGTACATTTGTCCCAGTTCCCTCAGGATGTGCTCAAATCCAACTGTCGCTGAATACAGTTTCTCGGAAATGTCTTCCAACTCCTTTTTCTTCTCCTTCAGCTGATCTGGTTTGTCACGCTTCTTTTTCAAAGCCAAGACCGCTGACCACTTTGCATCATATTCCTGGTTGATTTGATAAAGATCGTCTGTTGAGAAGGTATCCAGTAAGATTCCAATCCATTTCAGGAAGTAACGTTTTTCATCCCCTTTCAGAGACTGCAGGTTTTGAACAAACAGCTTCATCAGCTCACTGGAGGATTTGTCTCGTTGTTCACTTCGTTTTTGCTCCATTTCCCTTTCTTTTTTAGATTTGTCTTTCTCCTTCTCGTCTCCTTGCAGACGGTATAGATCTTTATTGAGTTTGCACCACTCATGCCACATTTTGCCTTGGCATGGCAGAAATGTGTCTTTGATTTCTGAAAGCTTCTTTCCTTGAAGCAATGTCAGAATCTGCACAGCAGCAGATTTCCCTCTTTGGCAATCGGGTTCAGCTTCATCTGTTCTGATTCCAGAGACACTTGCCATGGTATCAAGCTGGAAGGATGCATGTGGTGTTGACAAAATCTTTCTGAGTATTGTTTTCAATTCTGTAGCCACATCCGACTGACTTCTACCCTTCAGACCCATTTTATATTTCCCTGATCCTATCTCAGCTGTAGCAGAGTCGTCGTCAGTTAGGAGACAAATGAGATGTGTTGGACGCTTGCGAAGGTCTGACAGAACTTTCCTACCTTTGTCACCTTTTCCCAGAGTAGGTACAAGGACAACGTTGACTGAAGCCTTGTTGATCAGTATCTCACGCTGTTCTTCGTGTAATACAGCATCTCCATGAAGGTTACAGAACGCAACACAGTCAGAGAAAGCATCATTGGCTTTTCCAGCAGGGCAATACCAGGCAATCTCTGCCATACCATCGATCAGGCAGTGAGATTTGGTGGCGCCTGGACAGTGCCTATGAAAGAACGTGCTGTGACGGTCATTGACTATGCTATTCATCAGCTGAGATTTAGATGACGACAAGGTGTCGGAGCCAAGACGGAAAAATGACACCATGGGTGTCTCAGCTTGACAGATGGGCATGTTCTTACTTGTGGTGGCACCTGATTTATCAGTCACCTTCCAGGCTTTTCTGAGTTGCCTAAAAGTCCATAAAGGACACTCGATATCCCCTGTGAACGGGTCTGGCACTAGCAACGGTAAGGCATACTGACACTGGGCTAGTTTAGTAATCATGTTCTGCCTGAGGAAGCTATCCGAGCAGTGAAACACTGCCATCTGAACGTCCATCGGATGGACGTGGCTCTGCTTCAGGCTGTGGCTCGTGTCTACATTGGAGCTGAATATGTCATCACAGTCGCTGTCTTCTGTGTCAACGTCATCAGCGAATTCAGTGGTTGCTGAATGCTTGTCCTCGGTACTGCCCACTGCTACTGGGATGTACCTGGCTCTGTGGTCTAGCATCAGCAACTTCTGAAGGAACGTGTGAGCTACGTCTTTCTCTGTTATTTCATCATGCGTCTTTATAGCAGGTTGAATTCTCAGAAAGTCAGCAGTAGTCAACTTATCCTTATAGTGGTGTTTGAGGTTAAGTCTAGAAAACAGTTCATCGACTTCACCAAGTTGCTCTTCTGGGATGATCTTCTCTGAATTCTTCACAGGTTTGTGTACTTTGCCAACCTTTAAATAGAACAATAAAACACATGGAAAACAAAGTTAATGCATGTACATATATGATGTTAAAGGTAGTGTAAGAGTGTTTGTTCAGTAACAGGAGTCTCCATGTCTCTGTTCAGTAACAGGAGTCTCCATGTCTCTATGATGTTAAAGGTAGTGTTCAGTAACAGGAGTCTCCATGTCTCTATGATGTTAAAGGTAGTGTTCAGTAACAGGAGTCTCCATGTCTCTCCAGTGTTTTTTATTAAACAGAAAAAGCATTTTCAGGAACCAAAACCAAAACTGAGATACCAATTAATTTGTATCCAATCAGGATAGTCACCGAGTGGCGCGCTACAAGCTTGTAGGTCTGCTATTCTTTGAAAAATCGAAAATCGACTGACATAAAAACATAGCTTTTTCAGAAAACTGTCATTTGTAGAATCTGATCTCAGGTCAGAATGGGTTAAAACAGGTATAATTGTAAGTGATGACTCACAATTGGAACTGGAACACTATAAAACAAAATAAGCTCATGAATAGCTACTGTTGAGATGTGATCTATATTGTATGCTCTTATTCTGAAGTGACAAGTCCCTAACAGGAAGTGCCTACATATTAACGTGTGTGTATATATTGGCCCAATAAACACTGACGAGTGGATGATGTGAACTGACGCTGCCTACTTGTGTGTTATTGATTTCCTCTGTATATGAGACTAGCTCTATAGGCTATCTAGATTCTTCCTACACTGCAATGGTAGCTCTGCTAACAGCTACTCTCTCAATGGTAGCTCTGCTAACAGCTACTCTCTCAATGGTAGCTCTGCTAACAGCTACTCTCTCAATGGTAGCTCTGCTAACAGCTACTCTCTCAATGGTAGCTCTGCTAACAGCTACTCTCTCTATGGTAGCTCTGCTAACAGCTACTCTCTCAATGGTAGCTCTGCTAACAGCTACTCTCTCTATGGTAGCTCTGCTAACAGCTACTCTCTCTAGCCTGATTATCAGACTGTAGCTTTCTTGCAGTCCACTTAGAGAGTGGGCGGGGTCTTTGGGCTGGATCCAGGCTATAGAGCGGCGCAGTCCCTCCCCCTTTCAGAACAACGAACGGCCCAGGAAATGAAATGCAATGCATTCTGACCATAGGATTTTCTTTAAGTATTTATTTAAAGACAGTTACGCCGCGGACAAAGCCAACTCGGATCGTGACAAATCATGACAATGAACACAATGTTTTGGGGACGATCAAATAATTTATAAGAAGAAAAACAAAACAAATAGTGTTGTCTCCTGCCTTTATTTTCTTATTTCTAATGATTTGATCGGCCCAAAATATTGTGTTCATTGTCATGATTTGTCACGATCCGAGTTGGCTTTGTCCGCGGCGTAACCGTCTTTAAATAAATGCTATTAAGAAACTTTAAGAAATGCCTATGAGGAAAATGAACGGCAATTTCTTTTCCAGGTCTCTCGAGGGGGCGGGACTGCGCCGCTCTATAGAGCACCGAAGTCTGACGTCACTTTCAGTAGAGGGCGTCAGTCCCCAGGTTCATGTATTTGTTTAGTTGCATTGAAATCCCCATTGAGGCGATTTTAGGTCGCCTCATATAACTGTGTTTGAAAAATAAACATGTCACCCCGGCCGCTTCACTCATATGGATATGAAGAATCAACTGACTGAGAGAAAACGCTAATGTTACTGCTGCTGAATTAGATTAGATTTTCGCTAGAAGCAGACTGTATCATATATGAGTGACTGACTGTTGCAAACGATGCAGAGACACCTTCCTAACAATAACGCCGAGACAGCTTGTTTATTTTTGGACCACAACGCTTATAGTAGAATATATTAAGATCACCCCATGTTATTATCCATAGAGAAATTACTTCCGCGAACCAGGGGAATCGTCGCGATGAGCGAGTTACGTCAGGACTTCGGTGCTCTATACTCTCTCCTGATTATGCTGAAATATTGTCACCTACCTGGAAATGATTTGTCCGTTTATTAAAGAGCTGGATATACACGGCTGTTACTGAACAAACACTCTATATAATGATTACGGTCGCAATATAGTGATTTAACCTTTTAACTAAAAACTTTTTTTTTAACCAAAAAATATCACCCACTCTACATTTAAATCAATCAGATGTGATGCAAACAGTCCTAGAAGTCAGGACAACAAAATGCACTTAACTTAAAAAAAAATAGAGATAACTTACACCGTCCTTGTTCTTGACCTTCTCTTTAATGGTGGAATCTGTTTGAATCAATAAGGATTAAACAAGGTTAAACCTATAGTAAGCGTCTTAATGTTGCTATAATAGTTAAAGTTACAGTATGTTGTGATTAAATGTTTTCCCGAAAGTCATTGCAAAAAGCAAATGCAAATATTTTCTGGATTTAAAGAGTACAGTCAGTTTAAATATTATATAATATATATTCTGGATTTAAAGAGTACAGTACAGCCAGTTTAAATATTCAAATATTGTCTGGATTAAAGAGTACAGTCAGTTTAAATATATTCTGGATTTAAAGAGTACAGTCAGTTTAAATATTCAGTCAGTTTAAATATTCAGTCAGTTTAAATATATTCTGGATTTAAAGAGTACAGTCAGTTTAAATATATTCTGAATTTAAAGAGTACAGTCAGTTTAAATATATTCTGGATTTAAAGAGTACAGTCAGTTTAAATATATTCTGGATTTAAAGAGTACAGTCAGTTTAAATATATTCTGGATTTAAAGAGTACAGTCAGTTTATTATAATATATCTTATATATATTATATATAACAGATTTAAAGAGTACAGTCAGTTTAAATATATTCTGGATTTAAAGAGTACAGTCAGTACAGTACAGTACAGTACAGTACAGTACAGTACAGTACAGTACAGTACAGTACAGTCAGTTTAAATTTTCAAGTATTGAAATTATGAATAATTGTACCTGTCTCACTTGTACCAGGATTAGTGCTGCTGGTCTTTGAAGACTTGTCTTCTTTTTCATCCTCCTTCTCTGAGCTTCCAGGACCATCCTCCTTCTCTGAGCTTCCAGGACCATCCTCCTTCTCTGAGCTTCCAGGACCATCCTCCTTCTCTGAGCTTCCAGGACCATCAGCTTTCTAAGAAAATGGAAAACATTCCACGTGTGAATGATTTGCAGAAACATCTGTAACTTTATTGTATAAGACAACATGGCAGACAGTCTGTCTTACAGAAACATCTGTAACTTTATTGTATAAGACAACATAGCAGACAGTCTGTCTTACAGAAACATCTGTAACTTTATTGTGTAAGACAACATGTCTTACTTGGCCCAGGAAAGATACCGTATGGACCTCAATGTGTTTGAATGTTTGAAATGTGGAAAGAATGTGTTTCCCCATAATATTATTATCTGATCACTATATCATTCCATTTTAATTGGATACTTGGGGAGTGGTCGCACCCAACTCTAATTCTACCAATCAATGCTTCTCAATGGGAACGGAGCAAGTTTTTTTTATTTTTTTGCAGAAATCCGTGAAAGGCAACACTGAATTTAAAAAAAATGGTGGCAGGGCAAAAATGGGGAAATTTTGTGATTGACCTTATTTATTTTATTTAAACCTCATTAAGTCTGGGGCTCAGAAATGGTAAATTACAGACAAAATAAATGTTCACTTTAATTTGAAGGAGGGGTTATGATTGAAGGAGTGTGTTTTGTGCAAAACTAATGCTTCGAATGGATTCAGAATCATGAAAACCCCCTAGTTTGACATTAAAGCAAAAGGGAAGTTTTGCCTTACATAGGATGTTAATGGTAGGGTCACAAGAAACCCCTGTGGAAATAATTGCCCAATACGTTCAGCCGGTCAGCAAGTGGATTCATGAATGTATGAATATAGACAATATTTTAGGCCAATAAAAAATACTACATACCAAATTTCCCACCCGTCCATCTCGGCTGCCGGACTATGAAACAAAAACAGTTTGATAAATTCTGGAAACTCTGTATTACATCTTAAGTGTTTATATTCTTATCCACCTTGTGCATCCTCAGTTGGCATCCAATTCTCAGGATCAATTAACAAAACAGAGATTGAGGAGTATTATCATTGTTAATATGAACCGTTCTACTGCGTAACGCGTGTGTGTCGGTGCTGCGTAATACGCTAAACCCGATATTTGTTTAATGTGTTTATTTCGCCGAGTGGATTTGTCGCGGACCTGGTGACGAGGCCGTCGCGTTATGATGACGAAACCGGAAGTCTAGCCATGCTCTGGGCTGCTAGGGCTTCTGGGAAAATGAGTTAAATGCAAGTGATTAGTGAACGGGGTTTGTTTGGACTACAACGTGCTGTGCAGGCTGTTTTCGTTTCGCATCATAATGGTCGCATGTTTTTCTCTTCAACAACAAACCATGGGACTATTTTCCGCCGGGTTTTCGTGAATCAAAGCTGCAAATACTTCACTTTACTAAGGTAATAGATCAATCCCAGCAGCCTAGGTGGTCTGCTTATGTTAATCTAAAGCCCTTAAAGTGTTAATGTTATTATTATTATTGAAACATCCAGCTAGTTCAGTGCCAACAAAGACAAGTAAGTATACCGTATATGTCGGATACAGGCCCTTCAGGTCGTCCCCTTCCTCGTCCGTCTCTTCCCTGGCAGGTAAGGAGGTGGACGGCACGTTCTCCGTCCCACAGATCTCCAGCAGGTTGATGTCCAGGTCTTCCCATTCCAACTCATCCAACTCAGCCAGCAGCTCATCCTCGTCGAACTCCTCTGTCTCTCCGAAGCCCTCAGGTTCTGCGATGCCATCAGACATCACAGAGATTGCCTGAGCCAGCTGCTGTTGCTCGGTTATGTCCTGCATGGACATTATAACCACAGAGCAGTGAGTTGACAGATAGACATGCTGTTGCTCGGTTATGTCCTGCATGGACATTATAAGCACAGAGCAGTGAGTTGACAGATGGACACAACATCATGACGAGAGATACAGCAGAAACGTACAGTAGTGTCGTTTATCTTTCATCTGCACCAAATGGTTTAAATAAATCTAACAACAACACAATAAGAGTCACATACTGTTATATGATTAACTCGTAGGAAGTGGAAATAATGAAACAGCACAACTAGTGTGTGTGTTAGAGAAATATTTGTTTCTTTTCTTGTAAAGCTGCGGCTGTGCAGGACTGGGGTGGTGTTTGTGTTTGTGTTGGAGCACATCAGTGCGGCCGCACAGTTCATATTCAGCCTCTTCCAGAGAGAGATGGAGACACTACACAACACTGCTGCAGGTCTGTGTGTGTGCATGCGTGTCTCTCTCTCTCTCTCTCTCTCTCTCTCTCTACGTGGGCTAACTGATTGTACTGCTGGTGATGCATAGCCTACATAATGCCGAATGGAGAGGTGTTAAAAAAAAGCCTTGAATGTTGCGCTGGGCAGGCTCAGGCTGCCTGTCACGGTGCAAGGAGCAGTGTGTGTGTGTGTGTGTGTGTGTGTGTGGTTGTGCGTGCGCACGTGTTTACATGATGCTACAGTAGCTCGTAAGTAACTTAAGTCATTATTAGGCCAATTATACCCGAATATCGTCCGTCTCTTTCCTGGCAGGTAAGGAGGTGGACGGCACGTTCTCTGTCCCACCACAGATCTCCAGCAGGTTCTCGTCCGGCTTTTCCCGTTCCAACTCATCCAACTCAGCCAGCAGCTCATCCTCGTCGAACTCCTCTGTCTCTCCGAAGCCCTCAGGTTCTGCGATGCCATCAGACATCACAGAGATTGCCTGAGCCAGCTGCTGTTGCTCGGTTATGTCCTGCATGGACATTATAAGCACAGAGCAGTGAGTTGACAGATAGACACAACATCATGACGAGAGATACAGCAGAAACGTGTCGTTTATCTTTCATCTGCACCAAATGGTTTAAATAAATCTATCTGTGTGTGTGTGTGTGTGTGTGTGTGTGTGTGTGTGTGTGTGTGTGTGTGTGTGTGTGTGTGTGCGTGTGTGGTTGTGCGTGCGCATGTGTGTACATGATGCTGCGGTGTTAGGTCCTAAATAAGTCATTAGTAGGCCAATTATACCCCTCAGCCCCTGGTATAAATACCCTTCAGCCCCTGGTATAAATACCCTTCAGCCCCTGGTATAAATACCTTTCAGCCCCTGGTATAAATACCCTTCAGCCCCTGGTATAAATACCTTTCAGCCCCTGGTATAAATACCCTTCAGCCCCTGGTATAAATACCCTTCAGCCCCTGGTATAAATACCCTCCAGCCCCTGGTATAAATACCCTCCAGCCCCTGGTATAAATACCCTCCAGCCCCTGGTATAAATACCCTCCAGCGGCCGATGGTGGACAGTTTCTCATCGATCTGTCTCAGCTGCTTCTCGTAGGTCTTCTTCCTTTGCAAGGCCTGCAGAGCCGCCCGTCTGTTCTTGGTGCCGTTCTTCTTCGCGGTGAGCAGTTCAGCGTCCATCTTTTGTTCTAGAAACTCCCCTTTCTTCGTCAGCATCTCCTCCATCTCCCGCATCTTCTGGATGTCTTCTTGTCGACCTGGTCCCTTTCCTCCTTTATCGCCTCCGCCAAACATCTTAGCGAACAAAGACATATCTGAGGCAAAACCTAGGAAATACGCGTGGGGAAAAAATAATAAGTTACAATGGGTTTAGGAAGGAGGCGTGTCTGATACAATGAATATCAATTATCTGGGTTTAGGAAGGAGGCGTGTCTGATACAATGAATATCAACTATCTGGGTTTAGGAAGGAGGCGTGTCTGATACAATGAATATCAACTATCTATACTGAATCTCCCCCCCCCAGGTACGTTTATATACAGACGTTGCACTAGGTGGCGTCATATCCCAGGTCTGTATATATACGTACCCCAACCTATAGAGCGTCCAGTCCCTCCCCCTTTCAGAACAACGAGTGGCCCAGGAAATGGTTCTCCATTCATTTTGTCCGCGGCGTAAACGACTTTAAATAATATACTTTCTGAAAAGTCTATGAGGAAAATGAACGGGGATTTCTTTTCCGGGTCTCTCGAGGGGGCGGGACTGCGACGCTCTATACTCCGTCTATATGATGGTTGAGGCCTATGGAAGCTTTCAACGTTGGTCCGGTCCGGTACCAAACTCCATATTTTAACCCATTCTGACCTGAGATCAGATTCATACGAGGTTTCCGCCAGACAAACACTGGGTCTGATGAACCCATTCTGACCTGAGATCAGATTCTAAAAATGTCAGTCGCTCTTCGATTTTTCAAAAATAGCAGACCTACAAGCTCGTATCGCGCCACTCGGTGGCGCGATATGAGCTTGTAGATCTGCTATTTTTAAATAGCTAAAGCATAACATGATGCTGACACCAAAATGGGTGCCCGTTCAGAATGGGTTAAACGCGTATGGTGGCACCGGGAACTGGGAATTATAGAGTTAAAAACCATCTGTGCTGAAACACAAAAGCCCTGAGTAGATGTTGAAATAATCCTGTAAGCTTCTGTCTCCAACTTTAACTTCAATTTCCTCTCGTAGGACTATAGTAAATAATAATAAAGAAATCACAGTAAAATGTTGTACAGAAAATATATACAGTATATAGACTGAGCGTAGCAGCCCCGCCCCCCGAGAGAGACCCGGAAAATAATTCCCCGTTCATTTTCCTCATAGACTTTTCAGAAAGCATTTATTTAAAGACGTTTTACGCCGAATACATTATTCTTTCAGAGTGAAGGTTTTTAACTCAAATCTTTGCTTCAGGGGGAGGTCCCTGGAACAACATATTTTCAGATGGGGGTCGGCGGCCAAATGCAGATAATTCCGGGCTCCAACAGGTTGAGAACCACTAACATAGAAACAGGAGTTTTTTTCAGAAAACGGTCAGGATTTAGATGACATTGGTAGAATCGTCCTAAAATGGGTTAAACTGTGTATAATGTGATGAAGTTCAATGGATAAGTTTACACCTTAATGGCCATTCCCTCATCACTTACACACTAAATGGACGAGCTGAGTTGTCGGTACCCGGATTTGAACCCATGACCTTGTGGTCCGAAGACAGGATCTCTACCGACTGAGCTATGCAGACACAGTCAGTTATTCCATTGTTCCACTGTAACATCATTCAGTGTTTTGGTAACACGTGTACAGTATGTACTCATTTTGGGCATGTCATTATATATACTACAGTGTGTTTTGCTGTAATTTTTTTCACATACAAACTTCTCTTCAACTGGGATTTCAGATAATGGTCTATAGATTGTGTGTACAACGTTTCACGCGAATCTCTCAAAGATTCAGGCAGAAAATCAGGTATAAGTGTTTTTAATCTGCTCAAAGTGGCGGAAAATCTGAGGGTGGATCTTAAATGGTGCATTTTTTATATAGAGCCTTTATCCGAGGCGCTTTACATAGACTGTGCATTACATTCACCCATTCACAAACCTTTACATAGATTGTGCATTACATTCACCCATTCACACACCTTTACATAGATTGTGCATTACATTCACCCATTCACACACCTTTACATAGATTGTGCATTACATTCACCCATTCACACACCTTTACATAGATTGTGCATTACATTCACCCATTCACACACCTTTACATAGATTGTGCATTACATTCACCCATTCACAAACCTTTACATAGATTGTGCATTACATTCACCCATTCACACACCTTTACATAGATTGTGCATTACATTCACCCATTCACACACCTTTACATAGATTGTGCATTACATTCACCCATTCACACACCTTTACATAGATTGTGCATTACATTCACCCATTCACACACCTTTACATAGATTGTGCATTACATTCACCCATTCACACACACATTCATACACCGATTGCGGCGGAAGCCATGCAAGGCACCAACCAGCACATCGGGAGCAATCTGGGGTTCAGTGTCTTGCCCAAGGACACTTCGACATGTAGACAGGAGGAGCCGGGATTCGAACCGCCGACCCATGGATCATTGGACGACCTGCTCTACCTCTTGAACCACAGTCGCCCCTCTTACTGGTCAAAGTGACAGATGTGTTCCCCATGAGTCAAGGAACACCAACAAGTGCCATGAATTTTGACCAAATGAGGTTATGCCTGTTCAAAGGTTTAATTAAAAGAAAAACATGCTATAGCGCCACCCTTTGGCCTACTGCAGTGAGACTGGTTTCAGGGCTATTTGGCATGACCGTCTACCATACTGTAAACTTTGTAAAGTGTCATAAGTAAATGACGCTGCATGTAGGTATTAGGGGCAGAAGAAGTTTCTCAAAACAGAAGTCACATGTAGACGTTTTTGTGCATTTTGAACAAAGATCCTGGGAGGAGATACATTTGATCTGTTTTTTTATATAATTCAAAATGGCGGGTGATCTAAAGGTCAGAGTTCAGATGTTCGAACACGAAAGTTGTTCGGCATGAGGAGACTCGTATGCTTATCAAAGTGTCATTGCCAACGGTCAAACGGTTCATGAGATATGCACGTTCAAAGTTTGCATTTTCAATTGAGTGCTATAGCGCCACCATTTGGCCAATCGTCATGGGCTTCGCATAGTCACCGCTTGGCATGGCCCTCTACCATATTGACAAGTTTTCAGCCAGAACAGAAAACCGACTGCACGGTTCAGCCAGAACAGCTACTTTTTGGCGGAAGAAAACTTCCGCCAAACTTCTTGGTCCCTTAATTAACCACTTGATGTGGAAATGTGAAACGCCCTACCAACAGTCAGTAAGACATGTTAATCCCTTGACTCCTTCAAAACCGCTCTCAAAGGGCACCTACGGACGGCTGCAATTCGAAACTGGCCCCCGTAAAATCTGAATGTTGTTTCTGAATACTGATCAATATGCTGTCAATAACGTTCATGTAAAGAGGTTAAGTGTCTTACCTGCTTCGATGCTGAAATCCTGTACAACAGTGTATAGGTCTGCAGGATATAAGCAGAGGAAGTCTAAAGTAAAGCTGTTATTTCATAACCTCGCGTCCTGTCAGCTCAGTGGGGGGAGTCAGAGATCTGCCGTTTATAAGAAGAGGGCCGTTTATTGTAAATGCTGTGGCGGGATCTTTTCTTTTTTTTGTTCTTTGTTTATCCAGGGCAGCTGAGCACAGCAACGCCCTGCATGCATGCACACACGCACGCACACACGCACGCACACACACGCACGCATGGGAGCTGACCAGTACACCCACAGTCACAGTCTTATACTGTTAGAATTACTGTTATTGCATAGCAATATTGTGTATGTATTAGTTTGATGCTCCCGGTCAGAAGAACACCCCCAGGCCTCTTGAGAATCGAATGAATGAATGAATGAATGAATGAATGAATGAATGGATGAATGAATGAATGGATGGATGGATGAATGAATGAATGAATGGATGAATGAATGGATGGATGAATGAATGAATTGTTTATTTCTGTACTTTACAGTTACATGTTTAAAAGACAGTCGTGTTACATAATCAGGGTTACTATGCCTCTATCCTCCAGTCAAAAAGACTTCTATTGTAAAAATGTAGAATGTTTGCATTGTCGCTGCAGAAAGGAGGTGTGTGCGTGTGTGTGTGTGTGTGTGTGTGTGTGTGTGTGTGTGTGTGTGTCCTACCTAAGGGTGGTACTGTATAAACACGTGCTTTACAGCAGATCAGGCCATTTCCCAGAAACAACCCCCCCCCCTCCCCCCCCCCCCCACACACACACAACCGAAAGTGAAAGTAGGCAGCCGTCTGCCTTGCTGTGGTTATTGGTAACACAAGCCCACTTGAGTCCAAGTACAGGCATGTGCTGCTCATGCTGCTCAGTCAAATTTATACTTGTAGGGAGATTTCACTTTCAAACATATATAAAGCCATTTCTTTCTTTTTATTTGTGAGGGTATACCTACCCTAGGGGACACGGGGAGAACATGTGAGGGTACCTACCCTAGGGGACACGGGGAGAACATGTGAGGGTACCTACCCTAGGGGACACGGGGAGAACATGTGAGGGTACCTACCCTAGGGGACACGAGGAGAACATGTGAGGGTACCTACCCTAGGGGACACGAGGAGAACATGTGAGGGTACCTACCCTAGGGGACACGAGGAGAACATGTGAGGGTACCTACCCTAGGGGACACGGGGAGAACATGTGAGGGTACCTACCCTAGGGGACACGAGGAGAACATGTGAGGGTACCTACCCTAGGGGACACGGGGAGAACATGTGAGGGTACCTACACTATGGGACACGGGGAGAACATGTGAGGGTATACCTACCCTAGGGGACACGAGGAGAACATGTGAGGGTACCTACCCTAGGGGACACGGGGAGAACATGTGAGGGTACCTACCCTAGGGGACACGGGGAGAACATGTGAGGGTACCTACCCTAGGGGACACGGGGAGAACCAAATATTTTCACGTTTTTTCAAAAATAGCAGATCTACAAGCTCATAACGCGGCACTCGGTGCCGCGCTATGAGCTTGTAGATCTGCTATTTTTCAATAGCTAAAGTATAACATAATGCTTAGAACACCAAAAGTGGTTCCCCCGTCTTGAATGGGTGAAGCGATAAGAAATGCAGTGGTGGAAAATAACGAAGTACAATTACTTCGTTACTGTACTTAAGTACACGTTTTGAGAATTTGTACTTTTATTTACTATTTTTATTTTGCTGTACTTTTACTTTTACTTCGTTACATTTACAAGTAAAAAATCGTACTTTTAATCCGCTACATTAAAATTGGACACCTTTCGTTACTCGCTACACATTTCCGCGCAAAATATGAGAAATATGCGGGGCTCGCTTGATCGCCTCACTCATTCGTTCACATCAAGGGGCTGCTTCAAAACGCCACTGAGAAACTTCCACTGACATGAATAGCGGAGGGGCGGAGCTTCGCGCCAGTTCAGTCTCTATCCTTTTAATACTCTATGGTTCACATTCACGCAGAAGCATGTTGGTGCGGTCCGGCAAACACAAACAAACACAAACATGCCATTGATAATGAATGGTCAGTTTCTAGTGTTTATCCTAACACAAACATTAAATGCCATTGATAATGAATGGTCAGTTTCTAGTGTTTATCCCAACACAAACATTAAATGCCATTGATAATGAATGGTCAGTTTCTAGTGTTTATCCCAACACAAACATTAAATGCCATTGATAATGAATGGTCAGTTTCTAGTGTTTATCCCAACACAAACATTAAATGCCATTGATAATGAATGGTCAGTTTCTAGTGTTTATCCTAACACAAACATTAAATGCCATTGATAATGGATGGTCAGTTTCTAGTGTTTATCCCAACACAAACATTAAATGCCATTGATAATGAATGGACAGTTTCTAGTGTTTATCCCAACACAAACATTAAATGCCATTGGCCAGTTTCAAGACGAGTGTTGAAATAAAGCCACTGTTGGACTTCATTTCTTTGTAGGCATTTTGAAAAGCATGTTGTACCTTTTACTTGTACTTTGTACTTGTACTTTGTAATTTTTACTTTTATACTTAAGTACATTTTACACCGGGTACTTTTTGTACTTAAGTACATTTAATTTGAGGTACTTTTGTACTTTTACTTAAGTAACTTTCTCAATGGGTACTTTGTACTTTTACTTAAGTAATTTTCAAGTAGAGAATCAGTACTTCTACTTAAGTAAAATATTTTTGTACTTTTTCCACCACTGAAGAAATGTATGATTTCCATGAAAGCGTGCGTGCACGCTGACACAGCACCATGTGTGCTCAGCTAACTACAGACACAGCACCATGTGTGCTCAGCTAACTACAGACACAGCACCATGTGTGCTCAGCTAACTACAGACACAGCACCATGTGTGCTCAGCTAACTACAGACACAGCACCATGTGTGCTCAGCTAACTACAGACACAGCACCATGTGTGCTCAGTCAGTGCTCAGCTAACTACAGACAGCACCATGTGTGCTCAGCTAACTACAGACACAGCACCATGTGTGCTCAGTCAGTGCTCAGCTAACTACAGACAGCACCATGTGTGCTCAGCTAACTACAGACACAGCACCATGTGTGCTCAGTCAGTGCTCAGCTAACTACCCTTGGAAAATAAGAAAGGGAAATAAAGAAACAGAAAAGGAAACACCAGCTCATTTCTTCATAAAACCTCTGTTGTACTTTCACAATTACATCTGATACTCTGATATCATAATGATGTGTGGCTGAGTGACAGCATTTACTCCCCTGTTTTATTACTGTTAGTTGTGTAAAGAGATAAGACATGTAGGTTTATGATTTCCATGAAACCATGTGGTTTCAAGAGAATAACCGTCGATACACAGCTCAGCATATTTCATGTCAGTAGGCTGGTGACGTATATTTTCTCAGCAACTTAAGGAGAGGGAACGGACTGACGACGGTGCAGGCAGAATGAAAGTTTCCAAGTCAATTTTATTGTAGAGTATAGAGTACAGCAGATCACACAGCCATGCAGGAGCCGGAGCCCCATGCATGCACCCAGTCAGCCTGACGGCTTCTGGGCCTAACACACAGTTACAGACATTTCAGTAGGTCTTTATATAAATCAAGACAAAGAGATCAAAGGCAACAGTTGTAGAGGTGGACTCAGGTTCCCCACCCCCACTGTCCCAAATGGTCCCTTCAACAGGTCAAATCTTTAGGGTCCATGTTAATTTCTCCTGCAGCTGTCATCTATTTAACATACAGGAACCCCAGTCTGCTGTCCAGGCATCCTGTTCAAACATGCCTGTCTCTCACTCAAGACACAAAGATCCACTTTAGTTTATTTAAACTATATTATTTAAGCGATATTAATTGTGAATTGTGGTTCCAATATACATCACTGGGGTGCAAAACCCAAACCCAACTGTACTACACCATGCCATACATATTAGGGATATGACACTACCAAACCCAACTGTACTACACCATGCCATACATATTAGGGATATGACACTACCGAACCCAACTGTACTACACCATGCCATACATATTAGGGATATGACACTACCGAACCCAACTGTACTACACCATGCCATACATATAGGAATATGACACTACCGAACCCAACTGTACTACACCATGCCATACATATTAGGGATATGACACTACCGAACCCAACTGTACTACACCATGCCATACATATTAGGGATATGACACTATACTGAACCCAACTGTACTACACCATGCCATACATATTAGAGATATGACACTACCGAACACAGATCACCAGGTCTGTACAGTAACTACATTAAAACATAGATCACCAGGTCTGTACAGTAACTACATTAAAACACAAATCACCAGGTCTGTACAGTAACTACATTAAAACACAGATCACCAGGTCTGTACAGTAACTACATTAAAACACAGATCACCAGGTCTGTACAGTAACTACATTAAAACATAGATCACCAGGTCTGTACAGTAACTATAACTACATTAAAACACAGATCACCAGGTCTGTACAGTAACTACATTAAAACACAGATCACCAGGTCTGTACAGTAACTAACATTAAAACATATATCACCAGGTCTGTACAGTGACTAACACATACCAAACACTGCTTTGCAGAAGTAAAAACAACATTTAAAATGCATACTTAATTCACTCTCTCTTGTCCGTGTGTAGAAAGATGCTTCCTCGTTCCTCGTCAACACCTCTCTGCTGATCACAGAATATAGGCCTATATATACACCGTGTAGTGGCTCAGTGATGTCACTTACTCATAAAACTTAAGTGATAAGAAATGTACAGGTGGATGATTTCCATGAAACCGCCGCGTGCACGCTGAAAACGTGCACGCTGAAAACGTGCACGCTGAAAACGTGCACACTGAAAACGGCAGCTCATTTCTTCACGAAACTTTAACCTCTGTTGTACTTTCACAATTACATCTGATACTCTGATATCATAATGATGTGTGGCTGAGTGACAGCATTTACTCCCCTGTTTTATTACTGTTAGTTGTGTAAAGAGATAAGACATGTAGGTTTATGATTTCCATGAAACCATGTGGTTTCAAGAGAATAACCGTCGATACACGGCTCAGCATATTTCATGTCAGTAGGCTGGGATGCAAAACCCAAACCCAACTGTACTACACCATGCCATACATAATTATTAGGGATATGACACTATACTGAACCCAACTGTACTACACCATGCCATACATATTAGGGATATGACACTACCGAACCCAACTGTACTACACCATGCCATACATATTAGGGATATGACACTATACTGAACCCAACTGTACTACACCATGCCATACATATTAGGGATATGACACTACCGAACCCAACTGTACTACACCATGCCATACATATTAGGGATATGACACTACCGAACCCAACTGTACTACACCATGCCATACATATTAGGGATATGACACTATACTGAACCCAACTGTACTACACCATGCCATACATATTAGAGATATGACACTACCGAACACAGATCACCAGGTCTGTACAGTAACTACATTAAAACATAGATCACCAGGTCTGTACAGTAACTACATTAAAACACAAATCACCAGGTCTGTACAGTAACTACATTAAAACACAGATCACCAGGTCTGTACAGTAACTGCATTAAAACACAGATCACCAGGTCTGTACAGTAACTACATTAAAACATAGATCACCAGGTCTGTACAGTAACTATAACTACATTAAAACACAGATCACCAGGTATGTACAGTAACTACATTAAAACACAGATCACCAGGACTGTACAGTAACTACATTAAAACACAGATCACCAGGTCTGTACAGTAACTACATTAAAACACAGATCACCAGGTCTGTACAGTAACTACATTAAAACACAGATCACCAGGTCTGTACAGTAACTACATTAAAACATAGATCACCAGGTCTGTACAGTAACTACATTAAAACACAGATCACCAGGTCTGTACAGTAACTAACATTAAAACATATATCACCAGGTCTGTACAGTGACTAACACATACCAAACACTGCTTTGCAGAAGTAAAAACAACATTTAAAATGCATACTTAATTCACTCTCTCTTGTCCGTGTGTAGAAAGATGCTTCCTCGTTCCTCGTCAACACCTCTCTGCTGATCACAGAATATAGGCCTATATATACACCGTGTAGTGGCTCAGTGATGTCACTTACTCATAAAACTTAAGTGATAAGAAATGTACAGGTGGATGATTTCCATGAAACCGCCGCGTGCACGCTGAAAACGTGCACGCTGAAAACGTGCACGCTGAAAACGTGCACGCTGAAAACGGCAGCTCATTTCTTCACGAAACTTTAACCTCTGTTGTACTTTCACAATTACATCTGATACTCTGATATCATAATGATGTGTGGCTGAGTGACAGCATTTACTCCCCTGTTTTATTACTGTAGGTTGTGTAAAGAGATAAGACATGTAGGTTTATGATTTCCATGAAACCATGTGGTTTCAAGAGAATAACCGTCGATACACGGCTCAGCATATTTCATGTCAGTAGGCTGGGATGCAAAACCCAAACCCAACTGTACTACACCATGCCATACATAATTATTAGGGATATGACCAGGGGTGGCTCGTATCTATGGGCAAGGGGGGCTGAGCCCCCCCTATCTTATGGAGTAAAGATGAGAAATTATTATTAAAATGTTTTAGAATAGATACTTTTATATTCTGGTATAATCTAAAGCAGCAACAGCATCAAATAGTTACAAGAAAAACACAAAATAGCCCAAAATGGGCTGATTTCTTACAGCCCAAAATGCTTCCATTGGCTTTCATTGCGTTGAATGATTGACAGCTGCCAAGACACGCCTGCTTGGTTTACTTGCCATTGGGGCTACAATCTCTCAGCCCCAGAGCCAATAGAGGGCTGTGCTCAGCCCTAAGGCCCGCCTCAGACCGTGAGGTCATTGGCTATTGACCAATCACAGCACCTGCTCGTGTGTGGTTGTTTATGATGTGAAAGAATGACGGGTGGAAGTATTTTAAATGAAATAAGTTTATTATTTACTTTATAATCTGTTTTGTCCTGTGTCCGTGGAGGGGAAAATGAAGTTAAGAGACTGGGAGCATATCGTCCATTTTGGATATAACAAAAGGAAAGGATACGAAGAATACGTTTTGTGAGTTTGAAATTCTTGCTTGGGGCAGACAGCTGAGTGAGCTGACCGCACACCGGACCCACAGAAAGGTAGAGTGGTCTGCTTCATTCATCTCACAAAGTTAAGAAACATAATCGCTGGTTTAATCACATTGAAAGTGGCTCGAGCTCTCATTGAGTTGGGAAGAGAGAGAGAGAGAGGCTGTGTTTGTGTGCGTGTGTTAGTGTTGTTTCGGTGCCGTGTGCGTGCGCACGTGCGTGCATGTGTGTGTGCCTTGCAAGTTGCTTGTTTCGAAACGGCACCGACACGCGCGCGCAACGCAACTGGCGCAAACGGCCCGTTTGCGCCAGTTGCGCGCGCGCGCGCGTGTGTGCGTGCGTGCATGCGTGCGTGCATGCGTACTGTTATTATTAATGACAGTATAAGAGCAGCTATCTGTACATACAAATACAAACAATGTTCAGTGGAGTGTTTTTTTGTGGGCATGCACTTCTGTTGTTGTGGAGCATTTGCTGTAACAAAGTATAGGCCTGTAGTAGTGTCATTGCTGTACTTTGATATCTGGAATATGATGCTATAGCTGCAGGTTGAACTAGTTGGGTAGCATAGTGTAATAGATTTTCTGAGTAGCACTGCATGGGTACTGGGTTGTTGTGGAATGTGATGTTGATGCTGTTGTTGCTGTAGACCAGTATTCTGTGAACATGCTGTAGTATAGGGTGAACAATGGATAGCATGTTTTTGTATTGAGTTGTACTTGAAATGTACTGTAATTCTGCAAAATGTTAATAAATCAATCAGCATATACTATCGTATATTGGCCCGTAGCATAAGATTTCTTCAGCCCCTCCAACCAACATCAGCTAGAGCCGCCACTGGATATGACACTATACTGAACCCAACTGTACTACACCATGCCATACATATTAGGGATATGACACTATACTGAACCCAACTGTACTACACCATGCCATACATATTAGGGATATGACACTACCGAACCCAACTGTACTACACCATGCCATACATATTAGGGATATGACACTACCGAACCCAACTGTACTACACCATGCCATACATATTAGGGATATGACACTATACTGAACCCAACTGTACTACACCATGCCATACATATTAGGGATATGACACTACCGAACCCAACTGTACTACACCATGCCATACATATTAGGGATATGACACTATACTGAACCCAACTGTACTACACCATGCCATACATATTAGGGATATGACACTATACTGAACCCAACTGTACTACACCATGCCATACATATTAGGGATATGACACTACTGAACCCAACTGTACTACACCATGCCATACATATTAGGGATATGAAACTATACTGAACCCAACTGTACTACACCATGCCATACATATTAGGGATATGACACTACCGAACCCAACTGTACTACACCATGCCATACATATTAGGGATATGACACTATACTGAACCCAACTGTACTACACCATGCCATACATATTAGGGATATGACACTACTGAACCCAACTGTACTACACCATGCCATACATATTAGGGATATGAAACTATACTGAACCCAACTGTACTACACCATGCCATACATATTAGGGATATGACACTACCGAACCCAACTGTACTACACCATGCCATACATATTAGGGATATGACACTATACTGAACCCAACTGTACTACACCATGCCATACATATTAGAGATATGACACTACCGAACCCAACTGTACTACACCATGCCATACATATTAGAGATATGACACTACCGAACCCAACTGTACTACACCATGCCATACATATTAGGGATATGACACTATACTGAACCCAACTGTACTACACCATGCCATACATATTAGGGATATGACACTATACTGAACCCAACTGTACTACACCATACAATTACAATTTACAATTTAGGCATTTATCAGACGCTCTTAATCCAGAGCGATTTACATTAAGCAAGAACAAAAAAGCGTGGGAATACATCACATAAAAACATTTATCAAGAAACATGCGTAAGCTAAGAAAGTAACAGTGGAATATCTATATAATGAAACTATACATATAAACTATATATCTATACTACTATGCTATACATATGTACTATGACGTGCTATGACTACATACAATGCAATTATAGTGCTGTCTACATAACATGCTATAAGTCTGTATCAAATGCTATCTAAGTCTACATAAAGTGCTATCTAAGGGGGTGGGGTAAGTGCTACGGGCCATGATGGAGTCTGAAAAGGTGGGTTTTCAGACTACGGCGGAAGATTGGGAGTGATGCTGCAGTTCTGACTGCAATGGGATGCCATACATATTAGGGATATGACACTACCGAACCCAACTGTACTACACCATGCCATACATATTAGGGATATGACACTACCGAACCCAACTGTACTACACCATGCCATACATATTAGGAATATGACACTATACTGAACCCAACTGTCCTACACCATGCCATACATATTAGGGATATGACACTACCGAACCCAACTGTACTACACCATGCCATACATATTAGAGATACGTATGTGTTCTGTTCTCAATGTGTGTGGAGGGTACACAAATAAACAGACAGCTAACACTTGACTTGAGAGATGGTCAGAGGCAGAGTAAAGTTGAAGGGGCTTTTACTTCTTCTCCAAACCAATCAAGACAAAATTGTAAAACTGAAACATACAGAAAGAAGCACTAATTAAATAATGCCTATTTATACAAAGATTCAATGAAATAATAAACAGCATAAAAAACATACAATGTCCAAGCATTAAGTGTAATTCACAGTAACTCATTTCTTTTTAAGTGACATGAAATGACTGCATATACTGTATAATGTAGATGGCTTGTAGATAAATGTAAATAGTTTTTAACCCGTTTTTATAACTGCACATTACTGAAATATGAATTGGAATTATGAACTAATTATGAAATTACAGCATGAGGAATAGTTATGAACTGTATCATAAAAGCATGAATTGCTGTACCATATATGAACTCACAAAAGGTCAGAAAGGCTCACAAATGCTGAATAAAGCTAATAAAGTTGGCCAAACAGTGATATTGTCACATATCAATGCACAGAGAAAACACTGAAACTAGCATTAGCTTAGCAACCTGTATGCTAGCGTAGGCTTAGCACCAAACACAACTTGCAATGAAGAAATCAAGATAACCCAAATGGCTACAAAATCACCAAACATGTCAGAAATGGTTGCAATCAAGTTACTCACAGACGATTCTTTCCTAGACATGAACAGAAAGATTGAAGGAATACTGTAGCACAGCAGTTATACAATGACCGCAGGGTCTGACGTTTAGCTTTAGAATGAATTAGTTTGCAAGGGAACCCAAAGTTAAGTAGTGTCCACCAGAGGGCGCAAAAACACAAAAGTTCAGTATGTTCTGAAATAGAACATGACACTCCTCGCCTGGTATTTGTTATCAAATGCCACTAACTAAACAAACAATAAATTAAACATTGCATTACTCTCCTAAAGATAGAGGTAACTAAAGTGAGTCCAGAACCTTGACTGAAATAAGGAAGACTGTCTCAAGACAGGCCTTTTGACCAGGACAGTGGGGCTCTCGCAACAGTCCAGTCTAATAGACGTTGGCGAGACAATGTACCTGTCTCCACCGCAGGCGGTGGAAACCTCCGCCGTCGAATGTCTCTGGAGGGGGCAGGGGGGCATACCACTGGCGTGTCAGTATGGTGACAAGTGGCATGAGAAAGGGGGTGTCCTGGGTCTCAGAAGTGAGGTGTGAGGGACTGCGTATTGAGTGGGGAGTAGGGGATGCTGCCCTAATAGCAGACAGATACTCTGGCTGGTCGGCAGCCTTCCCGAAGAGCTGCAGGAGCTTGTCTTGTCTGCAGGAGGTGGGATGGTTGGGCTGAAGAGATGATCAGAAGGCTGCGTGGCAATGCTCTGTGTTGAGGCATCATAGTGAGAGCTTGTCTTAGACCAAGGGTTGATATGGACGGATGCTGACCTTTTGTGAAGCAGTGTAGGAGCCTGAGGTGGTAGCTCCAGGAATGACTCTGTGTCGTTTCGAAGGGCAGATGCAGAGTGTGACAAGGGGCTACAGAGAGGCTGAACATGGGCTGTCACATTTGGAGGGGTGACCGATGCTGTGGACAGTGATTCAGATGTGCAGCAGACTGTTGTGACCGTTGGTTCCGTGTGGCTACTGACCGGGTTGACAGGCAGGCCTGATGTGTAGCTTGCTTGGCTGGAAGCTGTGATGGTCGACGAGGAGTCTGTCTGTTGTCTGTTCGCTGGGGAGCTGAAGGTTGCGTCCGTCTGGACCTTGATATGTGCCATAGCACTGAACGTCTCTTTGACCTGAAGCTGAGTTGAGCATGGAGTTAAGACGGATGGACATCCGTTTTCTTGCACATTAGTGTGATAAGAGGTAACAACTGCTGGGCTGTGGTCTGAACCCTTGTGAACGTTGCCTATAACGACCCAGCCCAGGTCCAGTCTTTGGGCGTAAGGATCGCTGTCTGGGCCGTTTCGTTGCTCTCGTACTTTATGTACTTGGAGGATGTCACGTCCCAGGAGGAGGAGTATTTGGGCCTCTGGGTCCAGGCGTGGTATTTTGTGAGCGATGGGTTTTAGATGAGTGTGATGCTGTGCGGCCTCTGGGGTTGGAATGTCAGACCGGTCATATGGCATGTGATTGCACTCGATGAGTGTGGGGAGCATCACACTTACTGCTCCGTCCAAGGACTCAGCTGTGAACCCTGTAGCTCTTCTCCCAGATGTCTCTGTAACCCCAGAACATGTGCGGAGGGTGTATGGAGAGTCCGATCCGGTGAGTTTGAAAAGATCGAAGAATTCTGACCTGGCCATTGACCTATTGCTCTGGTCATCCAGAATAGCGTAGATCTTTGCTGCTTTGTCTGGGTGAGCTTTGGGATAGACCTTCACCAGGCAAACTTTGGAACAGGACCTGGAGCTTTGGTCTCCGACGTTGGTGCATGCTGAGGTGACTGTTAGCGGATCTGTCTCTCCATCACACTCCCCGCCATTCTCTGTAGGGCCTTCTGCGTTCCAAGGTGGTGGTCCAGGATGCAGAGCTGCAACGTGTCTGTCGCTGTTGCATTCCCTGCATTTCACCTCCGCTTTGCACTCCTTCGCCAGGTGAGTGTTAGAGGCGCAACACCTGAAGCAGATTCCATTTTCTCTAAGGAAGGTGATGCGCTCGTTGTGTGACATGATCCGGAAACCTCTACACTTTTTAAGCGCATGTGGCTTCCTGTGAATGGGGCAGTGATGGTTTATGTCCCTTATTTCGTCTGACTCAGGAGCAGAGTGGTTGGTTGCTAACTCTGCCTTGTAAGTGGAGATGTGGGTTTTGACATCCCCTGGTCTACTTACTGCTTCTGGCTTTGATGAGCCTGTGATGGGTCTGTAGGAGCTGCTTGGACCCGTAGAGGCTGTTGAGAGGGTGAAACTTGGGTCATTCCTTCTGCGTGCTTCACTGCAGACAAAGGTTGTGAAATATGAAAATGGGGGAAACTGGACATGGTGCATTTCCTTGTACTGAGAGCCTTGAACCATCCACCTCTCCTGTAGGTTGAAAGGTAATTTTTCAACGATAGGCTGGATGCCCCTAGCGCTGTCCAGACATGCAAGTCCTGTCAGGTAGCCATCTCTTTTTGCAGCATTCAGCTCTCTCAGTAGGTGTTACGCACCTTCGTCTAGGGTGAAGGCAAACAACACAATGTGAGAGGAGACAGGGTTGAAAAAGAACTTTAGTTTATTGCTGTAGCTCTTTTCTTTGTCCACAGAGACACTGGATTCAAATCCTTGTACTTTTCAGTTCAAAAACAAGTATTGGCTTCAGGGTGCGGTTTACATAGCAAAAGTATCTACCTAGAAAATAAAGGTTTACCCCTAACTCAATCCCTAACCAAGAACAAAAATACAATACTAAACCCTAACTAACCTAACTAACAAAATTACAATAAAGAGACAAACAAAAGGGACCTAACACCCTTACAAAAGGACAGTAAGTTACATTAGACAAACACTACAGATAGAATAATAACAACAAACTAGGGTTTTACTCTTAAAGGGAAACAAACAGATTACAAAAGGCACTAAGGCAAAACTTACAGAACAGAATCGAAGTCAAAGGAACTTAAAACAACCTAAACAAACAAAAGGGCAGGCAAAGGGTGGAGGACAGAGGAACCGAGTCTCTGCTGCAAACTGCTGTCGTCCTCTCTAGAGCAAAGTTCAACTGAGCTTTTATAGGCAACAGCCAACTAGGCACAGCCAACTGGGATTAGGGTGTGGGCGAAGACACCCAATCAGGAAGGAGGGGCAGGTCCGAACATGGACCTGTCAATCTCACAGGCAAGTCTGCATTCAATCATTCACTGCCAGCCATCAGCCTTTCTCACTCTCCAACATACTCCATTCAGCTCCATTCAATACCTTACATGAAACACAGAAAGAAACAAATTATAATACAAGCCATCCACAGAAGACCAACATTTCCATACTATAAATATTATTCACAGCTCAACTAATTATCATCATAACAATTAACCATCACAACATCAATAACAAATACTCAGAAGGACCATGGTCCGTAACACCCCCCCCCTTTAAAGAGAACTTCCTCCCCCAAACGAAGAAGTTCAGTCTGTCAGGGGGACAAACATGAGAAAGGGCAACTGCCCAGACATAATCAACTCCTTTAAGGTGACAAATTTCCGAGCTGAAATCCCACAGTATACCACTACATACGTTCTGGGTCCAAGTTTCCACATTATTCTCGGTAATAGTACAGCTGTAGCCCAACCGCCACTGACATCCGCCTCGAACTAGTCTGGCGTCTGGACACTTGGGACAGGCAAGCTACACAGGAGAACTTCACAGGACTACAAACAAAACAAAACCCAGTATCATTATGTACGGTACGAATCACAAAACTCATCAAGAAACAGAAACAAAAATCACAGGAAAACAGAAACAAAAATCACAAAAGCAGAAATCTCCGACACACAGGTGATAAAGGGACCTGCCAATACCAGTTATCAATCTAGAGCAGACAAAGTTTAACAAATTTCAACAAACCACATTTTTGCAGCAACACACTTTACACCATCCTCCCTAAGAGGCAAATCACAAGATACAGGTTTAGTGACATTATCACATCTTCGAAACCCGTGCAAACACAGACAAGGCGACCAGACCACTTTCTAACGAACAAATTAGTCACTTTTAAACAAAATACTATAAAAACACATCACCCAAAAGCAGAATTCACACCCATGTCCACATCAAGGGAGAGGACAATGGTGTGAGATAGTATATCTGAAAATAAAATGACATTATTTCTAATCAAACTAATCATGTCTGCTTATTGGGCCAAGGAATCCGGTGCTGCAAAAGAACAAATACAGAATTTTCAAAGACTCAGAATCATGCAAGCTAGAGCCACTAGAGCTTAGAATGCAGCAACCACGTTCTGGGGAACAAAACACAACAGACACGAAGAACACCACAGGAGCAGGTATCGAAATGAAATCAGTACCTCCGTACAACTGCAAAAAGAACAGAAAGGCGAAAACAGAGAAATAAATTAGTCACACTTCAGTCACTTAATTAATTACTCACTTAATCACAGTATTGGCTTTCACAGTATCGGCTCTTCATATTCACAACGGACAAATTACATGTGTGAGAAAATACTCAAAACAGATCAACCACCAAAGTAACCGAAATTCAACAGTACGTGGGGATATGCCAAATACCCTTTCACATTTATGAATGAATTACTAGAATTTAAGGCAAGGTTTAAGCATTTAACACAAATGTACAAAAATATGAAAAGAAGAGGAGATCACCAAGTCTAAGGACATGTCAAGTGGAAAAAAAAAGGGGTCACTATTAGGGTATTTCGAGTGGAGAAAAGGGGACACTATAAGGTTATTTCGAGTGGAGAAAAGGGGACCAAAACAACAATCAAACAGACTTCAATTTGAGAAGTGGGCCAACACAGACAAAAATAATGTTATATTCAAATGGACCTATCATGACTGGGATAGTTAACAACGGAGTCAGAGGGATAACCTGGTTAGGTTTACCCATAACTTAATACTAGAAACAAGCAAAATGTGACAATACAATGTATGAATGCCTAAATGGCCAGATAAAGTTTCAAAACACAGAACTTCACAACGAAAAACAAAATTGAGGTACCACAACCTGCTGGACCCAACTTCACCCGAGATTACCAACAGTGGGTGCGAACAAAAAGCCTCTTTATCAAACCTCACATCACACACACAATATCAGTCCTATATGGGCAGCACATCAGTAACCTTTTGTCTAGGCTTGGTGGCAGAAGGATTTACTGATTGACCATAACACATGAACGTATTACTCAAGGTCATTTCACCACAGCTTTTCCCTACCCGTGGCACGGGTCAAAGCGCAAGCAGAGAATAACCGTGGCAACCATACTCAGCGACTGATCCAAATTTATCACAGTATTTTCCAACAATCTCACCCCCAGCTAGATCATTGCCGAAAATCAAACATTACGCTGCCATCTGGTAAACACACACGAGTACCCACCAGCACAAAACAGAGACCAGGGCGAACGCAAACCACAGAAATGCAACCGAGCGTTAACGGATACATTTCCACTCCTAACACTAGAGCAATCACAAAAAAACAAACAAAAAAACAGAACTTCTCTGAAATAGGCAACACATCATTATGACGAGAGATTGTAAACTCTAGTATCGCATAGGATTATGATCTGGCCACGATCGGTATCCTAGCCTGACAGAAAGATAATGCCTTTCAGAAAGGGACAACCCAACAGTTTTATTTTCTTTTTTCTTTCTGATCATCTTTGTGCTGCAGAGCGGGACACATCGAAATGAGGTGACCCTCAAAATGGTAATAAAAACTCTCACGCCTCCGAGGAGACAGTAACAGAACGAAAACTAGGTGGGCTTTAACACAGCAAATTTCGAATTTTCCCCACTCTGCCGCCATAGGGTCACAGCGGACAGAGGGAGCGAAGAACACAGATCGATGTGCCAAAATAAACTCATTAGCGCAGGACGTCGCATTAATTACCGTAACTACTCTCTGCTCCTGAGTAGACTACGATCAAATAGGCAGGATTTAAAATTTCCTTAACGAAATCAACTCACGGATCTGATGAATAGTCAACATTTTGCTCACTGAGCCAAACACAACCACAGTTTTTCTCTCTGGCAAATTACATACATTGGCAGTCTGTACAGAAGAAAAAAAACATAACCTTTGGCAGTATAAGCCTCCGGCACTCAAGCACGTAGTATGTTTTTGTGTTTTACAAACATCCTACTCTAACCCACAGTCAATAGAAAAGGCTGCACAAACCTCTCCAGTATTTCCCACCAGTTTGCATTGCAACAACGAAAACCACCTGTTTCTAGGCCAAATTACAGTGGTAGCAATGCCTTCAAATATATCTAAATACGAATCAACCTCTGTTTCTTTGAGAAGAGAAACCAAAGAAAGTGTGCTTACTGACTTCGAAGGTTCGTTGCACCCTGGGTGATGGTAGATGACTCTCCAACTCCTGCCGACTGCAGTGAGCTGGGCTGGGGGGGTGGAATGTCTCTCGAGCTCCGCAGCCCTGGTACAACATTGTAGCGTCTCCACTTGGAGACCCCCCCCAGCAATGGTGCTGGATATCATCCAACTCACATCCAGAGGAGAGGAGGAGGACCCCCCATCTCCCCGATCAGAGTACGCCGGGGAATGTGAGGCTGTCCTCACACTCCCAGCCGGCCGCACGGACGTGTTCACTTTCGCTGGTGTCACACTCTGCATGAAACCCTCTCTGCAAGTTTCTCAACAACACACTGTTTCAACTCAGCCTTATTGGCACCTGACAGAACCTGGAATATTACAAATTTACACAACCAGGCTTCACTCTAAATTTGTAAAGTTATTTACTCAAAAGTGGGAAAAACTGGAGCTGAATCTACCGCCTCCTCCATATTCACAGAAGGAGAAACACTGCTATGTTCTACCAAATCAGAAGACATTTACTCACAACTCAAGACCCTACTAAAAACTGCCAAAACAGAGAGAACAGAAAAACACTATACTAAATTGACTACTCACCAGACCAAACAAAACCGAATGACCAAACTCCTACCCAACAAAAATACTCAAATACTCAAAACAAATACTCAAGTATCAAAAGTCAAAAGAAGCCAAAAAACTCTATAATAATGACTACAAACAGACCTAGTTAAAAAGGGGTAACCTTAACCGAAACAAATTACCAAATCCTTCTTTCTTTGGGGGGAAAAAGATAATTTGGAATTTGACTTATTATTTTTTTCCAAAAAAGAATTTCCGAATTACTAACTGCTATCAAACAATGTCCTACCTACTTTCACGAGCCCCCAATTATGTTACGCACCTTCGTCTAGGGTGAAGGCAAACAACACAATGTGAGAGGAGACAGGGTTGAAAAAGAACTTTAGTTTATTGCTGTAGCTCTTTTCTTTGTCCACAGAGACACTGGATTCAAATCCTTGTACTTTTCAGTTCAAAAACAAGTATTGGCTTCAGGGTGCGGTTTACATAGCAAAAGTATCTACCTAGAAAATAAAGGTTTACCCCTAACTCAATCCCTAACCAAGAACAAAAATACAATACTAAACCCTAACTAACCTAACTAACAAAATTACAATAAAGAGACAAACAAAAGGGACCTAACACCCTTACAAAAGGACAGTAAGTTACATTAGACAAACACTACAGATAGAATAATAACAACATACTAGGGTTTTACTCTTAAAGGGAAACAAACAGATTACAAAAGGCACTAAGGCAAAACTTACAGATCAGAATCGAAGTCAAAGGAACTTAAAACAACCTAAACAAACAAAAGGGCAGGCAAAGGGTGGAGGACAGAGGAACCGAGTCTCTGCTGCAAACTGCTGTCGTCCTCTCTAGAGCAAAGTTCAACTGAGCTTTTATAGGCAACAGCCAACTAGGCACAGCCAACTGGGATTAGGGTGTGGGCGAAGACACCCAATCAGGAAGGAGGGGCAGGTCCGAACATGGACCTGTCAATCTCACAGGCAAGTCTGCATTCAATCATTCACTGCCAGCCATCAGCCTTTCTCACTCTCCAACATACTCCATTCAGCTCCATTCAATACCTTACATGAAACACAGAAAGAAACAAATTATAATACAAGCCATCCACAGAAGACCAACATTTCCATACTATAAATATTATTCACAGCTCAACTAATTATCATCATAACAATTAACCATCACAACATCAATAACAAATACTCAGAAGGACCATGGTCCGTAACAGTAGGTCTCCCAGTTCTCTGAGCGTTTGTGGATCCTTTTGATTTATTTTAGGCATCCTATCCAACCTCTCAAAGAGAGCCCTTTCAATCACCTCAGAGGCGCCGTAACATTCTTCAAGGCGATCCCAGGCCATTTCTAACCCGGCGGCAGGGTCGTTTACGTTCACAGAACGGATTATCATGACATGTTCAGAAGACTCGCTCCCCAGCCATTTAGACAAGAGATCGAGCTCTTCGCTTGCGGTTAAGTCCAGTCCTCCTGTGGCATTCATGAATGAGGACTTCCACGCCCAGTAGTTTTCTGGGCGATCGTTGAATTTGATGAGCCCTGTGTTCACAAGCTCCCGGCGCACCAAGTACCTTGCAATGTCACTCAGACCAGACCTGTCATCCATAGCTCTGTGTTGGGAAGCATGTGAATTAGGGGAGGGGGCCTGAGCAGAAAAGGGATGATTCTGAGTGTGTAAGAAGCCTCTAGACTGCTGTACATCTTTGGCTGAGTGATGTGTGTGATGCGAGGCACGAGGGTCAGGGAAGGTGGGCGTTGCAAACGAGGGACGGCCTGCATGCCGCCCCACATCTGGGAGGACGTTGCTCGCGGTGGCCTGTCGGTGAGATGCGGGTGGTGGCACGCTCAGCTGCTGAGCCGCATTGACACCATGACCGTTGCTGTCCCGATCCGCTCTGGAGTCGACATGTCTCTGTCTGCTTGGAGATGTCGAGTCGTGGTCTCCATTTGGATGGGAGTCTACAATGGGATAAATGAAAGGAAGTGAAGGTGTGTAAGGTTGGAGCTGCGGGGGTTCCTCCTCACCAGGAGACTGAGGATGTTCTGTGTGACTAGGAGGCTGCTGAGAGTGCCGTTGAACATAAGCTTGTATGCGTTCTATGGCAGCATGAGTTGTGTCCTCCATGTCCATCTTACTGCCCTCTCCGTTTTCAGCGTCCGCTGCCGCCTCTAGAACCTCAGCCTCTGCTTCAGCTGCTGCAGCGTCTCGTTCCAACTCTAATGAAGACAACTCAGCAGCTATACGAGCCTCTTTCAGTGTCATTTCAGCTCCTTGAACCTTCAAATCCTTCTCTCTCTGAGAGAAGGCAACACGCACTTTGGCAGCCTCAGCCTTAGCTCGTGCCTTGGCGGCTGCTGCACTGGCAGTGGAAGATTTACTTCCTTTGGAAGAGGAGCGCTTACTAGCCTGGGAAGGTGTGCGTTCCTTGACTGCGTCTCCTGCAGTCGACATGTTGAATGTCTCTCGGGGGAGGTTGTTAGACGATGTAGGTCAGAGTGATGCTGTAGTATCCTGTTTGTCTTTGTAGTCGTGCCCGCCGGGAGCCACGTCTTTTTACTGTTCTGTTCTCAATGTGTGTGGAGGGTACACAAATAAACAGACAGCTAACACTTGACTTGAGAGATGGTCAGAGGCAGAGTAAAGTTGAAGGGGCTTTTACTTCTTCTCCAAACCAATCAAGACAAAATTGTAAAAAGACGATTCTTTCCTAGACATGAACAGAAAGATTGAAGGAATACTGTAGCACAGCAGTTATACAATGACCGCAGGGTCTGACGTTTAGCTTTAGAATGAATTAGTTTGCAAGGGAACCCAAAGTTAAGTAGTGTCCACCAGAGGGCGCAAAAACACAAAAGTTCAGTATGTTCTGAAATAGAACATGACAGTATGACACTATACTGAACCCAACTGTACTACACCATGCCATACATATTAGGGATATGACACTACCGAACCCAACTGTACTACACCATGGCATGCCATACATATTAGGGATATGACACTACCGAACCCAACTGTACTACACCATGCCATACATATTAGAGATATGACACTACCAAACCCAACTGTACTACACCATGCCATACATATTAGGGATATGACACTACCGAACCCAACTGTACTACACCATGCCATACATATTAGTGATATGACACTATACTGAACCCAACTGTACTACACCATGCCATACATATTAGGGATATGACACTACAGAACCCAACTGTACTACACCATGCCATACATATTAATATGACACTATACTGAACCCAACTGTACTACACCATGCCATACATATTAGAGATATGACACTACTGAACCCAACTGTACTACACCATGCCATACATATTAGGGATATGACACTACCGAACCCAACTGTACTACACCATGCCATACATATTAATAATAATAATAATAAAACTTTATTTGTATAGCACCTTTCATGACATGAAATGCAGCTCAAAGTGCTTTACAGAACAATGGAGAATAAAAGAAAAGCAAGGCAACGACATTAAAAAACAAGCAGTTACAGTGAGGACATGAAAAATAAAAAATAAAAGATCAATTAAAGGCAATGTTGTAGAAGTGGGTCTTGAGCTGAGCTTTAAAAATGTCTACAGAGGCTGCCTGACGAAGGTACAGTGGGAGCTTGTTCCAAGCCGACGGCCCGTAGAAGCAAAAAGCTGCTTCCCCGTATTTTTTTGTTGCCATTTTTTTGGGCAAAGCGAGCAAGCCGGCGGTGGAAGACCTTAGGTGGCGGTTTGGGACATATTTAGGCAGGCAGTCATGTAGGTAGGAAGGTGCGAGACCATTGAGAGCTTTATAGACAAGTAAAATAATTTTAAACTCAATCCTAAAAACAACCGGAAGCCAGTGCAGTGATGCCAAAACTGGAGTCATATGTTCTCTCATCCTAGTTCTAGTTAAAACTCTGGCTGCTGCATTTTGGACAAGTTGTAATCTGTCAGTTGTTTTCTTAGGCAGTCCTGAAAAAAGTGCATTGCAGTAATCAAGCCGAGAAAAAACAAAGGCGTGGACTAGCGTTTTTGCATCGTCCAAGGACAAATAGGCTCTGATTCGTGCAATATTTCTAAGGTGAAAAAAGGCAATCTTGGTGACATGATTAATGTGTGAATTAAAGTTCAATTCAGAATCAATAATAACCCCCAGGTTCTTTACTGTACTGTTAGTTTCTACAGTTAGGTTGCCAAGTCTGCTTATTATTGATTATTTCTGCTCACTAGAACCGATTATGAGAACTTCTGTCTTATCCTCATTTAGCTTGAGAAAGTTCTCACTCATCCAACATTTGATGCTAGACAGGCAGGTCAACAGCGGGTCTAAAGCACAGGGATCATCTGGAGCCACAGAAAGATATAGTTGGGTATCATCAGCATAGAAATTAAAATTGACTCCGTGATTGGTAATGAGTTTGCCCAATGGCAGTATGTACAAGGAGAAAAGCAGAGGGCCAAGAATCGAGCCCTGTGGAATACCAGAACTGATGTCGTGTTTGTCTGAGTCAAACTCGGCTAGATTGACAAAGTAACTTCTGTTTGATAGGTAGGAGGAAAACCAGGACAGGGCCGTACCAGACAGGCCTATCCAGTGCTCTAGACGCTGTATTAAAATTGAATGGTCAATCGTGTCAAATGCAGCCGTTAGATCTAGAAGTAAGAGAACGGATACATGTTTCTTGTCAGCAGACACCCTAAGATCATTCATTACTTTTACAAGTGCTGTTTCTGTGCTGTGACCTTTCCTAAAGCCAGATTGGAATTTATTGTGGACATTATTGTTCTGTAGAAACACATCCAATTGATGGAAGATGCATTTTTCTAAAACCTTGCCCAGAAAGGGTAGATTTGAAATGGGTCGATAGTTACCCAAAACAGCGGGATCAAGATTGTGTTTCTTGAGTAGGGGCCTAACTACAGCAGTCTTCAGTGAGTCTGGGAAGACGCCTGATTGTAGAGAGCTGTTTACAATTTTTAGGATATCTCCAATCACACTGTCTAAGACCTCTTTGAGAAAGGTGGTGGGAATTGTATCCAATGAACAGGAGGATGATGTCATCTGTGATATGGTTTTGCGGAGTTCGTCTTCATCAATTGCGCAGAACGATAATAGGCTCCCTCTGGAGAGATCTACCCTGGGACCATTAGCTGCTGTTTGAAGGTTTGCGCTAGCAGCAGCACCATTCATAATATCAGCTCTAATGTTAAAAATGTTGTTGTCAAAAAAGCATGCAAACTCATTACACTTAGCTTTAGAGGCCGGGAATGACTGCTTGTAGGACTGGGGGGGGGGTTTAAAAGTCGTTCAATGGTAGAGAATAGGACTCTGGCATTTTTCTTGTTCTCATTAATAATGCCAGAGAAATATGCCTGCCTTGCTAGACGCAGGGCTTTGTTATAGGCGACTGTTGACTTTTTAAGAATCTCTAGGTGGATGGTGAGTTTATTTTTTCTCCAAGCTCGCTCAGCTCTACGACATTCTTGCTTCAGTGAGCGTGTATGCTCGTTTATCCAGGGTGTTACTCTGGTGTTATGTTTCTTTTTTGTTTTCATGGGAGCCACTATATCAAGAGCTGACTCTAGTTTAAGATTAAAAATTTGAACCATATCATTCACTGGGGGAGTATCGGGCAGGGGGGGGGGCAGATGACGAGATAACTCGTCGGCTGCAGAAGAGCTAAAAAAACGCTTTTTTATGGTATATTCAGTGATGTTTTTCTCTAAATCAGAGACAGTCATATTAAAACACAGCAAATAGTGGTCTGATAGCTCAGGCCTTTCAATAGTCCTTTCCACAGTGATGTTCAGCCCTCTAGAAATCACCAGGTCCAGAGTGTGCCCATGTTTATGTGTAGGCCCAACAACATGTTGGATAAACTCAAAGGAGTGCAATAACTCTAAGAAACCCATAGCCACAGCATCTGTAGCATCATCCAGGTGAAGATTAAGATCACCTGAGATAAGAGTTATGTCATAGTTCGTGGAGCAGATAGATAAAAGTTCTGATATTTCTGTTAGAAATGTTGCTTTACTGCATTTTGGCGGGCGATACATGCTAATCATTGGCATAGAGGATTGACCATGTAGTATAGTGGCCTGGTATTCAAAGGATGTAAAGCTGCCAAGGGTCAGAGCCTTGAATTTTAACGTGTCTGAAAAAATTATTGCCAGTCCACCTCCTTTCTTAGCTTCGCGAACAGAGTGAATGAAACTGTAGTTTGCACAGGCTGGCGCTAGGAGAACAGCTCCATCCGAGCCAAGCCATGTCTCTGTTAGAAAGATTATATCTAGCTTCTCTTTGCAGATTATATAATTTACAGAGGAGGACTTATTTGTTAGTGACCTGATGTTAAACAAGGCAAGTTTAAGCTTGTTATCACATTTTTGGGGGCTGTGATGCCTGAGAGGTACAGTAACCAAACAGCATTCTCTCTCCAGACCACTCCTTGTGTTGGACACTCTATTTGAAATAACAGTAGAGATGTTGTGAACCTCAGTAGAGATGTTGTGAACCTCAACCTGTGCAGTGATTGAAACACCAGGCTTTCTAGAAGCATGGGGTCCATACATGTTTGTTGCTGCGCATAATGGACCCTGTTCATATCAGTTATCAAATGTATTTTCTAGGCTATCTGGAGCTGGGCTTAACATATGGGACGCCGTCAGTCTGTGACATCGTCTGGTAAGGGGGGTCGACTTTATTCCAATGTTTATCAGGTCCACCATGCCCGGGGTGAATGAGAGGAGACGTATTGGTGAGGGAGTTAGAAATTCTTCCAATCGACTGTCATTGATGGACCTCTCGGTGGCCTCAGTATCTTCTCCATCAGGGGACGCTGTGACTTCATGCTCTGTGATTTCTTCTCCACCAGGGGACGTTGTGACTTCATGCTCTGAGATTTCTTCTCCACCAGGGGACGCTGTGACTTCATGCTCTGAGATTTCTTCTCCACCAGGGGACGCTGTGACATCATGCTCTGAGATTTCTTCTCCACCAGGGGACGCTGTGACTTCATGCTCTGAGATTTCTTCTCCACCAGGGGACGCTGTGACATCATGCTCTGAGATTTCTTCTCCACCAGGGGACGCTGTGACATCATGCTCTGAGATTTCTTCTCCACCAGGGGACGCTGTGACATCATGCTCTGAGATTTCTTCTCCAACAGGGGACGCTGTGACTTCATGCTCTGAGATTTCTTCTCCACCAGGGGACGCTGTGACATCATGCTCTGAGATTTCTTCTCCACCAGGGGACGCTGTGACTTCATGCTCTGAGATTTCTTCTCCACCAAGGGACGCTGTGACATCATGCTCTGAGATTTCTTCTCCACCAGGGGACGCTGTGACTTCATGCTCTGAGATTTCTTCTCCACCAGGGGACGCTGTGACTTCATGCTCTGAGATTTCTTCTCCACCAGGGGACGCTGTGACATCATGCTCTAAGATTTCAACTCCACCAGGACACACTGTGACTTCACACTCTGTGAGTTTTTCTCCACCAGGGGGCGCTGTGACTTCACGCTCTGTGAGTTTCTCTCCACCAGGGGGCGCTGTGACTCCACGCTCTGTGCGTTTTCCTCCAGCAGGGGGCGCTGTGACTCCACGCTCTGTGCGTTTCTCTCCACCAGGGGGTGCTGTGACTCCACGCTCTTTGCGTTTTCCTCCAGCAGGGGGCGCTGTGACTCCACGCTCTGTGCGTTTTCCTCCGGCGGGGGGCGCTGTGACTTCACGCTCTGTGCGTTTTCCTCCAGCAGGGGGCGCTGTGACTCTACGCTCTGTGCTTTTTCCTCCACCAGGGGGCGATGTAACTTCACGCTCTGTGCGTTTTCCTCCACCAGGGGGCGCTGTAACTTCACGCTCTGTGCGTTTTCCTCCAGCAGGGGGCGCTGTGACTCCACGCTCTGTGCGTTTTCCTCCACCAGGGGGCGCTGTGACTCCACGCTCTGTGCGTTTTCCTCCAGCAGGGGGCGCTGTGACCCCACGCTCTGTGCGTTTCTCTCCACCAGGGGGTGCTGTGACTCCACGCTCTGTGCGATTTCCTCCACCAGGGGGTGCTGTGACTCCACGCTCTGTGCGTTTTCCTCCAGCAGGGGGCGCTGTGACCCCACGCTCTGTGCGTTTCTCTCCACCAGGGGGCGCTGTGACTCCACGCACTGTGCGTTTTCCTCCACCAGGGGGCGCTGTGACTCCACGCTCTGTGCGTTTTCCTCCAGCAGGGGGCGCTGTGACTTCACGCTCTGTGCGTTTTCCTCCGCCAGGGGGTTCACCATCTGTGACATTCCTTGTTTTTGGCTGCTTGGCAACCATTGCCAAAATATTATCTGTTGTGGCTTGGGCGCTATCTCTTGACTCTGCTCTGTCCTTGGGATTCATGTTGTAGCGCAACACGTTTCTGGCCAGTTTGGAGAGTTGACAGGGATGATTCATGTTTTGAAAGATGTTGGTGAAAAATAATTTAACACCCAACTTGTTTAGGTGTGTTGCGTCTACAAAAAGATGCCTTCTGTCCCAGAAAAAATTGAAATTGTCAATAAAATGGAATGATTTTTGCGTGGGTGTTTCTTCTGTGCATGCCTTTGAGAGCCATTCGTTGAATGCAAACAGTCTGCTAAAACGCTCACACCCTGCCATCGGAGGCAGTGGCCCACTAAGCCAGAAGTCAATATCACTATATTCACTCAGAGTGAACAGTAGGGCTTTGAAATCCTTTTTTAGGTTGCCTTCTTCTCGTTTTTCCGCATCACGTGCACCGATGTGCAGTATCACAGTTTTTACCATGGGGTGTGCATCAACAATCTTTTCAATTCTGTCCTCCATATCAGAGATAGTGTCATTGGGAAAGCATATTACTTTAATTTTTCTCTTTTTGTTGCTTTTAACATATTTTACAGCCTGATCGCCGACAATCAGACATTCAGTCATTTGCTCTCCATTAGCTACCCTGCTCGGAGTGGCGTTGACACGGTTATCTGATGGGCCACTAGACTCGGCCGCATTCAGCGGCTGAGTCAGCAATGGGTTAAATCTATTAGTCAGCCATATATTCTCACTTTGGTGAGGTGTGTATTTTGATTTTCCTTTTGCATTTTTCCACTGTGGGGGGGTGGTTTTGGGTCGGGCTGGTCGGAGCGCAGGCCAGCTGGTCTTATCAGGGCTCCGAGTCCTCCCACTTAGCCGTCCTATCATGTTATCTCTGTTAGAAATCACTGTAGAGATAGTTGATGTTATTGCGGGCGGTGAGGTTCTCACCGCCCGCCCGTTACTCACAGTTTTCATGTCCTTTGGCCTTGCGCCGCGAGTACACCAGACGAATGAGTCATTCTGCGTGTGATTTTCCTTCCCGTGTTTTACTCCCAAATTCACTCTTAATAGGTGTAATTCCGTTTCCAGCAAAGCAATCTTTTGAAGCAGCTTCTGAAAGTCCTCTGAGGATATTGTTGGGGGCATGGCTGGCTGCCAAGTGTCCAGAGCTAGTTAGCTATATAGCTAGCTATGTGCTATGTGCCACGTACCCAGTCACAGAAGGTAAAAAAAAGGGTATTTTGAAGTAGGCAAAAACTTCTATCTAAAGAACAAAAACATTCCCATCGGTTTACAAGTATCTAGGATCCACTTGTAGAGATAAAAAATAAAATAAAGCGAGGATATCAGTTGAGGAATGCAAGCATAAGCAAGAGCAGCGAAGCGAAGCGTCCTCACTGTACGAGGATATTATATATAATTAGAGATATGATATAATATTAGAGATATGACTACTGAACCCAACTGTACTACACCATACAATTACAATTTAGGCATTTATCAGACGCTCTTAATCCAGAGCGATTTACATTAAGCAAGAACAAAAAAGTGTGGGAATACATCACATAAAAGCATTTATCAAGAAACATGCATAAGCTAAGAAAGTAACAGTGGAATATCTATATAATTAAGCTATACATATAAACTATACATCTATACTACTATGCTATACATATGTACTATGACGTGCTATGACTACATACAATGCAATTATAGTGCTGTCTACATAACATGCTATAAGTCTGTATCAAATGCTATCTAAGTCTACAGAAATGCTATCTAAGGGGGTAGGGTAAGTGCTACGGGCCATGATGGAGTCTGAAAAGGTGGGTTTTCAGACTACGGCGGAAGATTGGGAGTGATGCTGCAGTTCTGACTGCAATGGGATGCCATACATATTAGGGATATGACACTACCGAACCCAACTGTACTACACCATGCCATACATATTAGGGATATGACACTATACTGAACCCAACTGTACTACACCATGCCATACATATTAGGGATATGACACTACCGAACCCAACTGTACTACACCATGCCATACATATTAGGGATATGACACTATACTGAACCCAACTGTACTACACCATGCCATACATATTAGGGATATGACACTACCGAAGCCAACTGTACTACACCATGCCATACATATTAGGGATATGACACTATACTGAACCCAACTGTACTACACCATGCCATACATATTAGGGATATGACACTACCGAACCCAACTGTACTACACCATGCCATACATATTAGAGATATGACACTACCGAACCCAACTGTACTACACCATGCCATACATATTAGGGATATGACACTACCGAACCCAACTGTACTACACCATGCCATACATATTAGGGATATGACATGTTAAGGAACTTTTCAGCATAGTGTGAGCATCATAAATCGAGAGGAGAGGAGTCTGGTCTGATGATGTTCAATTTATTATAAAGTAATTAAAACGTGCACGAGTGATGAGATCACGACCTCTCAGAGGGAGAGATCGGGGTAACATGAGGAAAGATGGACTTTCATTGCATATATAAAGACATGAAATCAGCAAAGGGGTGTGGCCTGACATGGCAAGTTCTGAGATACTGGGTAGCAACTGGTTGAAACCAGTTACGTTGACTGGCCCATTTAATGACTGTAGCAGTGATATCTCCAAGCAGTGTCTCGACCTTGGAGAAGGCAGGGTTAAATCAGGTTAAGCAGAGGAGTGTGCACAGCTGCGCAGCCTGTGTAGGCCTCTCACAATGTAACATGTTAAAATGAAAAATAAGGGGGATTGTATATGAACAGAGAATATAATTATTCCCTAACAATCCTCCCTTTTGTTTATTCAAACACATTCAATTAAACAACAAATCAAGAAAAAAACGTGAATATACAATAGCAACAGAGACCCAGTGGAAATAGCATACGAGTATACCTTCAAACACACAAACATCAGTTTTATACTTTAGTTGCGGGACACACACCATGTTGCATATAACACGAGGGATAAATGCACATTCATTCGTATACATGGTTTGAACAAAAAACAGAAGTGGGTGTGTCTTCCGGCAGAGTGGTAAATCTCACGGTGGGTAATGCCAGCGAGTAACCAGCTCAAACCGGGAGACAGGTGGCCTTGGCATCCTTAGGCCCTTAGAGCAGAGAGAAGGAGTGAAACCACAGCCTGGTATGCACGTACAGGACTTTGATTCACACCCTCCCCTACTTGTACTTATGCTCAGCCGAGCATACACATCCTGTAGATAAAGGGTTAAAGGTCTAGACAGTCCAAAGTAAATCTAAAGCTTGTATATATGAACCAACTAAGGGAATAAGAAAAACACTCCATCAACCACAGAAAAAACAGACATATCAGGCGGAGAGAGCACTTGTGCAGCTAGGCAATAAAAACAACAAAACCAACCCCAAAAATTGAACACAAAAAAAACAATACCGACACACCTTGTGCAAAAGTGCAACAGCAAAGTGCAACAGTTTTCCTATGTCACATGAAATCATCTCCCTTTCAGCGTATTGAATAACCCAGCAGCAAAGTACCAACAAGGTCGGGCATTATCAACATCATACCATCAGGCCAGCACTTATCACAAATCCCCTGTTGGACCGTAAAACCTGTGGGAGGCGACAGTTAGGATTCAGATTAAGTACAGAAGTCCATTGTGGGTCTCCACCTAGGAAACAAACCCTGTTACAATTCAGACACCGTAGATATCGAACAGAGACCAGAGATTTGGCATTGTGAAAACAATGACCCCTCTGTCTCGTGTGCATCACCCAGGAAAGAAATAAAGCATGAAGTTAGAAGGTAAAGAAATATAGCATGAAGTTAGACAGTGAACCAACATTACAGGAAGCATCGTGTCGCCTGTGGAAAGAAAGGAAACAAAATGATACGTGGTTAGTGGGAGGGCGCCCATTAATCTGTCCACTGTGTGAAATCATTTCGAAGTAAAAACCCTCAAACACCATTTGCGGGCCACACCTCTGACATAACCCAGATGAACAAAATACCAAGTTTCAAGCAGAGGCCGCAGTTGGACATGTGACATGTATGCGTACATCAATGAAAACAGTAAAAGTTACACCATTCATTCATCGCAGTGATATTGTTCGATTCGGTCAGTCCGAGTCGCCAGGTGGGCGTGCTTCCGTGTGCAACAGGGGCTTGCACGTGTGTGTGTGCGGTAGAGCAAGGTGTGTGCGTGCGGTCGTGCGCACGTGTGTGTGTGTGCGATCGTGCCAGTGGGTGGACAGTGGGGGGAGTGTGTGCACGTGTATGCATGTGCGTGTATGTGCCAATTGCACAACTGGACGTTTCTTCCGTGTTGCGGTTTTGGGCACAGGCTGTACCCCCACTCCTGCCTGCGGGCATCTCACTGTGTCTATGCTAAGTGCAGATATGTGTGTATGAAAAAAAGGCTCCACCGGCGCATGTTGCAGCAATGACAAAACCACAGCAGATCGTGTCGCTCCTCGCAGCCTAATGGCAATGCAAACTTTACCTCGTCGTCGAATCAGCCACCTGGCTACTAAAAGGTGTCCTACTCTGGCCCTCCGTGTCAGGGAGCCCGCAGCCAGGTCGTTGCTCCCTGGCTGGCGAGCTGGTGGAGCTGTTGCCCCCGCAACCCGAGTACGGATAAGCGGTTGAAGATGGATGGATGGATGGATAGGCAGGGATCTGTGTCAGATCGTAGTAGAAACGAACCTCCTCGTTGATGACGTCGTCAATCACCAGAAGGCCTGGGTTGAATCTTTAGCAGTGCTTGGCATGAGAGCACGTCTCCCTTTGTTGGACTTGTGCTGTCGACGGGCTGGTCAACAGGGAACATGGAAGGTGACATCCTTGAATACGAGATCCTCAGGCTGGAGATGCAGACGGTTGTGACCCCTGGGTGGGCAGGGCAATTTTCACTCTGAAAAAGCTTTTAGTTATATTAGAACAAATAGTTTACGAGCTCCGAGGCCAAGGGTATGGCCTCTGCTCTGCTCCGGTGTTTCCTCCTGGTCGGCTCCAGAGGGATGCCTATGGAACAAATGTGAACGCTTGCGCATAACTCACCTAACGAATACCTACCTACAAATATTGGATGCAGTAGGTTTCTTCTGCTCAAGCAGAAAGTGAGCATAAGGAGTTAAGCCAAGATTTGATAGAGAAAGAAAGTCATTTGAAATCATTACAGCTGTCCCCCAAGTAGTCACAACCGGACAAGGAGAGCACATGTCGCCTGCATCAGACTTGTAAGCGTTGGAGAATTAGAAAATAAATAAAATAAATGGTCTAAATCCTAGTATAACCTGCCAGTCAGTCACGGCTGTGCACGGTCGTGCACGCTCGTCTCCTCAGTCAGTCCAGTCCTCCTGCAGCTCACAGGAATGCGTGGGGGCCTCTCCACTCCTGGTACCAGCAGGTGGGGGTTTCCTCCTATGAAATAACAGTCGATTTATTGCTTTGCAGGCGGACACACAGGCAGAGGAGAGGCCCCATCTAAAAAATATATATATATACTAACAATAATACTAATAATATAGCCCGGGCTTAACACAAATGTAACAGTGTTTAAGCTAATTTAGAATCGTCCAGCTGGAATTGATATGAATTTAGCTCGACACATTGATAGGGGATAGCAAGAGCCCTATCACAATGGGGTGTTAAAATGTGTCTTGAATCAGCTGTAGGCCTTCATCTGTAGTTGCAACATCATACATGTAATTTTACTAATTACCTAAAGGCACAGTGGTCATTATTTATTAAGTTATTTGCCCCAGGGGGGGTAGAAATCACACTCTGATCACCTACATTCCTGCCTACATTTAAACCACAGCTTCACTAACTTGAGCAGGCCTATTTGCATATTTCAATACATCTATTCTAACCCTAATATTTCACTACCAGGGATATTTCCCCAGTCCGTAGCTTCATAGCATTGTGAAGCCACCAGAGCAGTCAACTCTCGTGTAAATTGGACAGAGAGGAACACAGCCGTTTCTGTCCAATAGAGGTATTCAATGACTAATTCGTCTCTCATCTCTTGCCTGGCCAAACCAGCTAGGCATGAACACTGTCCTCTCTCTAACCAGACATGACAACTGTCTAGTTTTCACCCGTTCGCTCAGTCTAGAGTCTAGACTGATAGTTATACACTATATGTATACATTTTGGGTCAGCCAGTACGTCTTTGTACACGTGATGCATCACATCCGTCACGCGCAGTGGCGTGCTGAATTTCTCCTTTGTTATTTGGCCTGTTAACTTCCAGATCCGTATTTATCACAAAGCGCAACATATTATAACCACAACAACACATTTAGGACATTAGAAGCTCATGTATAAACCATTTGAAACTCAAAATGAGACATTCTACATGAGGAGTAGATTTACTCCTTTCTCTGACTTAAATAAACACCATTATAGCAGCTTCTGCTGCCTTCTAACTAATAGACTGGATGTCCTTCTTAACACTCAGGTTTTGGCTATTTGAGAGCTTGTAGATCGGCTATTTTGCACACTCATTTAAGTGAATGGAACAGAAACTACACATGTTCAGCCGATGCTTATTAAGATTTCTCTCATTCAATCCATCAGCCCCCTTGGGTTGGAGGTTGTTTAGCACACAGCAGTAACAAATCAGGTTGATTACGTTCTGTGCATATCACTGCATTGACTCAGAGACTGCTCGCTACCATTGAAACTTGATTCTCAGGCTGTAGCGCAGCAGTGCCAGTGTTATATGAAAACACCAGAGATAACACACCAGTATCATAATGGCATATAATGAATGAATGTGGCCCAACGAACTGTGCATTCTTAAAACACAACGTCATATTTCATGCACATGGTCACCCCGCTGCTGGGGGTAGCTTAACTTTATCAATGTCCATTTGCGACAAGACACAGAAGTATCGATACTATTACTTTAAACATTTGAGTACTGTAGTTGAACACTAGGTCAAAAATTACGTGGGCAGTTTATAAACGAACACTGTGGGGCATATGTAGTCAAGGGACATTCTAAAAACAATAATAACTAGAAAAAGTGCCCTTCTGGGCACAGGTCTCCACCAGGTTATCCACAGATCCGTGCAGTTAGAGGTAAAAACACTTTGCGGCCAGTTATAGCGCCACCTTGAGGCTGAGTTGAAATTGTTCATGTGGCATTTTGTCCTCGGCCTAGTGGGAATGTGGGTGCACAATTTCACGGAAATCACGCGATGTGTTCATGATTTGCAGCATTTTGTTTGGAACTGAGCACTCCTGTGAACTTTGGAAGCCAATCTTAACCAATCAGGATGGAGTCTGAGAAATCTGAAAGACTGGTTTGGTTGAATGGCTCTAGAGAGACTGTGTACCAATTTGCGTGATGTTTGGACAAAATCTGTAGGTGTGCTGTGCAAAAACTTGTTTTGCACAAAGCGGCCTCCTGGTGGCGCTATAACAGGCCGTTCTGGAAAGTTTGGGGCAGAGGTTCATCGTTGGCATCCAGGGAGTGTGTGTGCAAAATTTGGCATCGACCGGGTTAACGGTGGCCGAGATTAGCTGCTAACGGACGGACACACACACACACACACACACACACACACACACGGACGGACGGACGGACGGACGGACGGAGTGCAAAACATACTCTCTCCCCATGCCTTCGGCCTGGTGGAGACAATAATAAAAACAATCTGCTCTTTGTGTGTGACCCATAGACTGTAAAAAGTATGGACAAAGCGTTCGCCGGGTCTAACATGGACGTAAAATGAAGCCTGTTATTCCTGCACTGTAAATCGCCATCTTTCTAGATCCGTTTGGTACCAGCTGGCCATTGGCTGGCTCCGTTTTGGACCAGCTGGCCATTGGCTGCCCAGACAACGAGGCGGGACTTCCCCCCTTCTTCTCCGTTGGTTTTTATTTTGACTCGAGTGGGAGGGGAATCCCGATCATAGACTGTAACGGTAGCCACGCCCCTCAGAACATACGCAATGTTTTTTTTTCTTTATGGTCATTTTTTTAATTAATGGGACCATAATTTTCCAAAAAGAATATTATGACATTAGAAATGAGACTTTAAACTAGTGACTGGAAGAAGAAAGTATTCATGACCATGTTTATTAAGGTAATACAGTCTAGGTGAAGTTGGGCCAAAATACATGGGCCTCTATGGAGCTATGGGGCTTTTTGGGTCCAGTCCAGCGCCACAACAGGCCATTATATGAACTACCGATTTCAAATGAGGCTTCACGAAATATCTGGCTGACTGCCCCCCTGGTGTGACCTAAGTGGTGGTGTCATGCATTGTCATGGCACGGGGGGTGTATGAATGAGTGAGGTGTGGGGTTGTGATTCATGTTTCAGAGGGTGTTTGTTCGCGTGCAGTGCTTTTAGGGCATGATTATGGTCTGTTTGACTGCAATTTAAGTGTGGTATAGTGCAATGGAAATGGCTCAGAGGATGTTTGTTTGCGTGACAGCATGGGACATGTTTCATTTCTCAGGTGGTGTGTGGATGCACGTGTCGCCTTTTGGAGTGTGGTCATAGAGTGTTTGAGTGGGTGTATGGAGTGCATAACTTAACCTGTGACTGAATCGACGTCTGGACGCACAGTGCAGGATCGGCCCCAGTTCTCTTATCCGCCACACCCTCACCAGACAATCCGGCCCAGTGCCCGTCATCTCCTTCATCCCTGGTCACCCTCAGTTGTCTCCCTTGGAGTCGCCTGACCCCTCCCCGTGCGGCCGTGACCTTTGTTGCCGCTTCTCCAACGTTGTGGCCTGCTGTAGTGGAAACAACACCCATCATTCAGCTGTCGGTTCCTTCCACATCTCCTGCAACCACTCTTGCTGTCGTCAGATGTCTGCATTTCGGGCGGTGGTACGTTGGTTTCATCCTCTTCGCCTCGCTGTGCCCATGAGTCAGGATACAGTTAATTTGAGGCGGGCACAGCGCCTGGCTGTTGGTCGAATATGTTGGTGTGCTCTTTCGTACTGTCACTGTTGGACAGCACTGGATCTGAAATGTCAGTGCAGGACGAGCGTTGGGCGTCGTCTGCGTTATTGAGTTGAATCAAGTCCATAGGCTGGGAGCAGCACACATCTTGTGCATACTGTGTTTCTTCCAGAGTGGGCAGAGCCGTGGATATGGCTGAGGCGCAGGAGGCCTTGGGGTCGCAGAGGTCACAGGCATGTGTGTCGACAGGGCTGCTGCTGGTGGGGAGGGCTGTAGGCTCTGTGCGTGCTGGAATGCTGGCTGCTTCGCTGGACGGGGCAGGCAGGGCGTAGAATGACTGGTATGGGGGGGAACCAAGATCTGGGTCGATCCGCAGCAATGCCTGCAGAGGTGACACAGAAAAGACATATGCGAGTAGGGGCCCCCGAAACATGTAAATAATAATGTAAAGAGGGAGGTTATGAGTTCTCATCTACACTGTAAATCCCTGGAACATGTGACACGTTTAAACCTAAACACCAGTGTGTAATAATAAAATGCTGAATGTTTATTAATGGTCATAAAATACAGTAGAACACAAGTTCACTCAAACACCTCACGAGAACACCTAGTGTTTGAATTCTAAACACCTATATAACTGACTTTGATTGTAAAAACTAAACATGTTTATGTGTTTAGAAAGTGTTACTGGCGATTAAACATGTTCTTCTGTTTATAATCTAAACACTGTGACACGTTTAAAAAGTGTTACAAATACATGTTTATAACTTAAACGCTGATTATATCTTAGGCCTCACTTTCACGTCGCTGCCAGCTAATACCCATGTAAACCTAATTGCCATTAGGGACATTAATAAACCCTTGGATCTTGAACCTTGAACCTTTCTGTGTTGTGCACATTTAGTCAGAATGTTTGGTTCTGACTCTTTTTACTTAATTAACTCATTTTCTGTGTGTGTGTCAGTGTCTCGGTTTCTGAACACTCTGACCCTAACTCTAACCCTAACCCTAAACCTTTGTGCTTTCCATTAACCCATTTAGACCGGCTGCCGCGGGGACGTTACTCTCCCTTTAAGACCGTCTGCTACAGCAGCGTCACTTTACCTCTGATACCGGCGTGCGCTAGACGTCTCATTGTTGTTTTGTAGTCTTTTCGGGGCTTTTCCGGACACGTGACCAATGAACTGCATGATGATTCGCTAGAATACTTTGTTGTGGATGAAACAATGCATTTTGGGATTTTATTTCTTCTTCTACGATTTTCTGTGATTTATTTTGTATCGCGTATCACGGGGAGCGATACTAGAGATGGCGGAGGCAATAGCAGGACGGAGCAGACGAGAGGATGAAGTTAGTGATGGAAGTGACATAGAAGTGGATGGACTTGATTACAGTACTAACAGTGATCTTGCACACTAAAAAATGGCTGGGTTAAAATAACCCAATATGGGTTATTTTTAACCCTCCTCCTGGGTTACAAAGGTTCCTATCCAACCCCTGGGTTATTTTGACGCAACAAAATGGGTTATTCATTTTGGCCCATAATTTGGGTTATAACTTGGGTTATAAAAATAACCCATTCAGAGGGTCAACATAACCCAACTTCCAAGTTATTTTGACCCATAACTTGTGTTATAAAAATAACCCATTCAGAGCGTCAACATAACCCAACTTCCAAGTTATTTTGACCCATAACTTGGGTTATAAAAATAACCCATTTAGAGGGTCAACATAACCCAAATTCCAAGTTATTTTGACCCATAACTTGTGTTATAAAAATAACCCATTTAGAGGGTCAACATAACCCAACTTCCAAGTTATTTTGACCCATAACTTGTGTTATAAAAATAACCCATTCAGAGCGTCAACATAACCCAACTTCCAAGTTATTTTGACCCATAACTTGGGTTATAAAAATAACCCATTTAGAGGGTTAACATAACCCAAATTCCAAGTTATTTTGACCCATAACTTGGGTTATAAAAATAACCCATTTAGAGGGTCAACATAACCCAACTTCCAAGTTATTTTGACCCATAACTTGTGTTATAAAAATAACCCATTTAGAGGGTTAACATAACCCAACTTCCAAGTTATTTTGACCCATAACTTGTGTTATAAAAATAACCCATTTAGAGGGTCAACATAACCCAAATTCCAAGTTATTTTGACCCATAACTTGGGTTATAAAAATAACCCATTTAGAGGGTTAACATAACCCAACTTCCAAGTTATTTTGACCCATAACTTGTGTTATAAAAATAACCCATTTAGAGGGTCAACATAACCCAACTTCCAAGTTATTTTGACCCATAATTTGTGTTATAAAAATAACCCATTCAGAGCGTCAACATAACCCAAATTCCAAGTTATTTTGACCCATAACTTGTGTTATAAAAATAACCCATTTAGAGGGTTAACATAACCCAACTTCCAAGTTATTTTGACCCATAACTTGTGTTATAAAAATAACCCATTTAGAGGGTCAACATAACCCAACTTCCAAGTTATTTTGACCCATAATTTGTGTTATAAAAATAACCCATTCAGAGCGTCAACATAACCCAAATTCCAAGTTATTTTGACCCATAATTTCCCATATAAAAATAGCCGATTCAGATTGTAGTCAATATAACCCAATTTATGGGTCGTATTCATTTTTCCCACTCACCCAAAAGTTGACTATGTTGCTGGGTTATTGTAAACCAAAAAGTTGGTTATTTATTATTATAAATGTATTTTTATCCACTATCGAAAATATGGTTTATATTAAAGAACCACTTATAGTTTGCATTACAACCTATACAAATTAAAATCTATTAAAAAAAACAGATTTGGAACGTTTGAAAACATTTATTTGCAAAACTTTATTTGCAGACATAATTGCCACACATTGGCCAACAAAACTTAACACTGCCAAACATTGGCTAAAACCTGATTCCAGTACAATTACTATGTACCAACATCAAAACATAGAATTGTACAGCATGCATGTCTGTATGACTATGAAAAGAAAATGAGTTGGCCTCCTGGTGGCGCTAAGAAACTATAGGGCCACAACAATACTTTTTATTTGTTTTGTACAAACAATAAGGCAAGTAGAAGAAATAAATGAAATAAGGACGGCAGACATCTTCAATTAGGAGTCAATGAAAGGCATAAACAAATCCTTTCTTCAAAGGCCTCAAAAAAGGTGGCATTACACATAGCTGTTGAGACGGTCAAACAGGGGCCAAAACAATTACTTAAGATTGACTATTGCAGTCCGAAGAAATTTTGCTTGTTTTGACTCACTTCCCACAATATGATACACGACATGTTGGAGAAGCTCCCATGCAGAACCACACTCTTTGGGGTACTTGAGGTCAAAAACATAGAATGCCTTAAAGCAGACATCGACTGCCCCAAGCAGTGTTGTTTGGGGGAATGCTTGGCCTGCCAATATTAAAAAAGACTGCGCGGCACATTGCTGGGGTTCTCCAAGTGCCAGGACAGAGGGGTATTCCCTTGTTTTAGACTGCAGGAGGTACTCCACCATATTTGTCCCCATCTAAGACATGCACAAGAAAGAAAGATTATTCTGAGGGAAAATAGCAGATTGGCTATTTTTTGGCAAAGAGAAAAAACAGATACAGTACAAGACCAATAGTCAAGTATACTGAGTACTGTGAGTTTAAGTAGTTAAATGTCTGAAAATACACATTAACATGAATCCCACACACCACTGATGATAGTGCTGTCTAACAATTCCATCTTACAGTATGAAATATATGAAACAATGTAATCTGCAACCCAATTATATACAATATTGTAGTGGGGGTTCCAGCTTTATCTTTATCTTTTTGTCTCAGCTAAGGGGTCCTTGGCCTGGACATTTTTGAAGACCCCTGGGGTGTACTATTGATACTGACATGGAGGCCAAATTAAATCTAGTTTGAGAACAAACATCTTTCTTAAAAAAACATATGGCAATATTTCCTCTTTTCATATTTCCATTCAAGTAGCCTATGTGAAATTGTACTTACAGGCTTGTGGTCGATGAAGGCTGCACGGGACTCTACATTTGTAGCCCGTTTCGTTTTCTTGCCGACCATGTAAGTCCTATGTGGCATCATTGCAGGTAGCAGCATGAGGGCCAGTTCCCCTTTGGCATCTGTAGGTTAAAAATATTCTTGGTGTCAGTATGGTGTGGCTGACATTTAATTTGGCCACACACACACACACGTGTGACAAAATAAATGTACAAGATACGAGACTACTATCAAATATTAAACTGCAGATCTGATCTGATTCTGTAAACATTTCCTCCACTCCTACAGTTCCAAAAAATTACGTTTTTTTATATACAAATCTCCATCTATGTATTATTAATTTGTGTCTTTAAATAGATCTAGGAATGGACCAGTGAGCAAAAACTCAAACTTACCCAGTGTCATGTCATCTACGGGAAATGAGGGTAGTAATCCCTCTTGCTTAGCCAGATGCAGAACCTTTTCTGTGTACAGAGGCAACCATGTTTCAAATAGTTTTGGCGCAGCCTCCTCATACATCACAGAGAAGTCCTGTGATATCTATAAAACAGGAAAACCGAAATTCAATGTGATAGCTTAGCTGCCATTTCAATAGCAGATGTATATAATGTATTCTCATTGTATACAAGTAGACCCATACTGTACCATGCGTGGATCTGTGAGGTGAGGGTACTCGTTAATAACCACATGTGGGTCCTTCGTCCCACCTTCCCGTATCCACCTGGCTCTGTACAGCACAGTGGCCTTCATGTATTCTTTTACCATAGAGAAGGGCTCTGTGTTGTGTCTCAGCCATTCCCTCTGCTGTTGTGACCTCTCTTCTGGATCGGTTGGTTCTATAGAGAAAAATACAAAACGTTTTCCCTGTTGAACTGATACATGGCATCTATCTGCACATTGTTGCACAGGTACAACAATGATGACTTTAAAAACCTTTTCATAAAGGGGGGATGTAATCTCAGAGCATCTTTATGGAGTTGATTTTCACTATTTCTGCATCTACCAAAGTCAAGAAATATACCCCCAAGAGAAGCATAAACATTTTCAGATTTAAAATCAGGGAGCTTATGTTACCTGGTATGGCTGGCCTTCGTGACTCTTCAGTTTCAGTTTCACTGGAACCAGGCTTTGACCGCTTCCTGACATTCCGAAGGCGCTCTTCCAGAAATCCAGTAGCTGGATAGTATTTTCTTTTGCCATCTTGTAGGCGATATCGGCCTCTGGTGTACCACATTTCCTGGGAATAATAATATAAAATAGAACATTCCCAGAGGGAAAATATAGATTCCTTCCCTCTCCGCTGGACCACCCCAGCAGATTCACATATTCATTTCTCTATGAAGTACATGGGGGGGGGGGGGGGGGGAAGACGAGACGATGGACGGACAACTCACATAGCCACTGGCTGATCCATCATTTAAATCTGGAAATGTAGTCACCAAGTCCTGGGCCAGGGCCTGCTTCACCTTCCAGTCCGGCCTGTAAACAGAACACACATTCACCAGTTGTGGAATCTGTACATTTTTAAAGTACACATTTAATTAATTCAAACAACACGGTTTACTGAGGAGAAACAATTGGCAAACTATACAAACGTGTAGATCTGCCATTTTCACCATTGATGTAACATCAAGAGGTAGTCCATGTTTAAATCTGTTGCCCGAGTGTAACAACTTAAATCTACATTAAATCACTTAGCTGAAAATAAGGGTGTTGTGTGATTGATCAGCTACTTTCCCCCAGCCCCCATGTATGCTGGGGGTTTAAGTTATAGGCCTTCAGATCAACTCTACATTTGACGTACTTTCGTCCAAGCGTTTCCATCATTTTGGTAACCAAGATTTGGACCATTTTAATTCTCTGCTCCCTGCTGATGGCACCTTCATTGTCAAGCCTCTCTATAATGTCTCTTCCACTCTGAAATTCAGAAAGAGCCTGTCGGATATCCTGAGAAAAACAAGAATAACTGTTAAGATTTTGAACAAGTTACGGATCAAAGGTGAACATTTTATATTCAAAAACGTTAACATAGTCATTTAATAGCAAAATGTGAAAAACAACTACTGATAAGAGTATAGACCAGTTAGTGTAAGTTTAATGTTTACATATGTCCATCTGCCTCCGCTTCATCCGTAGTCTGGTCACAGAGTCCCAGACATACATTTCTCCAGAAGTATCTAGTTTACATGCTCAGATTTTAAAAATGAAAAAAATAAAGAACAACTTACAAATGTTGTAATCGGCCGGAGATTTAAGACCCAAGCTGTTGCTTGTGATTGCTCCATGGGGGCAACGGTGGAGACATCATGGCTTGGAGATGGCAGAGCAGGAGGTTCAGCGGATGGCAGTGCGGGAGGTTCAGTGTTTGGCAGTGCGGGAGGTTCAATGGATGGCAAAGCATTTGAAGCCTTCAGGGAAGTACACATTGAGAAAGAATAGCTGTTAGAAGTAGTAATGTGGTTATTTTTGTATTGCACGTATGGGTGCTCCCCTTGCCTTAAGTGATCAGTGTGTCATAGGCCAAGGTGACTCTCATGGGTTAAAAGCACCCATGTCAAAGTGCCACAGTGAGTGGTTAGTTTGAAAACAATTGAAAAGATTATACTTTTACTTACAATACATTTATCCAATCTCAGTAGTCCCAGTAGTCCAACCCCCAGTCATCAAGAAGAAAAACAGATTCTCATGCCCTAATACTAACTATTAAACATATATTTACAAAAAAAAAGTGGCAGTTCAGAGGCCTAACTGCAGTCTAAAAAAGTCTATAGCGCAGAGAGATGTACAAACTGTCATCATTCTCTCTGTATGACTTTACTGCATGCAGTGGGTGATGATCAAGTAGCTCTGTCACATCAATAGCTGACATCTCTTTGGTGGGGATTACACTGTAGGCAAACAAATGCTTCTCAAACCCCATAGTTTCCCACCTCTGCACAACGAGCTTGACTATTGAAGTGCCTCTTTGCTCTAGAACCAACATAACTTTTATAAGGCCAAACTGAGGCTCCCCATCTTGGTTATAGGACATAAACACTGTCATGCCTGGTCTGTAAGTAGTACCCTTAACCGAGACCCTGTTTGGTACATACAGTTCACTTAAAAGTGGAATTCCTGTCAGACCACTTTGGATCTCTTTATAGCCTTCAAGGTTAGCCAGAAACGTACTATACCCTGGACCTATTTCTGTGTTGTGGGTTAACACAGACCCACACATGAGACTGTAGCATTGCATTATTTGGTGCCTATATGCCATCGTTTTGCAAATGTTGCGGAAGTTGCAAGTGACATGACTGACACGTTTGAAGAAGCCATGTTTGCCCTCAAAACGCATTGCCCACATCTGAATCAAGGGTCCCAGTTTTTGAATTGCATTTGCATAATGGAGCATGAAATGATGTTTTGGACGCAAATGCCTGTCAGGATAGAGCTCCAGGAAAAGTGAGTGATGGTCTTCGAGGATTGCGTTCAGGTACAGTGTTGCTGCAGGAGTAACAGATGGAGAGAAGATAATCTCCATGCACATGAGTAAGAGTATCAGAAGCTCCCATTCCTGGTTATCAGTAGGGATGAGATCACCTAGCATAATTGGAAGTAGCCTCAGTAAGCACCACATCTGAGCTGCTGACTGCCGCATGGGGCCGTCTGGGTTCTTTAGATCATTCTTACTTATCACAGAGGGTTTGTTTCCCACATCACAAAAGCCATAATCAAAACTTGTGATACGGTAGTTTAGCTTATCTAGTGAAATAAGCTTTTTCTCAATGAGCGCATTCAACAGAAGCTTAACTTCAAATGGCCCTACCCCTTCCAGGATGTCATGCATTATATCTAGTGCGATATTGCCTGTCACATGATAAAAAGACAGGGTGTTGAGGACACTGTCTCTTTTAAGGCCTGTCAGAGAGGGGTCGTTTGTCTCCAAATCTGCCTTATGTGAATTAGCATCACGCAAGAGCGTAGGATCTTCCCGTGTCTGCTTTCTCAATACATCTCGATGTACTCTGCACAACCGACACACATGATTTCCTGAGAAACTCTCAGTGTAGCCAAGAATGGCATTCATGCCCAAATTGTCTCCCACTACCTGTAAAACTGTGAATTTCACAACACCTTTAAAGTTCTGGGTGTTGACAGTGATGCCATCACTCTCGAGACACCGTATTTCATCCACAATAGGGCGCAACACTGCATCAATGCCATATGTCTTTGCATCATCGGATTTATATACAGCTAAGAGGAACTGCGATTGCAAATTGGACAGGAGGTCTTGTGGCAAACTCTTCAAGATGAAATAAATAAATCCCAACTTGTGGACCCCAGTCTTTGACCCCAGGGGATTCACTGTATCACATTCATCATTATACAGAAGTATTGGGATAGACACTTCATTCAAAAAGAGTGGATGAGTTTTACACATCTCTCCATCAAAGACATCCTCAAGAGCATCCCTCTTTTTCTGCTGCCATTCCAACATGACATCTAAAATGCCGGGAAGTTCAAGTATCTTGACTAGAAGGGGCTGGAGTGGAATGCGTTGATAGGTGTCAGCAACTGCAACTTGTCGGACATTGCCAGTGGCAGGGTCCCTATGTTGTACATAGGAAACACTTGGAAAAACCTGCTCAACTGGCTGAATGAAGTTCCCAGAGTTTGTGAAGTACTTTATCTGTAGGTAGTCTGTCTCCAGTCCTTTGAACGGCTCAGCTGCTTCTGAAAACTCCTGCCTGAGCTCCTCTACCTGTGGGCTTTGATCATGCCCAAACTGACTAAACAGTGACATTGTTTTTGTTTGCAGTCGGCTCACAAGATCTCCTATTAAACTTGAGGTCTGTTGAACCACATAGTTTATATTAGAAAATGTCTGGGAAGACTTTGATCTAAGATGAGCTATAAAAAGGGCTACTCTGTCTGTGATTCCCTCTTGCTCTAGTTCGTCCCATTCATCATCAACTTCTGCTTGCTGCTCTAGCTCTTCAGCATTCAATATGTTAGCAGGCTGATTTAGTATAGCAGGCTGAAACAGGACTTGGTTCTCTGCGTGATTTTTCATGTGCTTTCTGAAAGATCTAATGAACGAAAAGGTTCTGTTACAACCACTTTCACAACACTGGAAATTACTGGATGAACTATTTACATTGTGTACTGTACGTAAATGTGAGAAGAGACACTTGACATCCCCAGGAATTAGCCTTTTGCATTTAAAACATATATAAGCCATTTAAGACTGTTGAGCCCCTTGGGGACTACTTACACGAAATTCTCTAAAAAGTTTTGAGAATTTCAGCCTGGGGCCAATTTTGGGGATGAGGTTACGGATTGAATCTTCATCTAAAAGACTAAACGCCTCCTCGTCAATGTCTTGATCTGGAAGACACAAAGACAGAAAACACAGACATCTTAGATTTTTTACAGTAATACAATTTCCAACACTTGTCATCAGGGTGCCGATTAGGGTCTGAACTGGTCAGGGAGCTGATATTGTGCATGTTGGCTCACTGGAAACACTCCACCCCAGTGGGTTCCATTTGTTGGTTGCGGACACATTTTTATGGGTCCCTTTATTTTGTTTCTACATTTTGTGTGTTTCAAAACATTAATGAGAAAAAAATAACATCCCCCCCCAAAAAATAAATTAAAAACAAATTAAATTATTATTATTAGAGAACAAATGTTAGTCAAGTATGTTAAAGTAGTAGTGAAAATAGCAGATCTACCAGCGCAAAATGTGGCGCGAAGTGACGTGTTGTGAGCTTGAAGATCTATTTTTACTAGTTTGGGCACATGGACACATTCTGGATGGCATGCTCACCATTAAAATGGTCAATGAGGTGTGGGAGCTCTGTTAATTTATCCTGAACATAGTTGTCCATGAATGACCTGAAACAAAACAGAAAGCAATGTTTACAACTCAGATTTCCATGAGGGTGATCACAGCCGGTGGACAATATAACACAGTTCATGTTTTAAGCTGCGGAGGGTTTTTTTTTTTTACTAGCTTGGGACTCAATACCTAGTCACAACATCACACTATATATACGATCAATAAAGATATCAATCAATCATAGTATTATACGAAGTGAAACACCAGTTAGCTGCTTATCAAAAACAGTAGGCCTATGTTGTAGCCAGCTAGTTACGTAGCTATAACTGTGTATAGCTAATGGTCTGGTTCGTTACTTTCAGCAGACTAAAACATGCATTAGAGATCAACAGATTATTGTCAATCGCGGGAAAGTGCTATATTGTGAGCCGTCTGAGACATAAATACTGTGCAAATGTGCAATGTTAAACAAACGTTTACCTTGAATGGAACACAGTTGCAGCTGTTGTTGCACGATGTCTTTTACTGTTGCAGGTAGAACATTAAGGGCTCCGCACCCTTCTCCCCATTGTTCATATTGTGTTTAGGATCAAAGATGGCCACAGCACCAGGAGGGGGTGGGGCGTAGGTGAGCGGGCGGGGCCGACATATGCCCTTACTGGGCTGCATTCATTAAACACAGACACAAGACAAACGCAAGACAGGTGTCTTGAATTTGTGAAGGCAGAATATGCACAAAATATAGGGCAGGATCCTATATCTGTAGCGTGAGACAGCTTGATGTACAAGTACACCCCCTGGACATGAAGCTAGTATGTCGCAGGGACCCCCAATCTAATGATGCCTTGAGTGTCAATATATATATATATATATATATATATATATATATATATATATATATATATGACTGAAGCTTGAAGCTTCAGTCACTTTCACATTAGAGCACTGCAGAGTGTGTGTGTCTGTGCAGTGTGCACCTGGTCCTTGTTGGTGCTCATTATCTCAGGCATCAAGGCAATTATGCTTCTGCACTGGCAAATATGCCTCAACATCTATGTGATGTACTTAGTAACTAACTACATTTACTTAAGTACTGTAGGCCTACTTAAGTACAATTCTGAGGTATTTCCATTTTGTGGCCACGTCGTACACGTCGTAATAAAGTATACAAAGTATACAAGTCTTAGGAAAAATAATATTATTTTTTTATTTTTTATTTACAAAATAAAGAAATATATATATTATTTTTTTGAAATCGGATGGGCACCCCAGGTCGCTATTTTGAAGAACTACATGGGCACAGAAAGTGTTCCAATTCCAATACTTTTACTCCACTCATACAATATACTTCAGCCCTATATTTCGGCCATTTGAAAATAGCAGATCTACAAGCTATTTTTTTATGGAGGGATGGAGATGGGGGGGAGACATGCAGTAAAGGCCGTCGGGATTGGGAGTTGAACCCACGGCACACTGCCAGGCTGGATTGCCAGCCAAGGTGCCTGGACCACTGAGCCATGGTCCAAGCCTAGATCTGCTATTTTCAAAAGATTTTTATACATTTGAAAACTTGAAATGAGACATTCAGCGTACTTCAGAGTACTTTTACTTTTGGTACCTAAGGTACATTTTGATACAAATACTTTTGTACTTTTACTCAAGTACATTTCTATATTGCAGTATATATACTTTTACTTAAGTAAATATTTTGAGTACTTTTTCCACCACTGGAACAAGCCTGCATATATCGGTATCGGTTCATATCGGTTCATATCGGTATCGAGAAATTAGGAGTTGGACAATATCGGGATATCGGATCTCGGCAAAAAAGTCAATATCGGACATCCTTAAAAGCTCTCCTCCCTGGCCTGTGTGTGTTAGGCTGGGCAACAGTGACACTTGGTGGTGAAGAAACGCTATAACGTCATGTTTGTGCTCGGACACAGGGACAGACCCAGTCACACACATTTCGTGCTCGGACACAGGGATACAGGGACAGACGTCGCCACACACATAGCTGTCTATAGGAGTGGTTGCACTACTCAAAAACTATTAATTCAATAAATTATGCATAGAGTTAACATGGGAGCTAGAAGCAAAAAGCTGCTTCTATCCTCCTTGGTGTGAATGGAGCATTATTGGTTCAATCAATCAATCAATCAATCAATCAATCAATCAATCAATCAATCAATCCCAACTCTCTGAGCCAACAATAAGGAATAGGCTACACGTCTCTGGATCTTTATTCAAACGCACATTTCTATGTGCGTTTGGGCCTTTCAGCCACATGCAAACGGCGTTTTCGGCCACTCAAGAGGTTTAATGAAACGGATAAATAAGTGGAGATTTTCTGAAAAATCCGGATGGTGGAGCTGTGTAGTCATGCGAAACAGAGTTTTTGAGGAAACCTTCCTAGTCGCGCATGTTCACTTTTAACACTGAGCATTTGCATCAGTTCATGGATTGAAAAACGAACAACTTCCGAGGTGAAAGCGAGGTTACCATAGAAATGACAACAAACACGATGGCAGCTAGCGCCACGGAACCTCACCTTCTAATATAAACACAAACAACATTCTGCTGCCTTGCTGGCCTAGTGGACTACTGCGCTGACTTATAATATATGCTTCGCTGGTTCGTGCCCCACTGCTGCCACTGTATTTACAACCGCAGACTTTTTAATAGTTTTTGGATTAAGGTTGCATTAAAAAGATTGGATTATGGTTGGTGAAGGATGCGTTGCTCCCCTGCTTGCGGTTATGTTTAGGTTAGAGTTTCATTTGCACATTAAAACTACAAATTAAGCATTTAAATGATGCTATCAGACACACATTGTGTCTCTGTGTAAAAAAATATGTGGCGGCAGTGGGGCACGAACCAGCGAAGCATATATTACAAGTCGGCGTAGTAGTCCACTAGGCTGGCGAGGCAGCTGGCAGAATGGTGTTTGTGTTTATATTAGAAGGTGAGTTCTAAATTTGCTCACTAGACGGAGCCCTGTCTGCACGCCTTGTTTGTTTTGTTTTTAGTACTACCGGGTTACGTAGGGGGATTTATTGGGAAACCAGCTCACCGCGCATGCTCAGAACATTTTTCTATTGCGTTACATATTTCTTATCGACACCTATTGGCCTGGGATGCTTGTTGGAGTCAAAAATGATCGTTTTGGGTTGTATGTGTGGACACAGATATCTTTGTCGTATGGGCCCCTGCCCATACGACAACGGAGTACGAAAATATCCGTTTTATAAAAACCTAGAGACGTATAGCCCAGGCCTCAGTCCACTCACTCATGCAAGCTGCACAGTCAGGCACATTTTGGTTTGGTAGGCTTAAAGTCCTGTTTGGATGACAATACCTTTGCAACGGATTATTAGTTATTATTTTAAATAATTGTTTTTGATTGATGGGTCACATTACTAATGGATAAGTCTTACAACATGTCTGTTGAATTGTATCTTATATATATATTTCCCCTCCCCCCAGACAAGCGGCTAAGCAGTTAACCAGAAGACTTCATTGTCAATACTACGTCATCGATGGGGTACCAAGTGCCAGTGAGGACTTCAGTCCACCTTCAGGTCACGTCTACAAGAGTGCTCTGACGCACTTCAGCTGTGGCATGACTAAGGCTGGTATACAGTCATATAGTCGCACCGATTTCTGATTGTTCAGAAACAGGTAATCCTACATGGAGTATTCGGTCCTGAGGAAATAGCTGGTGCAGCCTCCAGCCATCCTTTGCGAAAAATGCCCTGGTGACCAAAATGAAGATCATTGCCATTTCCGTGGATTACTGGGATGTACAAGGCAGTCCAAAGAGCCAGGATTCATCTGCGTTTATATTTTAGTCGAAAAGAAAGAATCTATGCGCGTGAACCGTCATCGCAGGAAATTTCATTGAACTTTGGAGAGGAGAAAGAAAATATGTCGATATTGGATTGTTATGATTTTGTGTTATGTTTTTCATATGTTTCAAATTTGCTGGTACAAGGGATTATTAACATTAGATATGTTTACGTTGAATGTATTTACTTTTCAAATCCACAGGTGTGACTTCTTGAATCATGACGGATGTTGTGGTTCCATTTTTGAGGTTTAATTGTACTCCAGCTTTCCAAATAGACCTGGTAATTCTTGATGTGTCATTTGAGGTTAATTCTGATTGTATTTCCAACCTAGGGGGGATACAATAACTGTTTGGCTTCTATTTTACACATTGAATTTGGATAATTTGTGTAGGTATTACAGTGTCAAGGGAGGAGGCTAGGATTTGTGTACCTATTTCTACATATGTTTTGGTGGTGGGATGTTTCAACGGGGTATTTTCATTATTGCGGTTCTTACTATTTACCATTGGTATTATTTTTGATCGTTCATACTTCATAGATGGACAGACAGTCATTTTAACATCTGTTAAAAAGGGGTCATTTAAACAAATATTCCGGACTCTCCAAACCGAAGTGTTTCATCAAATTGGGTTTTTATTTTGGTGGGATTTAAGAATAAAAGGGAGGACCTTTCTTGGAGTTCATTTAGTTAAATTGTTTATGGAGCATATAGCCCCATAAAAGGGAGGAATATGTCGTATAATTTTCTATAAATTAACTAACTAAATAACTATGGTACTATTTTCACTGAGTCAAGTAAAATGTTTTAGTGATCCCATGCAACAGAAGGTCTTTCACTCAGGGGCTTCTGACTAAATTTAACATCTATTGTTCTAAAAAACCTTTGAGGCAGCTCAGAGATGTGAATGAAACCAGATCCTATTGTCTGCCACAAGAACCTGTGTTTTGCATAGTCCTGATAGCAGAGCCGAGAGGAGTTCTTACTCTTAGGCTACTGAGTTACTGGGTCAATACTGTTTTAATTCACTTCCATTTCAGTTCTGTTATAATTAACTACGTTCACTAGAGTGCTCAGTTTCATCTAAAAGACCGGTTTATGTTTTAACTACAATTTGTCATGGGATCTGTAAAGTAGTAATCTGGTGTTTTAATGTAAGGTTAGATACTCATGTCTAGCCAGAGAGGCCCGCCTCTGTAACTCTGTGAAACATGACTCTGGGCTACTTTCATTGGTCAAAAGAGTCAGGAAGTGCCTGGTTCAGCTACTGGAGGAGGGGGGATCAGATCTGTATATAACACCTTGTTTTTCTTGTAAACTGGGCTGTTCGAACGAGTCTAATATTTGGCTCCCCTAGGCTGGTTGGAACAGACATTGGCGTGTACCGTTTTGAGACATGCTTGCTTTGTAGCGAATTGAAATCTCTTTGTGGTTTACCAAATAAACGCTAAGATCCGGAGAAACCTTTGTCCTGCTTTTTCGTCTTCACTCTTCATACTGACTGACACACACGGTGAAAGTATACCACAGTTTTTGGTGCCCGATCGTGGATTTTGAATGGCGTGGTTTACTACGGCACAAAAACCGGACCTGCGGAGGTTTTTTCGTTCTACTTACCGTGTCTAGGAGCGATGGGTGAGTTTAATTATATATTTGTGGGTTTTGGCTTGCTTGTTGTTCCTAGACGAGTGTGTCGGCGTGTGTGCGGAGAGAGGACAAAGGGAGGCGGTGATGTTTTTTCTCCGGTCGTTACAAACCAACCGGGTAGGATTTTTTTTTCCTTTTGTCTAGCCCGTTCGCTTTTGTTTACTTTCCGTGGACTGAACACGTGGTCCGTTCTCTAGTTTGTTTTGGTTCGTGTTTCAAGACTTTAGTTTATTTTTTATTCATGTTTCATGCTGTTTTAGTGCACACTCCAGGGTGTGTTTGTTTGTGGTTTTTGCGATTGCCGTACGTGCATGGCCGGCTGTCGTAAAAACGTATCGTAATGGGTTGAATACAGACGTGATGTCATTTGCGTTTTTGTTTTGGCAGCTGCGATAGTGAACGTAGGGTTAGGGCATAAAAATATTTATCGTTTTTCCCATATAGGCTAGGGCATCCTGCTAACACACGGGTGGGTGTTGTAGTTGAACTATGCGTAACGACTGTTTGTGTTTGATTGATTCTTTTTTAAGCACAGTATAATGGAGTGGTTTACGTGTGTATACTCTGTTCAAAGGCTGTGAATTGCAAGGAGCCTGTTAATTGTAACTTTTAGACGGGCCGTTCTGTTTGGGAGGGTGAAGTTATAATGTGGGTTTTTTGGCACATGGATTAGAGAATTTATTGCACTGTGTGCTGTGAGATTTTGTCTGGTTTCGCGGCGTACAGAGTAAATTCTAGTTCATGATGGGGATGTTAGAGGGCGACGCTGATCCCGCGAAGATCACAGAAGGATGTCAGTTAAGTTGGTAATCACATTTTTTAAAAGTAAAGTGTGGCTTAGTACTGGTGTTTGGAGTAGCATGCGTTGCGTTGCGGGTACCCTGTTCGAGTTGGAGGAGTTGGCTATTTCTTTTATTATAAAAAGAGGCGGAGGTTAAGTGTTTAAATTACACACATTGGTTTCTATGTTAATATTTTTCCTTTATAAGGGGCATTCTTAATTGTGTGTTTGAGTGGTAGGGTAAAAAAGTCGTTTGAGGGAGCCCTGGTTTTCTTTGTGTCAATTTGTTGCGATGGGGGGATGTTTTTTCGTCCTCCTTTGTTTAATTTAGGCGGGGGAGAATGTGGTGTGTGATGTTGTGGAAACTACTGTTGTAGTTTTTCTTGTGTTGTATGTGGGCGTCGACGGGCGCCATTTTGTTTTCTTTGTTCTTGGAGACGGGGAGGCAAGGGGAGGAGGGGGTCGGTAGTTCAGGGTTTTGGTTGGGCTTTATGCATTTTTAAAGGTTTTTGTGTCTGTGTGTCTGTGTGTTTGTGTGCTTCTGTGGCGTCTTCTTTGTTTTCAATTTAATCTGTTTTGGTCTGAATCGTGTACAACACGTTTCAAAGGGGGGAGTATAGATTAAATTGGGGTTTTCAGGTATAATTAAATTGGCTTTATTAATTATAATGTTTTCGGTATAGCGGGAGGGTACGTTTTTTCTCAGTGGACATGGGGTGTGTTGGGAGATGATGGAGATTGTCTTACGTTCTATAAAGACATGACACTTCAGTGTGTACAAACTGAGGGTGGTAATATTTCTGGGTGGACCAGGGATTTTTTCTGCATGTTGTGGTTTTTTAGAGGGAAGTGCTTGGTCATGTTTAAACTACACCAATGGTGCACATAGAGGGAAAAAGGTAGGTATATTTCTAAGCATTTGTTAACTTGGATTATGGGTGACTGAAGGGAATACAGAGGTGGTTACGTCTTTTTGTCACTATTCTAATATTAACTGGGGGCCTCTGGTCCTGGGTTGAAAAAATTGCTAAACGTTCGGCATTACACGTAAACATTTACTGTGCATCGTTCATTTATGTATCTTCCACATTGACAAATCCGGCTTGGTGGGACAGGCACTACTCATATTTTTTATCTTTGCAAGGATGTGTGGACGTACAGACCAGGGGGTTGTAGAACAGAATAAAATTATAAATATTCGTTGAAATATGTGACCAGTGCCAGTAGTTTGATACACAAGGGGGCCATGGTCATTTTTCAGTTATTTACATATTATGAAACTGCACACTGTAACCTTTCATATGATGCATTGCTCATTGAAATTGGGGGGGAAATGAAGAAGATATGACCATTTGAAACTTGTTGAACCAGAAATGTCAAATTGGAGAATTCCCCCTTCAAAGATAAACAGCAGTGATCTGTCACTTTAGGGGGCGCTGTTTTCCCTTCATTCCTCCATTAGCCAACCAGCAGTGTTGCCATGTCTGCTTATTATAATTAGTTGGCCATGTTTCTAAAGAAAAAGAATGCATAGGCCTACTGTACCAATAAGTCTTCACAATTAGAGAATGTTGTTATAATTGATAGTTTGCCTATTATCTCTCCTTTTTTAAATAGGCTACTGCATTTATTTGCCATTTTGTACTATGAAAAAAGGGCAAAAAACAGTGGCAGAAAATTAGGCTTATGTAAATGGTCCAGATGAGTACAAATAAGATAGCTATATTAGCCTGTTATTATTATTATTTGTCTGCAGAACCCCCATCTGAAAATAATGTATGCCAGGGACAAGATTGGTTTTGTTATATGCTTGTAGATCGGCTATTTTTGCTTATTTTGGGCTTGTTTTCATATACGGGTTGCTTGTTTCTCTCGCAGAACCTGGCAACCCTGCAAAAAAATAGCCGTCAGCTACATTTAGCATTATATATTGATATCAATCGTCAATCCTGTAGCTAAAACAAGTACATTATCGCGTTATATTACATATCGATGTGATCTGCATTATTATGACCTTAATTTTAATGGCAGGTACATTCCAAAGTAACTAATAAGAACCACGCTATGGTGACATAATGTTACAATGTTTACAATACATGCTAGAGTCTTCTTCTTCTTCTTCTCTGCTATTGGAAATAAGAAGCCATGTTCCATTGTTGTGATGACCAGTGCCCCTAGCTAAAACATTAGCATGGATTAGCTTTAGGAGGACCGAAAATAAGCACACTTTTTACAAAATACGACTGTTAATACTTCTTTCTCTGCTATTTCTGTTAGCCAGTTAGTGAAAGACTAGTATTATCTTCAAAAACGATTGTGTACAAAAAGCGGAATTTTAGCGGAATTTGCATACTTTGAAGGTAAAGCTGATTTTCTGATTAGCATTGGTTAGCATTGCTTAACTCAATGGTTTAAACATTAAACATAGTGACTTGTTTACGCAATTACAATGACTTAATGACACTTAAATGACTTTCTGATGGAATAAAAACATTCTTTAACATTCCAACTGTTTTTATGTGGCTAAAAACGAAAACCACCAAAAAAAAATAAAGAATCTATTTTTAGATTCTATTGCTATATGCTATTGCCGAGTTGTGGTTCAAATTACTGGCACTGGTCACATATAAGTAGGCCTTGATTACATTTGTGGGCACAAGTGAAGTATAAATTCAACTTCAAATACACTAAACTGGACCAAAGGTGACTGTGACTATTAAACTCCTCGGTCTGACGTCTTAGCTCCCTCTACTGGTAACTGTACAGAATGCCTAAGTTCTGATTTCTCTTTCATTTAAGTGTTGGGCTTCAACGGTGTTCCTGTCTTGTGTGTATTTCACCCTCGTTGTCTGTCATCTGATGAGTGTTGGGGTAGATTTTTCCACGCTCTGTTTCATGTGTTAATATGTATATATGTTCCTTCTTTTGAAAGTATATATTGTTTAAACTGAATTCTCCCTGTTAGATTGTATAACCATTTTTCCCACCTCATTGTGTATAATTAATAATTATCACCCCACGTTCCCTTAAACTTTCTTTCCAGTTGGCCGCTGGAGATGGAGTTAATCATTTTCCTCCTTTTAATGCCTAGACTTTTCCTTTTAGGAAAGACGGTGTTGGGGGCCGGATTTAACCAATTTCTTCCCCATATAATTGGTTCGGGTGGTTTTGTAAGAGTGCTGTGTTAAATCATGTATTCTTAAGATATTCTACATGTATTGCTGGCACATAAATCTTGTTACTATATGAGCAGGATATTGTCTCACGGACACATATATGTGACATATACATTCAATAATAAGTGCAGTCCCACATTTGTTTTACAGATTAGATACATATTTCCCTGCTTAACTGGGATTAATCACTGTGCTATAGTATAGGCCTTGGGTCACGGAGGGCCGACAGTTAACTACATTGTGTGCATATATACTGCAGTGTATAGGCATACACTAGGGTGACGTACATCTATTTGAGGTCACACATATATGCTATGAATAATACCAATTCTCATTATCCAGAGGGTGGAGAAAGCAGCAGAAGGGAAGATTATTCGTTCCTTCTAAAGTGGCGTGGTGTGCTTTGGGATGAGCAAAGCGTGAAGGGGGGAAAAACCTGTTCTTAGATATCAATATGTTATCAGTATAGTGTGTCGGTATGACTCATTGTTAAAAGCAGTTGATGGTGAGCAATGCATGATTCTTTCATTTCTATATATACGTACGATAATAATGGTTTGAGTTATATCTTTCAGTTTGGAGGCAAATCAAGGAAACCGGTGAGTATCATTTTGTGTAAATATCAAGTCTTTTTCCACTATTCTTAATTAACAGTTGGGATGAATTAGGTGTGTCTCAATTGTAAGTTCCTAATCGTCAGTGGATTACATTGGGTAAATATAAATTTGATATTGACTTGTTTCATTGGATGTTTAATGCAAGCTGAGGGCCAACTCCTGACCTCTTAATAGTTATTATTGAACGGAGGATAGGTGTTAAGTGATACTATTCCTCGTGAGAGAAGCCACTCGGTTGTTCAATTTCTCTCATAAACTGTATAGACGTTGGTGCATGCATTATTGTACTAACAGACAATTCCTGTTAACCTGGTAACTGCATGGTCGATTTTTTATTGTCTTAAATAACTAACTCTGACCTGACAGTGGATACTTGGGGGGTGTGGGGTTTAAATACCTGTGTTCTCTTTCAGAAAACAGGAAAGGGTGGTTGAGCGGAGCCAGTTGCTGCTTGATCAAGTGAGACGTATTGTAGGGTTTCCTAAAAACGCTGTACTTTTTATTTTCCAACTCAATATAGTCCATTTCGTTATTTTTGTTTAAGCCTATAGTCAGTTACAACCTTTCTCACACGTGTCTCTGGACGTGTGTATAACATATACAGTGTTGCCTTTCACATAATTCGCATGACATCATACATTGTGCTTACGCATCTGCCTACTGTTTTCAAGTGAGTCTGCAGTCTGTAAGTGGCTGGCAATTTTTGAATTTCCTGCATGTTTCCCTGGTTGAGTGAGGTGATATTTTTAGCAGTGCAGGGAGGACGATAAAGGTTAGTTGACGTGACATTTATTGTAATTCAATATCTCTGAACTCAATACTGAAAATACTGATTATGGCAACGGCTAGTCAGCAAGCTTCTTTCCACAATGATGAGTTTATTGACACGTTATCATCAATTCTGGGGAGGTGGGAATCACACGGTCCAATTAAGAATTGGCCCCGGGACAGCATATTTCATCCAGGTAACTTTGAACTTCTGGTAAACTGTGTGCACGATTATGACAAAATGTTGGAAATGAGGTTCCAGGAACAAAGGAAGATTATGAAACTGTTTCTTAAAACGGGATTTTTTTTTAGCAAAGCCTATGACCTCATCACCGAGAATCGCTCTAACATGTCGCTCACGCAGCCACCCTCCAAAGGGGGTGACCATGATTTTGATAGGAGCGCTTCGGATGACAAGGATTTCGTGAACGCAGTGCTGGGGAAGAAGGAGCGTGGCGCCGGAGCCAAACCTGCGGGTCGAGGGCGGCGGCAAGAGGAGGTCCAACAGGACTGGAATGAAGCAATGACTGCCATGTCAGCAAGGGAGGCGGCCCTAGACCTGAGGATGCAGGCCCTGACGGAGCTCAACAAACGTCAACTTACCTACCTGGAAGCCCTGGAGAGCAGGATGAAGGCACCAGACTCAGCACCGGCGGTAGGGGTCCGAACGCAAGACATAAAGAAGCTAGCAGGTGAGCCTGGTGTCACACCCCCTCCAGAAACCCAGGGAGCGGCGAGTGACCTTACACCACCATCAGACGATAAACACGAGGGGAAGGAGGGTAACAACAAGATGGCCCCTGTCAAAGAATCGCCGTTGGTGATCTGTGGTCAACCTATTGTCTATCGGCCATGGGCCCACATGGTTATGAAAGATGTCATCGCAAGGCTCCCCCCATTACAGGAAGGGGCATACCCGTGGATGACGAAGCTGGATGTGGTGACGGTGGGAGTTCCATTGGCCGTGGGAGATATGAAGAGACTGTTGGCGCACCTGGTGGGGAATCAAGGGTTGAACTACATCTTGGCCCGGGCAGGAATGCAGGCTTACGTGGACACGGACATGGGAGACGCAGATCGATATGCAGACCACAAGGGGCTCCTGTGTCGGGCAATGAGAGAGCTTTACCCCACCAACTTCAATCCGGACAGAATTCTGATTGACCCCCTGACTGACAGCGAGAATCCAAGAGCCTATGTGGCCGGTGCGCACGAGATCTGGACCAGCATGACGGGGAATGACGCCCGCGGTCCAAGTATCGACCGGACATGTCTTAGAAGCAAGATACTCGACGGATTGCCAGGGCCTGTACAGAACAAGCTGAAGGAAGTCATCTCCCTGTCCACTCTGCCATTGGATACATACACAGATCATATCGCTCACACGGTGGACCTATACAGACGGAGGAGAAGAGGGTCTCAACTGCAAGGACGGGCTGATGATAGAGGTAACAGTCCTACACCTGCAGGGGCCACCACCCGTTCCACTACAAGTCCCGCCACCTGTCCCACATGTCCTGCACGAGGAGGAGCTGCGTCAAATGTCACCGGAAGGGGGTCCGAAGCGGTGAGATGTCCTGCAATGATCAAAGATGGTCCCGCCACACAGCTGGCTCAGTCTCAGTATCAGAACAGACCCAACCAGGTCAGAAACAAACGGTCGGACACCCCGCCGCAGAATTATAACGGTTGTCACAGGTGCGGTGACATATCGCACTTTATAAGAAATTGCCCCCAACCACCCCCGCAGCAAAATCAGCCGCAGCAGTCCAGGTATCAGCCAGACCAAGGGTTCCATCAGGACCACACCGGGAGGGCTTCTGCAAGGCCCCACAACTACTCTGGCTGTTACAAATGCGGCAGTCTGAATCATTTCGCAAGAAATTGCAACTGAGGGGTGATCTCATATCAACAAGGGCATCACAGTGAGTCCATCCTATTTTTCAAGGTGTTTCAATCGATTTTGGACATATGAGGTATTGTGGGAAAGGGAGAAACTCTTTTCTGGCGAAATGTGGAAAAGAGAAACCCCATCCCTGCGTTTGGGTGAAAATTAAAAAAAAAAAAAACTGGGAGAGGCAATGACAATGTTTCTCTGTTTGGGATGTGCAATTTCTAAATACTTCCTGGTTTTTTTCTTCTGGTACAACATGGTAAGAGTGTTCATAGTATATGCTGTCAGGGGGCCAGTGGGACAGCAAATGCCAAAAGGGAGGTTGTGGCAGAAGGTTATCATTGACATGTTGACAAAATCAGTATGTGTGTAAATATAGTCTGTCACTCTTTTTGAGTAACAGAAGGGGGGAGTATATCATAAGGTCAAATTAATAAGAGGGTATTTTTTCATTTTCAGGTTGCATTTTTTTTTAATACAGTTTGACTAAATTCTTTAAAAATGTATAAACATATTAGGAGTCAGAGTGTCACGATGAATAGCTTTTGTTTAGTTAGAGGGAACATGCAATACATTTTGAACTTGTGACTTATAATTGCTTGAAGAAATGACTTTTTGTCAACAAATGTGCAGTCTAATTTAGGGTGCATTATTCACGGATAGTAATTGGGTTGTTCAAGAAATAACCATGGCATTAACAAGGCAAACGAAAAATGAGACTACATTGTTAAAGGTAATAGGAGTTGGCGAGATAAAAAGGACCTCACACAATAAGGATAATTTGATTTTAATATGAGTAGGGTGATTTTTTAGGACTTTGTGAGTGACACTGAATGGTCTACTAACTGAACTAATGGTTCAATGCATGGGTGTGCTTTTGCAAAAGAACGTCTAATCTGGGTGTGGAAGTTGTTCATATTTCCAACAGGGAGCTGATGGAGAGAAAGTGGCAGTAACAGCAGCATCCTTGGAGTATGCAAGGGTGCCAGTGAACATCCAACATCGTGTCAATATCAGAGGCTGTCTGTCTACTTCTGCTACTACGTCAAGTCGTGCTCCTCAACTCTATAACAGCTAACCTGAGTGCAGTGGTCCACATCATCGACAAGCGGCTAAGCAGTTAACCAGAAGACTTCATTGTCAATACTACGTCATCGATGGGGTACCAAGTGCCAGTGAGGACTTCAGTCCACCTTCAGGTCACGTCTACAAGAGTGCTCTGACGCACTTCAGCTGTGGCATGACTAAGGCTGGTATACAGTCATATAGTCGCACCGATTTCTGATTGTTCAGAAACAGGTAATCCTACATGGAGTATTCGGTCCTGAGGAAATAGCTGGTGCAGCCTCCAGCCATCCTTTGCGAAAAATGCCCTGGTGACCAAAATGAAGATCATTGCCATTTCCGTGGATTACTGGGATGTACAAGGCAGTCCAAAGAGCCAGGATTCATCTGCGTTTATATTTTAGTCGAAAAGAAAGAATCTATGCGCGTGAACCATCATCGCAGGAAATTTCATTGAACTTTGGAGAGGAGAAAGAAAATATGTCGATATTGGATTGTTATGATTTTGTGTTATGTTTTTCATATGTTTCAAATTTGCTGGTACAAGGGATTATTAACATTAGATATGTTTACGTTGAATGTATTTACTTTTCAAATCCACAGGTGTGACTTCTTGAATCATGACGGATGTTGTGGTTCCATTTTTGAGGTTTAATTGTACTCCAGCTTTCCAAATAGACCTGGTAATTCTTGATGTGTCATTTGAGGTTAATTCTGATTGTATTTCCAACCTAGGGGGGATACAATAACTGTTTGGCTTCTATTTTACACATTGAATTTGGATAATTTGTGTAGGTATTACAGTGTCAAGGGAGGAGGCTAGGATTTGTGTACCTATTTCTACATATGTTTTGGTGGTGGGATGTTTCAACGGGGTATTTTCATTATTGCGGTTCTTACTATTTACCATTGGTATTATTTTTGATCGTTCATACTTCATAGATGGACAGACAGTCATTTTAACATCTGTTAAAAAGGGGTCATTTAAACAAATATTCCGGACTCTCCAAACCGAAGTGTTTCATCAAATTGGGTTTTTATTTTGGTGGGATTTAAGAATAAAAGGGAGGACCTTTCTTGGAGTTCATTTAGTTAAATTGTTTATGGAGCATATAGCCCCATAAAAGGGAGGAATATGTCGTATAATTTTCTATAAATTAACTAACTAAATAACTATGGTACTATTTTCACTGAGTCAAGTAAAATGTTTTAGTGATCCCATGCAACAGAAGGTCTTTCACTCAGGGGCTTCTGACTAAATTTAACATCTATTGTTCTAAAAAACCTTTGAGGCAGCTCAGAGGTGTGAATGAAACCAGATCATATTGTCTGCCACAAGAACCTGTGTTTTGCATAGTCCTGATAGCAGAGCCGAGAGGAGTTCTTACTCTTAGGCTACTGAGTTACTGGGTCAATACTGTTTTAATTCACTTCCATTTCAGTTCTGTTATAATTAACTACGTTCACTAGAGTGCTCAGTTTCATCTAAAAGACCGGTTTATGTTTTAACTACAATTTGTCATGGGATCTGTAAAGTAGTAATCTGGTGTTTTAATGTAAGGTTAGATACTCATGTCTAGCCAGAGAGGCCCGCCTCTGTAACTCTGTGAAACATGACTCTGGGCTACTTTCATTGGTCAAAAGAGTCAGGAAGTGCCTGGTTCAGCTACTGGAGGAGGGGGGATCAGATCTGTATATAACACCTTGTTTTTCTTGTAAACTGGGCTGTTCGAACGAGTCTAATATTTGGCTCCCCTAGGCTGGTTGGAACAGACATTGGCGTGTACCGTTTTGAGACATGCTTGCTTTGTAGCGAATTGAAATCTCTTTGTGGTTTACCAAATAAACGCTAAGATCCGGAGAAACCTTTGTCCTGCTTTTTCGTCTTCACTCTTCATACTGACTGACACACACGGTGAAAGTATACCACAGTAGTCGACGGACATTTTTCGTTTAGTTTTAGTCGACGAAATCAACACTGTACAGTGTCAGTCTAATTTATGTAAGTGTTTTGCAAGTTAATCCCACATACAATGCACTGACTTTTCCCTATTTGTGTGTTTTAGTAAAAAAGATTCTAGCACCTTAACTATAACATCCATAAGTATATATAATGTGAATTATACACATGCTACATGCTATTTCCCCTACCATACCATGAATTTCTTTTTTGTATATTTCCTCTCTTCATAATGTAAATAGTATCCCAAAAGGCACACTTCACTATACTTATTTTGATTAGTGAATTAGCACAAAAACCCAACTCCCATTGAGGGCTTATGGTAGGGGAAATAGAAATAATGCACTTTTGCACAAAATGACACCTGCATCCTTCTAGTATGGAATTCTCCTTTAAGACAGATGTAAAGGCAAGCAGTGCAAGAACAGAAAAGAGACCACTTAGGGCCGATTCATACTCCTATTTTAGAGCCGAATAAAAGTCGGTTTGGCGCTGTAGAGCCTACAATGTGATGTCATTTGAGGTTCGGGGGGGGCGGGTACCGTCCTAAAGTCGGCTCTTCGGTGCTACTGAAAACTTCTGACGAGCCGAAATCATTTTGGCACTACAGCGCCGAAACAGGGGTAAAATAGGAGTATGAATCGGCCCTTAGCCCGAGCCTATGTTGTTTCAGTGGTAACAGACCACTATTATTAGTATTAGTGGCATCATTTTCATATTGCAATACATTATAGGCATAAACATACATACATATATACAACTCTGAGGGGGTCTGAGGTGTGGGAGTTTATACGTTTTTACTAAGGCTGTCAAAAATAACGCGTTAATGGCATTAATTAATTGCGTTAAAATATTTAACGCAATTAACGCATGTTAGTGTTCCCCCTAACATGCTCAGGAACGTCCAGAGCATAACAAATCTGTCACTGTGTAGCACACAGTCATGATTGAACAACACCAGAGAGATAGCTCGTGTATTGTAGTTTGGTTGCGAAGTGGTTTGATTCTGTAACTCTGTTGCGTTACTTTGTCTGCCTAGCAAAGCCCCATTAGGCTACACTGCACACACACACACACACACACACACACACTACTAGTGTTAGCTATCAGCGCGCTGCAAGAATCACTCGGGTCCGTCGCAACTTGTGGACATTTTGAAAATGCCATTAATGTTTGTCCGGCTGGTTTCGTTTTGTCCTACGCTTTACGTGAATCAGCATGGCTGCGCCTGCAGTAGGCTATTACCAAAACAAACACATGGTACTTTTGTGTCGCACATGGAAAGCAACTGGAAACGACCATGGATATATTAAAGACAGTTCTCCTGTGCTGCTGTGCACCGCGGAGATAATGCGCAACTCCAGGTACGAACCAAAACACTGACTGAAGCTGATTCACGACTAACTATCTCCAGACTAGTCCTGCAGTCCCGCAATGAAGGAGAGACAATCTCGCCTCTCACTACAGTCCACTACAATGCCATTCTAGCCTTAAAACCTACATTTATATGTTATTCAATAATTACTTTAGCGCGAAATATAGGCTTTTCTAAACCAAGCCCTGTTTCCAAAAATGCTTATGTGCCATTATTGTATTTTGTGAATTTCAATTAACTATAGTCTACAGTTTAACCCATTGCTTCTCAGCTATTTTAATTTCAAGGACCCCCAAATTAAATTGATAGAAAGTAGCCTAGGCCATTTTATTATGATTTTCATCTCTGGACTGGGACTCCAGTCTCCATTCATCCATCCATCCATCTTCAACCGCCTATCCCTAGTCGGGTCGCGGGGGCAACAGCTCCACCAGAGTGTTCCAGACTTCCCTCTCCAGAGCAACATTAGTGACTTCCTCCTGGGGGACCGCAGTCTACATGGCCAAAAGCCAGTGTTGATTTAACTCAAAGTGTAGGCTAGGCCTACAAATGCTCACATCACATCATGTCTATACTAAATGCATTAGAAAACAAAAATCATTCAAAAACAAATGTATATCCGCTTTCTGTCATTTATATTTCCATTTCCACAACAATAAACAGGAAAACATGGCATATTTTGGACATAGTTCGAATGGTGATTAATCATGATTAAATTTATTTTGAAGCTGTGATTAATCTGATTAAAATTTTTAATCATTTGACAGCCCTAGTTTTTACTTATTTTCACTCTATTCCGGATATGCTTAGATTTATTTTTTTATTTTTTATTTATGCTTTTATTTCTTCTTGCTATATTTTAACTATTTATTTTAATAGTTTTTCTTTGTGATGCGAAATGCAAGGAATTGTTTCTGTTTTATTGGCATATTCAAAATAAACATTACAAACATAAGTATGTATCAGAGGAATTCACACGTCACTTGAGTGCCTGTTGATTAAGTCAGATGAGAAGCTGATGAGACCATTGTCTTAGAACAGAGCTAGAACTTGTGATCCAACCTTTAGAACAAGTATTGTGTCTGTGGCACACCGTTGCTCCAACCAATTGCAGCCCCTCATGTGGCCCCTGGTGTGACTTTTTTTAATTGATTGAGTGAATTAACAGATTGCAAAAAAAGCACAATGGAACAGATTTATTCAAAAAGAATGCTAAAAGGACAACCCGAATAAGCAGCCCTCAGGGCTAGTTTCCACTTGTTCATTAAGGTCCTTTGTATTTAATTAATTGATACATTTAACCCATTTGGGCGGGAACCCCTTTTGGTGTTTTAAGTGTTTCGTTATACTTTAGCTATTGGAAAATAGCAGATCTACAAGTTTATAGCGCACCACTGAAAAGTCGTGAAAATGTGGTGCAAATCTTTGAATATATATTTCAGAGCAGGCCTGGAATTTCATCGTTTTAGGGGCAAGGCCACTTGTGGTCAACTGCCAGTGCCAGGGCATGCCAGGCCATCAATTAAAACAATGATTTTAAGCTTAAAGGTTAATGATGATTACATTTTTATTTATTTAAAGGCGAACATTGGTTCAGAACAGTGCTTCTTAAATAAATAATCACAGCTTTAAATAACAAAATATATAAGTAGCTACTGTTGTAAAATGTTGTAAACAAACATGTAACATGGGGTCCCAGTGCAGAGATGAAAATCATAATGAAATGGCCTGGGACCCTGTCAGCCTAGGCTAATTCATATACATTTAATTTGGAGTTACATGAAATTCAATCATTATAAACAGTGACATTTTCAAAGCCAACCACATGTATTCACGAGTCAGTTACAGAAGGCTACAAGTCAAATACAACAAAGATAAAACAAAGGTAATCCAAAACCAAGAAGCAAGAAAATTCTACATAATTTTTTTGGATGAAATTATACATACTTTGGTCATTGATATATTGTAATAAATACAATTTTAGCAAAATAACTTGATTTAGCACATTGTCTACACAATTAGTATGATGGCTCTTTAACATAAAATACAAAGTTACATCACATGATGTCAGAATTAGGTATTCATATACAACTCAACCTAACAAACCAAATGCAGTATAAAGTATCCTATCACACAAATAAAATATATGTAACGGTAAACCAAAATCACCATTTCCCCAGTATACCATATATAGCTAATACTTGTGGACAGCCTATTACACGTACAGCATATTAATCTCATAAATGATACTGAAGACAGAATAAATAAATTGGTATTAAATACTTTTTCTTTGCACTCTACATTGATCCTGTCATTTCTAAATAGGTTTTATGCCAATTACATTGCAAGTTGCTGTGCTTATGACTATCTGCAATAGTCTTACCCTTATTTATCTACAGTAATTATTTGCTCAAAAAGTCAATTTTGACTGGCTTTGTTGACTTGGAATCCACATCAGTGGCAGTGGCTGTTATTTCCGTGAAGCCAAATTTGACTTGAAACTTGATTTCACGATCCAGCCCACTTGTAGTATCTGGCATCGGAAGTTCAATTGAGTTAAGTTTTTCCATTCCCCATGACTCATCAACATATAGTGGATTTTTCCTTTCTGTGCGGAAAAAACTGATACTCACTGATGTCGTGTTTCTATTCTCTCAATGGTCTCGCACCTTCCTACCTACATGACTGCCTGCCTAAATATGTCCCAAACCGCCCGCTAAGGTCTTCCACTGCTGGCCTGCTCGCTTTGCCTAAAAAAATGGCAACTACAAAATACGGGGAAGCAGCTTTTTGCTTCTACGGGCCATCGGTATGGAACAAGCTCCCACTGTACCTTCGTCAGGCAGCCTCTGTAGACATTTTTAAAGCTCAGCTCAAGACCCACTTCTACAACATTGCTTTTAAGTGATCTTATATTTTTTTGTTATTCATGTCCTCACTGTATTGCATTACTGCTTGTTTTTTAATGTCGTTGCCTTGCTTTTCTTTTATTCTCCATTGTTCTGTAAAGCACTTTGAGCTGCATTTGATGTCATGAAAGGTGCTATACAAATAAAGTTTTATTATTATTATTATTCGGTGGTATGAAGATGTGCTCTCTGGTTTCGTTCCAACCCACATCTTCATCTATTGTCACCAGTGTTTCGAAAAGATCACGACAGCGGTCACCCCTCTCACTTGTGAACTTTTTCTCAGGCTTATGCTTTGACGCATCAAACGGTCCAGAGACAGCGATGCCATAAGTAAAAGCACTTTTTCGTGATGCCACTGCGTCAGGGCTTCTTCCAAACATGACAGCTCCCTGCATAACGGCCTGCTGGGCCAACGCAGGGCACAGTACTTGCACTGAGCACCAAACTGCTCGGTAATGTTTGTGCGTAGAATCTCACTTAAGGCAAAACCTCCCACTAACAGAAGGTAGTCGATGCTGAAATCCTTTTTAAAGATCTCTTTGAGACTTTTAGTGATGCCACTCAGGCTTTCATCAAAAAAATATCTCACCTTTGCTTTTGAGAGTTTGATCAACCCTTCGTCCCAGCTGACACCCTGCACATTCTCAAAGTAATCCTCTATCGGTTTCTCTTTCTCAGCCAGCTTTACTAGGCTATAAGGGCAGGGCATTTCTACATCATCATCTGTACCCTTAAGGTAACTGAAGCCATACATCAGCTTTTGAACCTCACTGGGAAACCTTCTTTCATAGTCATTCCAGAGAGTGTCAGAGAATATTTCTTTCAAGCAACTTTTAAAGTTTTTGTCACTCCGGCCATAGCTGAAATGTGATGAGGTCAGCACATTTTGTGCACATTTGGGCAAGTGGCTATGGCCGTTTTGAGCCCAAGGAGTGTTTTTTGTGCAAAGCTAATGCTTGAAATGGATCCAGAGTCATGAAAACCTCCTAGTTTGACATGTCACATGCTACAGTAGGCCTATGTGTACTGTTGATATTGTGGTAAAAACTGAACATATAATCACACTCCGCAAGTCGTCATTTTTATATGATTATTATGGATTTTTCCACTTGATAGAGTTGTAAATTAACACTTATGAAAGATGGCAAAGTGCCATGCCAACACAAAGTTTGTATTAAAAATACGTAATGGTCCAAAGTATTGCACTAACAATTCACATTGTGGTTGTACTATTTGTTAGATTGATTGATTGATTGATTGATTGATTGATTGATTGATTGATTGATTGATTGATTGATTGATTACTTTATTAGCAGTTTGCAGAAAAAAAACAAAGGAAAAGACAGTTCAAGACAAAGTCTGCTAAGAGGATTTATAACCCACGATATCCATGGCTCATTTCCATTGGGGTCCTTCATATTCAATTCCTAGATGTTACATTACCATTTAGAGTTACATGAAATTCAATCATTATAAACAGCGACATTTTCAAAGCCAACCACATGTATTCACGAGTCAGTTACAGAAGGCTACAAGTCAAATACAACAAAGTAAAAGCACTTTTCCGTGATGCCACTGCGTCAGGGCTTCTTCCAAACATGACAGCTCCCTGCATAACGGCCTGCTGGGCCAACGCAGGGCACAGTACTTTGCACTGAGCACCAAACTGCTCGGTAATGTGTGTGCGTAGAATCTCACTTAAGGCAAAACCTCCCACTAACAGAAGGTAGTCGATGCTGAAATCCTTTTTAAAGATCTCTTTGAGACTTTTAGTGATGCCACTCAGGCTTTCATCAAAAAAAGATCTCAACTTTGCTCTTGAGAGTTTGATCACCCCTTCGTCCCAGCTGACACCCTGCACATTCTCAAAGTAATTCTCTATCGGTTTCTCTTTCTCAGCCAGCTTTACTAGGCTATAAGGGCAGGAAATTTCTACATCATCATCTGTACCCTTAAGGTAACTGAAGCCATACATCAGCTTTTGAACCTCACTGGGATTTTCTCTTTCATAGTCATTCCAGAGAGTGTCAGAGAATATTTCTTTCAAGCAACTTTTAAAGTTTTTGTTAACGTGCTCCCCTCCCATGTCATTCCCAGAGGCCTTGTGCAGCTCTTTCAGGACGCCTCCATCCAATACTTCATGCACCGTGATGTCAATGGTACCGCCTGCAAGACAACAACGTTAGGCTTTAAAATATGAACGTTTTTTACGTGGATAAAAAGTGGAGAACAGAGGAAGAATGTAGTGTAGTTGCATACATTTAAAGTAAGGATTTTTGCAGTATATTTGAACTGTAAATTAAACTAGTGTATGTACAGATGAGTATTAATTTGTCTTGCACGCACGCACGCATGCATGTGCACACACACACACACACACACACACACACACACACACACACACACACACTATATTACAATATCACAGCACAACATACCTCCACAATCAGCAACAATGTATTGTGTTCCAGGTTTTTGTTGTATCGTATACATAGCACTTGTTGAGTTCTCATCAAGAAAAGCACTTGAAGGCAGCTGCTTACACCAGATGGAGGCTGCTTCTGGCTCCAATGCGAAGACCAGTTTGTTGTCCAAAATGCCAGCCTGGAAATAAATAAATAAATAAATAAAGAACATTTACATGTCTACAGTTTACGCTAATTAATTGCAGATTAATTACAAAACCAATAGATCTCTATATCCAACTCCTTAAGGCTCCTCCACAAGAGAGAGGGAGCCACAAACCCTGAACCCAGGCCACACCAACCAGCAAATGGATTCAATATGATACTATGACAATACTACCACAATCATCACAATATAACCAGTAAGACGCCAAAGGGCGAGGTTGCGTGCACTGGCCATATATGGAGCCTGTCTTGAGTGTACAGGGTTTGATGAGGTCAGATCAACATAATGGAATGTCGGAACCGGTCAGCTCCATATATGGAGATCTAAGGGTCTGACAAATAATATGACAAATAAGTTCCGATACCGATACAGTATCGGCCTATCGGGACATCTCTAGTTAAAAGGGAGATCATGTGGATGTTGCTATCTAAGCGCCAACATATTTTTACATAAGTAGACTTAAAGTTACTGAATATTTGTCATTATGAAGCATCAATTTTGGACAACAGGCAATATGCGTTTGTAAATAATATAATATAATAGCGTTAACCTGTGTCCAAAAGGATTAACTGTAGGATATTCCCACATCATATAAGCATACAAGTACCACAAGTTACATTTAATGAACAAAGTGAACAAGTTTCATTTCATAACGTTTCTGGGGAGTTCATGAATGAAGTTAAAATAAATCAGCGGATGATTTGCGGAGATTTTTCAGCTAATAATAATTTTGATCAACATGTAATAACAACATGGAATTACCTCAGTTGCTGCTTTTCTCATGAACTGTTTTGCGGAAGCATCCCAAATAGCAGGAACAGTCAGAACCCAGGTGAAGTCAGACACAATGACTTCTCCCATGGTTTGTTCCTGAATGGTTTTCAGTGCATGGTCCTTCAGGTAGCGTAGACTTTCTGTGAAGACCTTCAGGGCTCTCATGCTTTTGCCATTCACGGCTGTAATCATTAACTCCTCGCTGAGTTCCTGTTGAAAATGTTAAATGCATGTTGTTGATAAATACATGTATACAGATGTATACACACACACTGTAATGTTTGAGCACATTTCTATCCTACTTGCAAATCAACAATATCATAGACTTACTTTTCTGTAGAGTTCCATCTTAAAGTTTTCAAAGAGAAATGTTTTCTTTGCCTTTTCATTCCCCTTTTGATTGTATTCCGTTTCAGCATCATAACCAAACTTGATGAATTTCTCATTTTCATCAAATAGAGCACATGTAGCCGTCTTTGGGGTGGTCAGTCCGCCTTTTGTTCCCCATTGTGGAACTATGACTTCTGGTTTCCCGCCGATACAAATGGCGTACCCACTGTAAGCAGTACCAAAGTCTATTGCTACTATATTTCTATTTGCATCACCCATATTAGAAATCTGAGTAAAGCTAGCCCAAGACAACACGACTGAAATGAACACACCATATACTGTCCCAGTTTTTATAGCATGAGCATCCTTCAGTATGTCACTAAGCCCCACCCTTTGGTACAACCGGAACAGTTCATTGGTGCAGCCAGGCGATGGAGGTGTAGGCTTCCTGATACAAATCTTTGAAAGGGATGTTTTGTCATAAAGAAGAATAGCCTATGTAAAATAATTAGAAATGTGGTAATATTTAACTGATTTTATCACTAGACTTGTTCTTTAGACTCAAATTGGACTTGAGTCACAGATTTGATGACTTTAAATATTGTCATTAAATGTCCCCCCACGATTCAGTGTGGCTACCCCTGTTGCCTATACGCAATATGGACCGCTCTCGTCAATTGAATACTTTATTAGCAAGATTGTTAACAGTATAGGCCTACATGTAGTACAGTCAAATGTTATACCATCATGATACCACAATAAGCAGTGGGTGTGGGGGGGGGTTGTTTTCATTTTGGTCCAGGTACTCAATGAATCAGTAAGACCCAGGGCTCCATCACCGCTAACCCCCTTATTCCTAAACTTCTTTGCCTTTTTTTGCTATTTTGCTAAACATTTTTGAATAGTTAAAATGGCCAGTCTACAAGCTCACAACGTGTCAATGTAGATTGGATAGTTGCTATTCAAAAATGTAAAAAAGGCAAAGAAGTTTAGGGATAAGGGGTTTAGCGGTGACGGAAATGAAGCCCATATAGTCTACAATACACTCCCATGCCATTTCCTGCTGGGTTGGGTGCTGGATCAAAAATCTAAACTTCCAACAGTAGTGTGGGTCCTTCTGTGGAGGAACCCACCGTAGCAAAAACACAGTGCTACACGTAGAAAATATAATACAATCTGCACACCCAGTATGATGCTCCCAATGTGGAGAAAAACATGGAAATGTATCCTAGTATGTGTAGTTACCAAATGCCTATTCATGCTCCAGTTTTAGGTGAGAAGGTGAGCACCGAAACGGTGGTTAGTAAAACCAGAGAGATGTGTTTCGGCGGGCCTCGATGACGTCGTAATGGCTGATTTTACGCTTGCTGAAAAGCCGATCTACAAGCTCACAACGCGTCGCAGCGTGACGCGTTGTGAGCTTGTAGATCTGCTATTTTCAGCATGCAACCATGTGTAAAATAACTTGGATCATAATAATACTGGATCTCTTGTCCACTAGTCCCTTCCTAACATTTTAGTCTAGTTTTTATTTATTGATGAAATTGTCGAAGTATTTAGTCTTAGTGTTAGTAACCCATAGCTTAGTTTTCATTTAGTTTCTATTTTGTGTCAGTGAAAAAAGGTAGTCGACGGACATTTCTCGTTTAGTTTTAGTCGACGAAATCAACACTGTACAGTGTCAGTCTAATTTATGTAAGTGTTTTGCAAGTTAATCCCACATACAATGCACTGACTTTTCCCTATATTGTGTGTTTTAGTAAAAATAATTCTAGCACCTTAACTATAACATCCATAAGTATATATAATGTGAATTATACACATGCTACATGCTATTTCCCCTACCATACCATGAATTTCTTTTTTGTATATTTCCTCTCTTCATAATGTAAATAGTATCCCAAGCGGCACACTTCACTATACTTATTTTGATTAGTGAATTAGCACACAAACCCAAACTCCCATTGAGGGCTTATGGTAGGGGAAATAGCCAATAATGCACTTTTGCACAAAATGACACCTGCATCCTTCTAGTATGGAATTCTCCTTTAAGACAGATGTAAAGGCAAGCAGTGCAAGAACAGAAAAGAGACCACTTAGGGCCGATTCATACTCCTATTTTAGAGCCGAATAAAAGTCGGTTTGGCGCTGTAGAGCCTACAATGTGATGTCATTTGAGGTTCGGGGGGGTGGGTACCGTCCTAAAGTCGGCTCTTCGGTGCTACTGAAAACTTCTGACGAGCCAAAATCATTTTGGCACTACAGCGCCGAAACAGGGGTAAAATAGGAGTATGGATCGGCCCTTAGCCCGAGCCTATGTTGTTTCAGTGGTAACAGACCACTAGTATTAGTGGCATAATTTTCATATTGCAATACATTATAGGCATAAACATACATACATACATACATACATACATACATGCATACATACATACATACATACATACATACATACATACATACATACATACAACTCTGAGGGGGTCTGAGGTGTGGGAGTTTATAAGTTTTTACTTATTTTCACTCTATTTCGGATATGCTTAGATTTATTTATTTATTTTTTATTTATGCTTTTATTTCTTCTTGCTATATTTTAACTATTTATTTTAATAGTTTTTCTTTGTGATGCGAAATGCAAGGAATTGTTTCTGTTTTATTGGCATATTCAAAATAAACATTACAAACATAAGTATGTATCAGAGGAATTCACACGTCACTTGAGTGCCTGTTGATTAAGTCAGATGAGAAGCTGATGAGACAGTTACCAATGTCTTAGAACAGTGCTAGAACTTGTGATCCAACCTTTAGAACAAGTATTGTGTCTGTGGCACACCGTTGCTCCAACCAATTGCAGCCCCTCATGTGGCCCCTGGTGTGACTTTTTTTTAATTGATTGAGTGAATTAACAGATTGCAAAAAAAGCACAATGGAACAGATTTATTCAAAAAGAATGCTAAAAGGACAACCCGAATAAGCAGCCCTCAGGGCTAGTTTCCACTTGTTCATTAAGGTCCTTTGTATTTAATTAATTGATACATTTAACCCATTTGGGCGGTAACCCCTTTTGGTGTTTTAAGTGTTTCGTTATAATTTAGCTATTGAAAAATAGCAGATCTACAAGTTCATAGCGCACCACTGAAAAGTCGTGAAAATGTGGTGCAGGACTGGAATTTCATCGTTTTAGGGGCAAGGCCACTTGTGGTCATCTGCCAGTGCCAGGGCATGCCAGGCCATCAATTAAAACAATGATTTTAAGTCCCCGGTCATCATTATTTTAGCTTAAAGGTTAATGATGATTACATTTTTATTTATTTAAAGGCGAACATTGGTTCAGAACAGTGCTTCTTAAATAAATAATCACAGCTTTAAATAACAAAATATATAAGTAGCTACTGTTGTAAAATGTTGTAAACAAACATGTAACATGGGGTCCCAGTGCAGAGATGAAAATCATAATGAAATGGCCTGGGACCCTGGCACCCTAGGCTAATTCATATACATTTAATTTGGAGTTACATGAAATTCAATCATTATAAACAGTGACATTTTCAAAGCCAACCACATGTATTCACGAGTCAGTTACAGAAGGCTACAAGTCAAATACAACAAAGATAAAACAAAGGTAATCCAAAACCAAGAAGCAAGAAAATCATTTTTTTTGATGAAATTATACATACTTTGGTCATTGATATATTGTAATAAATACAATTTTAGCAAAATAACTTGATTTAGCACATTGTCTACACAATTAGTATGATGGCTCTTTAACATAAAATACAAAGTTACATCACATGATGTCAGAATTAGGTATTCATATACAACTCAACCTAACAAACCAAATGCAGTATAAAGTATCCTATCACACAAATAAAATATATTTAACGGTAAAGTCACGGACAGCCTATTACACGTACAGCATATTAATCTCATAAATGATACTGAAGACAGAATAAATAAGTTGGTATTAAATACTTTTTCTTTGCACTCTACATTGATCCTGTCATTTCTGAATAGGTTTTATGCCAATTACATTGCAATTTGCTCTGCTTAAGACTATCTGCAATAGTCTTACCCTTATTTATCTACAGTAATTATTTGCTCAAAAAGTCAATTTTGACTGACTTTGTTGACTTGGAATCCACATCAGTGGCAGTGGCTGTTATTTCTGTGAAGCCAAATTTGACGTGAAACTTGATTTCACGATCCAGCCCAAGTGTAGTATCTGGCATCGCAAGTTCAATTGAGTTAAGTTTTTCTATTCCCCATGACTCATCAACATATAGTGGATTTCTCGTTTATGTGCGGAAAAAACTGATAAGCACTGATGTCGTGTTTCTATTCGGTGGTATGAAGATGTGCTCTCTGGTTTCGTTCCAACCCACATCTTCATCTATTGTCACCAGTGTTTCGAAAAGATCACGACAGCGGTCACCCCTCTCACTTGTGAACTTCTTCTCAGGCTTATGCTTTGACGCATCAAACAGTCCAGAGACAGCGATGCCATAAGCAAAAGCACTTTTTCGTGATGCCACTGCGTCAGGGCTTCTTCCAAACATGACAGCTCCCTGCATAACGGCCTGCTGGGCCAACGCAGGGCACAGTACTTTGCACTGAGCACCAAACTGCTCGGTAATGTGTGTGCGTAGAATCTCACTTAAGGCAAAACCTCCCACTAACAGAAGGTAGTCGATGCTGAAATCCTTTTTAAAGATCTCTTTGAGACTTTTAGTGATGCCACTCAGGCTTTCATCAAAAAAAGATCTCACCTTTGCTTTTGAGAGTTTGATCAACCCTTAGTCCCAGATGACACCCTTCACATTCTCAAAGTAATCCTCTATCGGTTTCTCTTTCTCAGCCAGCTTTACTAGGCTATAAGGGCAGGACATTTCTACATCATCATCTGTACCCTTAAGGTAACTGAAGCCATACATCAGCTTTTGAACCTCAATGAGCATTTGCGCCTGTCGTAGACATGCGCAGAGCAAGTTCAGTCAGGGAACCTCAGTCAGCGCGCCGGCCGTTAATTGGGCCACCGCAGCATCAAGCTCTCATCCACATGATTCACTCAGCCAATCACACGCTCACCCTGTCTCATACCGGCTACTTGAACCAGAGGTTTGCATTCCTCTGCCTTCTTGCTTGCTTACACTGCTGTTGTATCAGCGTGCTGCTGTCATACAACCTGCGCTCAACTCTGCTTGCTTTACTGCTGTTGTATCAGCGTGCTGCTGTCATACAACCTGCGCTCAACTCTGCTTGCTTTACTGCTGTTGTATCAGCGTGCTGCTGTCATACAACCTGCGCTCATTCTGCTTGCTTATACTGCTGTTGTATCAGCGTGCTGCTGTCATACATCCTGCACTCAATTCTGCTGCTGCTGCTGCTGCTATACTGTATACTCGTGCTGCTGTATACAAGTGCTCAATTCTACTACTGCTGCTAATGTCACCAGTTCGCCACTGCTGTGGCGTCTGGGCGATTAGGCTATGCACTAAACGTTGCTTTCATACAATTCTGGTAAGTCAGTGAGTTTAATTGGTTGGAAGAACGTGCACTGCTTTTGTTCACCGACGGAAATAAGTTGAAGCTGCTGCTTAAATGTTCTCTTCTGTTGCTTTTATCGTTGTGCCTCGATCACACCGAGATCGCGTTAGCCAATGCATTTCACGTCGGGTCCTGTCCTGCTCACAACACTATAGTCAAGGAAGCATCTTACCTGCCGTCTGCTCTGCTTTCCGCCGTTCTTCACATGTAAATCCAGGCAAAGTTTATAATCAGTTTTATGACGGTGGTCACGCTTGGTGCGCATTCTTGTCTCGGCTGCTTCTAGTCAATATGTGGACGTAATATAGATTCAAGGCAACGGGATTAAAAGCATACATTCGTCCACAGTGTAGAGTAGGAGAGTGGCGACACGCTTTGTATAGTTCCAACATTGTTCCTTTGGCTGGAAGTTGGAACTATCCCTTGAGATAGAACGAGCACTTCCGCATTCCATTGTTGCCAAGTGAGTCAACACTAATGTCGCCACTATTACTAGATTACTCGGGAGTATGTCCGCATCGCGTCTGTCAGGCATGTTAATTGCCACGTCTGCACATTATAACAGTCAACGTTGTTTAAACCCGCGGTTCATTTGAGGCACCCTCAAATTTATATGATGATAAACTTATTTGACGTTGTTGGATTGTTTTCATAATGATTCAAGATAGTTTGTGGCTTGTTTTCGTTGACCCAGCTGCTTGTCTCCTCCATATTGAAGGGTCTGCCGTCCACTAGGGGCAGTATATCTTTAGCTTTCCTGTTCTGTAGAGTGTAGAAGAGAGCCGTCTTGTTTGTTGTCAGTTTCATGTTCACATTCAGAGATGCATGTTGTGTTGTTTGGAGGTTCTTCACCTAATACTTGTAAGTTTGTTTGTGTTATGCATATATATGGAACTATGATATAGTTTTGCCTCTTTCTTTTATTTACATTATGTGAGTAAATGTTTGCTTGTACATTTTCTTATGTTAATTAGCCTGCTTATTTTAGTTAATGTTTTTCTATTATTGTTTGTTTGTACTGCAGTGTATTTTTCTTCACATATGGCAACACAAGTTATCTGATCAGAATGAAACGTCCAATGCAGCATCAGTTGGAAGTAAATGGAGTTGACCAGAGCAACTGAGAGAGCAGTGAGGTTGCTCTTGGTTGCATAGGCCCACACGGCACCTGGGTCCCAATGAATATTTCAGTGTGAATTGTACCGTATCATGCACCTAGTGTTGGGCAGAGCCATGCTGGATATTATTATTTTTATTTTGTCTGGAGGAATCAATATCATGCCATTGATTCATGCTAACTATCTATAAACTAATTGATCCTGCTGTTCAAACAAATGATTTACCTGGCTATAAGGTGCATGCTTGCACATTCAGGAATCTCTATTTTTTAGTAGGCCTATTATGAGGTATTTAGGATGCTAATTGATAGTGATAGTGGGTGCCCCACTGGCCCCAGTGCGGGAGCGCACTCGTCCATTTGTTTGCATTGCACCACAGTGCGCTATTTCCGAACGCGCCCATTGTGGCAGTGGGTGCTTCAGGCCTCAAGCACCCCCGACTCGATGCCTATGCCTATGCTTGGAGAAATAGGCGGCATGGGTTACAGCAGAGCCATCTAATAGAAGAGTTACGATGAGCAGGCAGAAACCGAGCACTGTTCATGCAGCCTGAAAGGCGGACAAGTGGAGTTTCGAATACATTGTTTTCAACGAGGGCAGTGCAAATAAGAAGCTATTTAGGCATGTGTGCAACATGACATGTGTTAAAAGTATTATTCAGGACGACTAAAGTCTCTGTTATGTGTTTGTCATACGATTACTACAAACAATCTAAAATAAGGGATTTAAGAATACTAAAGCTGGGCTGTTGCCTGGGTCAGGCATTTCTGCCTACTTCTGTCCTTCTACCCATTTGTAGAAGAAGAGCCGCGCCATTGAACTGGCCCCGTGAAGTGAACTGAGTTTCGTAACTCTGTCTTACTCTATGGGTCTGTTTTACAGGTAAGTACTTATGGTGCGCCAGGGAAGTGTTTAACATTAAATAAAACGCACAGTCTGTCTTTAAAGACAGGAATTGGCTCATTGCTAACATTTCTGCTATGCTTAGCCCAGGAACAGAGGCGTGGTGTTTTTCCTATGCTCAGCCAGGAAAAGAGGTATGGCGTTACCACGCTGCTAACACTGCTGCTAAATGATTGATTTGAATTCTATCAGTGTTACGGCTTAGATGATGCTACACTGTGACTGAAGCTAATTTGCCTTAACGTCAACTTTAGCTATATCCATGTAATTTTAAAGCGATTCATAGCTGTTCTCATGCTGCTTCTGTCTCCATTTCCTGAGCGACAGCCCTTTATACTGATGAGATGAACCTTGGATGCTGGGAAGGTCCTCCCTGTGGGTTGCCGCATACAGTCTTCATCGCAGCTGCAGCCATTATCGGATAGGCTCACATTGGTGGTATACGTGGATCTGCTGCTACTGAAACCATGAGGCAGGTCATCAGTTAATCAATCCGCATCTTCACCTAGGCTGCTTTTGTTCTATTAATTCTATATTCACATGCAGTCGCTCAGCCACCTAAGTAGTTTTCGGTTGAAACATCTGTATCCTTGATATGTTGACATGGACGCAGCTCCATCTACGGTCTTGGGGGAAGAGTATGAAGGGAGATGGGTTGCAGATAAATGGCTGAATTTAATACTTGCCGGCAGATGCAAGTCTTCCGTGTTATTTGGGCTACCTTATAAGCAGCGGTAGCATGCTTTTGGTCGGATAAAACCTGGAATGGGAAACGGATCAGTCATAATGAAGGAATCAGCATCACCCATCAATAAGGACGCTCCTCTGTTCCATCTATCGACACGTTACTCAGTGGTATAACTTGGACCTGTGTTATGGATTATTTCAGTCTAAGAGCTGCTCTAATTCCAGGTTTGTCAACATAGAGATGCTTGTCCTGTTTAATTTCATGTTCTAGCTCAGAGGCCATGCTGATGGTTTCGAAGCTGCCTGGTAACCTTAAATCAAACCATGGTAAATTATTCCTGCCTTCTCTTAATGCAGCTGCAAGCTCATGAGGTTACAGTATGTTGCAGGGTCCTATTCATCTTTCCAGTTGCTTTCTGTGTATCCTATCATAGTAGTGCTTTTAGTTAATTGTTTAAATCTCAAAGGCATTATAACTGGCGTTCAGCTTACTCCAGATCTTCAGTGAGTAATCTACTGGCATCCTATAATATATATATATTATTTTTTTTATACTTTCTATGTGGTGAATCCTATGCATGATATTTCCACTTCTGACTTTGCTTGGATGCCCACCATAAAATCACTCAAAACAACTAATTTCATTAAGGTATATCTGTGACAGAAACTAACACTGGTCTTTGTCCTTTCTCTTCCATGCCTCGTTTTCTGCCATGCTGTCCATCCGCAATGTCATGAGCCCCTATTCATGATGGATTCCGGGAAGCCATGGCCGGTCCTGCAAAAGCTGCTTCTTCTGTGTCAAGGCTGTGGGCTGCCTCCTAATCGCTACACGTCACTCTTTAGGATCGGCTCAGCAGCACCAAAGTTCCAAATGCTACACTCTACAAGCTTGGGCTGGTGGTCTTCTGCAGCTGTTGAAAGCTATGCTCTGCTAAACTCGAATGCTTTTTCAGGCTCAGAACTAATGAGCTCTGAATTATGTTGGTTACATTGCTGCTGCTACATATATTCATTATTTTGCTCCTTATGCTGCAGGATATTATTAATACTCTTAAAACTGTTTTTCTGCATGATCTTTCTGTTTCTTAGGCCGGTGGTCTCTGCTGCTTACGAAAGCTACGTTAGACTAGTCTTGAAAGATATTTTACAGGCTCAAATACTAACTAGTCGCGAATAGTGTGTTATTTGCTACAGATTTTTTCTTGCTTACCAAAGAAGTACAATTAATTCTTAAAACTGTATTTGCATATTACTGTGGCAGAACTTGCAGCATTGCCGCATCATGATCATGCATGCGATCATGTTGCAAGCTAAAACTTGAAGCTCCAGGTGGTAGACTAACTGGGTACTGATTTCAGATATTAATGATAATGATAGAATGTCCCTTTCGGTGATCCTGGTTGGGTTGGGTTATTTGTGCAGTGGGTCATGTTGGTTTGCAGCGCGCAGCGAACCAGGACACCGTTTAGGACTCCTGAATTTCAGGGATCATCAGGCGCTGTACTGTTGAACACATTGACCTAGTCATCACATAATGCTAGAACAGGCGCTGTACTGTCGAACAGGCGCTGTACTGTCCAACACATTGACTAGTCATCACATAATGCTAGCATGACCTATGTCTGATCCATGTCCTATGACCCTTGTCGCTGCGCGGAATGGATATCGGTATGGTCTTCCTGTTACAGGAAACAACAGGTGCTCTGTTGTACACATGTATAGCTTAGGGTTGGTGATGATCTGCTTTTTGGGGGTTTCGGATGTTTTGCGCTGTTGGGGGATTCAGAGTCCCTATGGTTGGGACTGATGCGCTTGACCTGAGTACCTAAAAGCAGATCCAATACATCGCCAAACCATAATAAATATATTGCATTGATTATCTTATATTCAATAAATATATATTACATCCTCCTTGAGTTGTCTGACTGAAATGAGCATTTGCGCCTGTCGTAGACATGCGCAGAGCAAGTTCAGTCAGGGAACCTCAGTCAGCGCGCCGGCCGTTAATTGGGCCACCGCAGCATCAAGCTCTCATCCACATGATTCACTCAGCCAATCACACGCTCACCCTGTCTCATACCGGCTACTTGAACCAGAGGTTTGCATTCCTCTGCCTTCTTGCTTGCTTACACTGCTGTTGTATCAGCGTGCTGCTGTCATACAACCTGCGCTCAACTCTGCTTGCTTTACTGCTGTTGTATCAGCGTGCTGCTGTCATACAACCTGCGCTCATTCTGCTTGCTTATACTGCTGTTGTATCAGCGTGCTGCTGTCATACATCCTGCACTCAATTCTGCTGCTGCTGCTGCTGCTATACTGTATACTCGTGCTGCTGTATACAAGTGCTCACCCACCTCCACCCCAGCTACCACCTGTCGTTTTGGATCTACTGTTTAGGTACGGGGGATTCAGAGTCCCTATGGTTGGGACTGATGCGCTTGACCTGAGTACCTAAAAGCAGATCCAATACATCGCCAAACCATAATAAATATATTGCATTGATTATCTTATATTCAATAAATATATATTACATCCTCCTTGAGTTGTCTGACTGAACTGGGTTTTTCTCTTTCATAGTCATTCCAGAGAGTGTCAGAGAATATTTTTTTCAAGCAACTTTTAAAGTTTTTGTTAACGTGCTCCCCTCCCATGTCATTCCCAGAGGCCTTGTGCAGCTCTTTCAGGACGCCTCCATCCAATACTTCATGCACCGTGATGTCAATGGTACCGCCTGCAAGACAACAACGTTAGGCTTTAAAATATGAACGTTTTTACATGGATAAAAAGCGGAGAACAGAGGAAGAATGTAGTGTAGTTGCATACATTTAAAGATAAGGATTTTTGCAGTATATTTGAACTGTAAATTAAACTAGTGTATGTACAGATGAGTATTAATTTGTCTTGCACGCACGCACGCATGCATGTGCACACACAGACACACACACACACACACACACACACACACACACACACACACTATATTACAATATCACAGCACAACATACCTCCACAATCAGCAACAATGTAGGCCTATTGTGTTCCAGGTTTTTGTTGTATGGTATACTTAGCACTTGTTGAGTTCTCATCAAGAAAAGCACTTGAAGGCAGCTGCTTACACCAGATGGAGGCTGCTTCTGGCTCCAATGCGAAGACCAGTTTGTTGTCCAAAATGCCAGCCTGGAAAGAAAGAAAGAAAGAAAGAAAGAAAGAATTAACTAAAGAACATTTACATGTCTACAGTTTAAGTTAATTAATTGCAGATTAATTACAAAACCAATAGATCTCTATATCCAACTCCTTAAGGCTCCTCCCAAACCCTGAACCCAGGCCACACCAACCAGCAAATGGATACAATATATGATACTATGACAATACTACCACAATCATCACAATATAACCAGTAAGACGCCAAAGGGCGAGGTTGCGTGCACTGGCCATATATGGAGCGTGTCTTGAGTGTACAGGGTTTGATGAGGTCAGATCAACATAATGGAATGTCGGAACCGGTCAGCTCCATATATGGAGATCTAAGGGTCTGACAAATAATATGACAAATAAGTTCCGATACCGATACAGTATCGGCCTATCGGGACATCTCTAGTTAAAAGGGAGATCATGGCCCAGGCCGTAGCGTAACGGTCTGGGCACCGGACTGGTGATCCAGTCGCAGTGTGCCGCGGGTTCGACTCCCGGACCCGACACGGCCTTTACCGCATGTCATCCCCCCATCTCTCTCCCGTTTCCTGTCAGCCTACTTTCTATCCCTTAAAAAAAAAGAAATCAATAAAAGGCGTAAGCCGCAAAAAAATATCTTAAGAAAAAGGGAGATCATGTGGAGGTTGCTATCTAAGCGCCAACATATTTTTACATATGTAGACTTAAAGTTACTGAATATTTGTCATTAAGAAGCATCAATTTTGGACAACAGGCAATATGCGTTTGTAAATAATATAATATAATATTGTTAACCTGTGTCCAAAAGGATTAACTGTAGGATATTCCCACATCATATAAGCATACAAGTACCACAAGTTACATTTAATTAACAAAGTGAACAAGTTTAATTTCATAACGTTTCTGGGGAGTTCATGAATGAAGTTAAAATAAATCAGCGGATGATTTGCGGAGATGTTCCAGCTAATAATAAATTTGATCAACATGTAATAACAACATGGAATTGCCTCAGTTGCTGCTTTTCTCATGAACTGTTTTGCGGAAGCATCCCAAATAGCAGGAACAGTCAGAACCCAGGTGAAGTCAGACACAATGACTTTTCCCATGGTTTGTTCCTGAATGGTTTTCAGTGCATGGTCCTTCAGGTAGCGTAGACTTTCTGTGAAGACCTTCAGGGCTCTCATGCTTTTGCCATTCACAGCTGTAATCATTAACTCCTCGCTGAGTTCCTGTTGAAAATGTTAAATGCATGTTGTTGATAAATACATGTATACAGATGTATACACACACTGTAATGTTTGAGCACATTTCTATCCTACTTGCAAATCAACAATATCATAGACTTACATTTCTGTAGAGTTCCATCTTAAAGTTTTCAAAGAGAAATGTTTTCTTTGCCTTTTCATTCCCCCGATTGTATTCCGTTTGAGCCTCATAACCAAACTTGATGAATTTCTCATTTTCATCAAATAGAGCACATGTAGCCGTCTTTGGGGTGGTCAGCCCGCCTTTTGTTCCCCATTGTGGAACTATGACTTCTGGTTTCCCGCCGATAGAAATGGCGTACCCACTGTAAGCAGTACCAAAGTCTATTGCTACTATATTTCTATTTGCATCACCCATATTAGAAATCTGAGTAAAGCTAGCCCAAGACAACACGACTGAAATTAACACACCATATACTGTCCCAGTTTTTATAGCATGAGCATCCTTCAGTATGTCACTAAGCCCCACCCTTTGGTACAACCGGAACAGTTCATTGGTGCAGCCAGGCGATGGAGGTGTAGGCTTCCTGATACAAATCTTTGAAAGGGATGTTTTGTCATAAAGAAGAATAGCCTATGTAAAATAATTAGAAATGTGGTAATATTTAACTGATTTTATCACTAGACTTGTTCTTTAGACTCAAATTGGACTTGAGTCACAGATTTGATGACTTTAAATATTGTCATTAAATGTCCCCCCACGATTCAGTGTGGCTACCCCTGTTGCCTATACGCAATATTGACCGCTCTCATCAATTGAATACTTTATTAGCAAGATTGTTAAGAGTATAGGCCTACATGTAGTACAGTCAAATGTTATACCATCATGATACCACAATAAGCAGTGGGTGTGGGGGGGTGGGGGGTTGTTTTCATTTTGGTCCAGGTACTCAATGAATCAGTAAGACCCAGGGCTCCATCACCTCTAACCCCCTTATCCCTAAACTTCTTTGCCTTTTTTTGCTATTTTGCTAAACATTTTTGAATAGTGAAAATGGCCAGTCTACAAGCTCACAACGTGTCAATGTAGATTGGCTAGTTGAACTATTCAAAAATGTAAAAAAGGCAAAGAAGTTTAGGGATAAGGGGTTTAGCGGTGACGGAAATTAAGCCCATATAGTCTACAATACACTCCCATGCCATTTCCTGCTGGGTTGGGTGCTGGATCAAAAATCTAAACTTCCAACAGTAGTGTGGGTCCTTCTGTGGAGGAACCCACCGTAGCAAACAGACAGTGCTACACGTAGAAAATATAATACAATCTGCACACCCAGTATGATGCTCCCAATGTGGAGAAAAACATGGAAATGTATCCTAGTATGTGTAGTTACCAAATGCCTATTCATGCTCCAGTTTTAGGTGAGAAGGTGAGCACCGAAACGGTGGTTAGTAAAACCAGAGAGATGTGTTTCGGCGGGCCTCGATGACCTCGTAATGGCTGATTTTACGCTTGCTGAAAAGCCGATCTACAAGCTCACAACGCGTCGCAGCGTGACGCGTTGTGAGCTTGTAGATCTGCTATTTTCAGCATGCAACCATGTGTAAAATAACTTGGATCATAATAATACTGGATCTCTTGTCCACTAGTCCCTTCCTAACATTTTAGTCTAGTTTTAATTTTTTGACGAAATTGTCGAAGTATTTAGTCTTAGTGTTAGTAATCCATAGCTTAGTTTTCATTTAGTTTCTATTTTGTGTCAGTGAAAAAAGGTAGTCGACGGACATTTTTCGTTTAGTTTTAGTCGACGAAATCAACACTGTACAGTGTCAGTCTAATTTATGTAAGTGTTTTGCAAGTTAATCCCACATACAATGCACTGACTTTTCCCTATTTGTGTGTTTTAGTAAAAATAATTCTAGCACCTTAACTATAACATCCATAAGTATATATAATGTGAATTATACACATGCTACATGCTATTTCCCCTACCATACCATGAATTTCTTTTTTGTATATTTCCTCTCTTCATAATGCAAATAGTATCCCAAGCGGCACACTTCACTATACTTATTTTGATTAGTGAATTTGCACAAAAACCCAACTCCCATTGAGGGCTTATGGTAGGGGAAATAGCCAATAATGCACTTTTGCACAAAATGACACCTGCATCCTTCTAGTATGGAATTCTCCTTTAAGACAGATGTAAAGGCAAGCAGTGCAAGAACAGAAAAGAGACCACTTAGGGCCGATTCATACTCCTATTTTAGAGCCGAATAAAAGTCGGTTTGGCGCTGTAGAGCCTACAATGTGATGTCATTTGAGGTTCGAGGGGGCGGGTACCGTCCTAAAGTCGGCTCTTCGGTGCTACTGAAAACTTCTGACGAGCCGAAATCATTTTGGCACTACAACGCCGAAACAGGGGTAAAATAGGAGTATGAATCTGCCCTTAGCCCGAGCCTATGTTGTTTCAGTGGTAACAGACCACAAGTATTAGTGGCATAATTTTCATATTGCAATACATTTTAGGCATAAACATACATACATACATACATACATACATACATACATACATACAACTCTGAAGGGGTCTGAGGCGTGGGAGTTTATACGTTTTTACTTATTTTCACTCTATTTCGGATATGCTTAGATTTATTTATTTATTTTTTACTTATGCTTTTATTTCTTCTTGCTATATTTTAACTATTTATTTTAATAGTTTTTCTTTGTGATGCGAAATGCAAGGAATTGTTTCTGTTTTATTGGCATATTCAAAATAAACATTACAAACATAAGTATGTATCAGAGGAATTCACACGTCACATGAGTGCCTGTTGATTAAGTCAGATGAGAAGCTGATGAGACAGTTACCAATGTCTTAGAACAGTGCTAGAACTTGTGATCCAACCTTTAGAACAAGTATTGTGTCTGTGGCACACCGTTGCTCCAACCAATTGCAGCCCCTCATGTGGCCCCTGGTGTGACTTTTTTTAATTGATTGAGTGAATTGAATGAAAAAAAAAAAAAAAAAAAAAAAAGCACAATGGAACAGATTTTATTCAAAAAGAATGCTAAAAGGACAACCCGAATAAGCAGCCCTCAGGGCTAGTTTCGGGGGAGATGAAGACAGCCTCCACGTGGCCTCCCCCGCAAGTAGCTAAAGAGTAGTTGCAAGGTTGCATGCCCTTAAGCGAAACAAATGTCTTTACAACGTTCACCGACCACAGCCCCAGAGCTAGCGCTCCTCCAGCTCAACGTCGAAGGTCTCACCACTGCCAAGATCAACATCCTTGTGCAAATAGTCAGCAAAAACAACGTGACAGTGATCACCCTGCAGGAGACCCACCAGGAGAACAAGAACATCCTGATGGTCCCTGGGTACACCTTGGCCGGCCACATCGCCAGTAAACATCATGGCATGGCCACATTTGTCCGCAAAGACATGGCCTGGTCAGCCGCCGGACAGTCTCCAGAGGGCGCAGAGATAGAATGGATTAACACCAAAGTGCAAGACACTACCATCGTCAATATCTACAAACCACCACCCAGCAGACTGGTCCCCTCGTCCCTGCCAGATGTCCCAGCCCCTGCCGTGTACGCTGGCGACTTCAATAGCCACCATACAGACTGGGGTTACAGCAGCTCCAACGCCAATGGTGACTTCCTGGTAGACTGGGCCTCTACTGTCGATGCTTCACTCCTATACGACCCAAAGGAGCCACGCACATTCTACTCTGCACGATGGAACAGCACCACCAATCCAGACCTGGCATTCGCAAAATGGCACAACAACCAGTCTCTCCCTGTAAGACGCATCCTGGACATGTTTCCCCGGTCTCACCATCGACCGTCACTCAACACCATCCCATCTTTGGTCCAGCCTGTGCAAGGGAGGGATGTCAAGAGGTGGAACTTTCGCAAAGCGAACTGGGCAGGCTTCACTAAACAAGTGAACAAGGCAGTCACTGCTCTACCACACCCGTGTTCCAACAAACTGAACGATGCCTACGAAGCGTACTGCAAGATGCTGCTTTCCGCCGCCAAGAACAACATCCCTCGTGGTGTGCGTAAAGCCTATGTTCCCTGCTGGGATGCCGAATGTGAACACCTACTTCGCTCCCACGCTGAAGCACAAACCAGCGAAGACAGGGACGAAGCAGCAGACCAACTATTTCTCAGGTTAAACGAGAAACGCAGGCAACGTTGGACTGAGACAGTGGAGTCAATTGACTTTACACACTCCAGTCGACGGGGGTGGCAGACCCTAAACAAGCTGACTGGAAGGTCAACACCTCCTGCACAGTGCCCCATCACTGCTAACTCCATTGCGTCGCTCCTGCTGAGCAATGGCCGCTTCCCCAACGCAGACAAGGACTTTACTCAAACAACATCAGCAAGAGTCCACGAGCTGCTCAGGGCCCCAGGGTGCGATTCCAACCTATCCATCAACTTCACTACGCAAGAAATAGAACTGGCCATAAAACGTCTCAAGACTGGTAAGGCACCAGGCATAGACGACATCCACCCGGAGTACATGAAACACCAAGGCAAGAAGGCAACTGACTGGCTCCGTTCCTTCCTCTCTGCATGCCTCCAATGCTCAAAGCTGCCCAAGATCTGGCGCCGTGCCAAGGTGATTGCCCTGCCGAAGCCAAACAAGCCGAGCGACGACCCGAAGGGATACCGGCCCATCTCCCTCCTGTGCGTACCCTTCAAGCTGCTGGAACGCCTCATCCTGGCACGCCTCACCCCAGTGATCGACCCCCAGCTCCCCAAAGAACAAGCTGGCTTCCGAAGCGGTATGTCAACAACAGACCAGGTGAACCTTCTGTGTCACGACATAGAAGAAAGCTTCCAGGCAGGAGAGAAGGCTAGTGCCGTCTTCCTGGACCTCACAGCGGCCTACGACACTGTCTGGCTACGTGGGCTACACATGAAGCTTCTGGAGACCATCCCAGACAAGCACATGGTGAGCTTCATTATGGAGATGCTGAGCAACCGCAGCTTTCGGCTCCACACCAGCAACGGCCAAAGCAGTAGGGTGAGAAGGCTCAGGAACGGCGTCCCGCAGGGCTCGGTGCTGGCACCGATGTTATTTAACATCTACATCCACGACCTACCCCTAACAACATCAAGGAAGTATGGCTATGCAGATGACCTGGCAATATTGCTCAGAAAACCAACCTGGGAAGCAATAGAGGAAGGCCTCTCCGAGGACATGAACATCCTGTCTTCATACCTGAAGGACTGGCGCCTGAAGCTCAGTGTTGAGAAGACTGTGGCAACAATGTTCCACCTCTACAACAGGGAAGCAACCCGTGAAATCAACATCATGGTTGACAACGCCCGGCTAGAGCCCCAGTCCTCCCCGACATACCTTGGAGTGAAGCTCGACAGAACTCTGTCCTTTAAGCAACACCTGGACAGCGTCAAGGGAAAGACCACCGCCCGTGCAGCACTGATAAGGCGTCTAGCTGGCACAACATGGGGAGCGTCCACGAAGACGCTGCGCATCTCCACCGAGGCCCTCGTGTTCCCCACCGCCGAGTACTGTGCCCCAGTCTGGAGCCGTAGCCCTCATGTCCAAAAACTGGACGCTGCCCTCAACAGTGCCCTACGGACTGTCTCTGGATGCTTACGAGCCACTCCAACCAACCAACTGCCAGTCCTTGCTGGAATCGCCCCCGCAGAGGTCAGGCGAGAAGCAGCCACACTGGCCCTTGCTCGCAAGGCTCAGCTGAGCGAAGCCCACCTCCTCCACAAGGTCGTCACAGAGACACCACAGCGCATGCGTCTCAAGTCCCGGCGGCCCTTTGCCACACAGGCCCAGGAACTGCTCTGTACAACACCAGCGGACACCTCCAAGGCTTCCTGGGTGAAGGCAAGATGGACGGACCAGTGGAAGGCAGCAGAACCATCCAGGCTTCACCACTACATCGAGGATCCCACAGATGTTCCTGGCCAGCACCTCCCCCGCAAGGAGTGGACAACCCTCAACCGCCTGAGGACGGGTGTGGGACGCTTTGCTGCATCCATGCAGAAGTGGGGTCTCACAGACAGTGCCCACTGCGAATGTGGGGACCCATTACAGACTGTTGAACATGTGCTGACCAGCTGCCCTATATACCGGCCACCGAATGGCGACCGTGGGCTAATTGACCTAGACAATGACACACTGGACTGGCTTGCTGCAACGGAGCTGAAGGTCTAAGAACATACGACAGAAGAAGAAGGGCTAGTTTCCACTTGTTCATTAAGGTCCTTTGTATTTAATTAATTGATACATTTAACCCATTTGGGCGGTAACCCCTTTTGGTGTTTTAAGTGTTTCGTTATACTTTAGCTATTGAAAAATAGCAGATCTACAAGTTCATAGCGCACCACTGAAAAGTCGTGAAAATGTGGTGCAGGCCTGGGATTTCATCGTTTTAGGGGCAAGGCCAGTGCCAGGGCATGCCAGGCCATCAATTAAAACAATGATTTTAAGTCCCCGGTCATCATTATTTTAGCTTAAAGGTGAATGATGATTACATTTTTATTTATTTAAAGGCGAACAGTAGCTACTGTTGTAAAATGTTGTAAACAAACATGTAACATGGGGTCCCAGTGCAGAGATGAAAATCATAATGAAATGGCCTGGGACCCTGGCACCCTAGGCTAATTCATATACATTTAATTTGGAGTTACATGAAATTCAATCATTATAAACAGTGACATTTTCAAAGCCAACCACATGTATTCACGAGTCAGTTACAGAAGGCTACAAGTCAAATACAACAAAGATAAAACAAAGGTAATCCAAAACCAAGAAGCAAGAAAATCATTTTTTTTGATGAAATTATACATACTTTGGTCATTGATATATTGTAATAAATACAATTTTAGCAAAATAACTTGATTTAGCACATTGTCTACACAATTAGTATGATGGCTCTTTAACATAAAATACAAAGTTACATCACATGATGTCAGAATTAGGTATTCATATACAACTCAACCTAACAAACCAAATGCAGTATAAAGTATCCTATCACACAAATAAAATATATTTAACGGTAAAGTCATGGACAGCCTATTACACGTACAGCATATTAATCTCATAAATGATAATGAAGACAGAATAAATAAGTTGGTATTAAATACTTTTTCTTTGCACTCTACATTGATCCTGTCATTTCTGAATAGGTTTTATGCCAATTACATTGCAATTTGCTCTGCTTAAGACTATCTGCAATAGTCTTACCCTTATTTATCTACAGTAATTATTTGCTCAAAAAGTCAATTTTGACTGACTTTGTTGACTTGGAATCCACATCAGTGGCAGTGGCTGTTATTTCTGTGAAGCCAAATTTGACTTGAAACTTGATTTCACGATCCAGCCCACGTGTAGTATCTGGCATCGCAAGTTCAATTGAGTTAAGTTTTTCTATTCCCCATGACTCATCAACATATAGTGGATTTCTCGTTTCTGTGCGGAAAAAACTGATAAGCACTGATGTCGTGTTTCTATTCGGTGGTATGAAGATGTGCTCTCTGGTTTCGTTCCAACCCACATCTTTATCTATTGTCACCAGTGTTTCGAAAAGATCACGACAGCGGTCACCCCTCTCACTTGTGAACTTCTTCTCAGGCTTATGCTTTGACGCATCAAACGGTCCAGAGACAGCGATGCCATAAGCAAAAGCACTTTTTCGTGATGCCACTGCGTCAGGGCTTCTTCCAAACATGACAGCTCCCTGCATAACGGCCTGCTGGGCCAACGCAGGGCACAGTACTTTGCACTGAGCACCAAACTGCTCGGTAATGTGTGTGCGTAGAATCTCACTTAAGGCAAAACCTCCCACTAACAGAAGGTAGTCGATGCTGAAATCCTTTTTAAAGATCTCTTTGAGACTTTTAGTGATGCCACTCAGGCTTTCATCAAAAAAAGATCTCACCTTTGCTTTTGAGAGTTTGATCAACCCTTCGTCCCAGATGACACCCTTCACATTCTCAAAGTAATCCTCTATCGGTTTCTCTTTCTCAGCCAGCTTTACTAGGCTATAAGGGCAGGACATTTCTACATCATCATCTGTACCCTTAAGGTAACTGAAGCCATACATCAGCTTTTGAACCTCACTGGGAAACCTTCTTTCATAGTCATTCCAGAGAGTGTCAGAGAATATTTCTTTCAAGCAACTTTTAAAGTTTTTGTCACTCCGGCCATAGCTGAAATGTGATGAGGTCAGCACATTTTGTGCACATTTGGGCAAGTGGCTATGGCCGTTTTGAGCCCAAGGAGTGTTTTTTGTGCAAAGCTAATGCTTGAAATGGATTCAGAGTCATGAAAACCTCCTAGTTTGACATGTCACATGCTACAGTAGGCCTATGTGTACTGTTGATATTGTGGTAAAAACTGAACATTATAATCACACTCCGCAAGTCGTCATTTTTATATGATTATTATGGATTTTTCCACTTGCTAGAGTTGTAGGGGAGACGGGGGTAATGTGAGACACTGGGTAATGTGAGACACCCCCTGTATCACAAGACCACAAGACATTTGTGTCATGTGACCATTATATGTTGAAGCCCCTCCCATTTCCTACCTGCCATGGAGGAGAGGACCTTATTGTGCTGTGGTAAGCATGTTTTTTTCACAAAAATATGTTTTTTGCATGTAAAAGTAAATTTTCTTGTCGTCGACATAATCAGCTGTTGTGTCAAAGCAAATTAATTCAGGTAGAAAAACTTAAATCATACACGTTGATGAACTACCATCATATACATCCATGAGATTGCTGCTAGCTGAAGATTAGCCTGAATTGCTAAAAGAGGTCCTGTTTACCAAAATGTGGGTGTGGGGTAAAGTGAGACAAATGCTCTGGGGTAAAGCGAGACACTGTCTCACATTACCCCACCATGAGGCACAAGTTAACTTCAGTCTTAAACATATTTTAATCTAATATTACATTGCATATGTTTTATTTTCTATGTCATAAACATTGTAGGAAATGCCAAGATACACCAGAAAGACAACCTGGGGTGGAACCGCCCTCGTAGAGATGGAGAAGGCAGCCGCTGAGAGCAAGGCAGAAAAGAAGATAATACACCAGAAATATAATTATGCACAATTGCACAAATGATCAGAAGAATCCTGGGAAACACGAAAGCATGGGAGAGACCCACATTTGCTATAAAGGAAAACGATGTGGCACATGTTCTGAAATGTGATGTGGCGAAGAAGCTGCCACAACCTAAACAGCGTGGAGGAACCACACAGAGAGAGCAAATCCTCACCTTTAGAAACCAGTGACTTCCAGGAAAGTCTGGATGGCAACCGAGGAAGGTCAGTGACGCTGGAGAGACAGCTGACCTCCAGGAAAGACTGGCGGGGTAACAGGGGCCAGCAGCCCCTGTCGCAGCACTCGCAAGAGGGCACCAAGCAAGCTACAGAACGTACAAATAAGCAATACCCCCAGAGTCTCCCGAGAGGAGGGGAGGAAGGGAGACTCGATAGGACAGATTCAACGACAACAACAATGCCAGTGACACCGACTCAGAGAAGGCTTCTTTGACTCAAATACACCAGAGTAAGGCTAAGTGTGGACACTGGACAAGGATGGACACATGCACACCGCACAGACGAACAGTCTGGTGAGATGTAGGAGAACCCTAGGCATGAGGCAAACCATAGTCCTAGAGACCTCAGTGCCTGCAGTCCCCCAAGAACACACAAGGCCGAGGGAGCCTCCTGTTGGTTCAGGCATGACAGAAAGGACAGTGGGCGGATCTTCGGGGGGTTCCCTGGGCGAGCTGGTCGCTGGGGTGTGGTCAGCACTGGTTTGCTGCACCTGGCCAGCAGGTCACTGCGTTCCCTGTTGACCTGGTGTGGCCAATGCTATAGCTGGTTTCACCTCAGTGATGGCTGTGCCCGGGGCGCCCCTCCACAGATTTGTCTATAGCTGGGTGCATGGAGGAGAGGGGCAGTGACTTGGCCAAATCACTGCTGACCCGCCAACTGGAGAGTGTAGTTGTTGAGGGTTGAAACACTCTAAGACATTTGGAGACCACCTGATGACCTCTCTTCCAGGCCAAAGCTTCATCCATTAGAAATGGATTATAATCACATCGTTGATGTATTTACAAACTGTAACCTTCAGGGCTGGAATGTAGAGTAGGCCTAGTTGTAGCTGTAGCTGTTCTAGCTGGTTCTGATGGTGCTGAGCCCCTACTAGCCTGCTCTAAGGGTCAAGTGTTCCGAACCCAATTGCTGTCTTAATGTCTTAATGGGTTAAATGGGGGGAAACTTCGACCGAGAGAAACGTTTATCTCTTTTAGCAAGTGTTGCTTTTTGTAGAGATGTGAATTGTGTGCGTGTGTGTTGTGTTTTAATCATTTGAATGTTAATTAAAACATTTTGAATTACAGAATGTTGTCTTTGATTCTGTTCAGACTTACTTTCAAGTGTTTAGAAAGAAAATGTGGTTAATGACCAATTCCCATGATTCTGTTACTAGTCTGACATTAGTTTTGGAATGTGTGGTTGTCAAGCTAGCTGTCAGTGTTCTAACTGTTAAAACAAGTGTTTTTATGGTAGTTTTAAAGTGAAAAGAATAAGTGGTTCACTTTACCCCATTGATTTTGCTGGTCTGTCTCACTTTACCCCAGCCCTGGGGTAAAGTGAGACACCTGACCACTTTTTTTAAAACAATCATATTTTCACTGCCCTTTGTCTTGGATTCATTCTAATCATTTCCATTTTTAGGAAACATCCCAAATGAATGGGAAATATGTAAATTTGACTGATATATCATTTTAGCTCGCCTACAGGGGAGCAAATGTAAAAAGTGTCTCACATTACCCCCGTCTCCCCTAAATTAACACTTATGAAAGATGGCAAAGTGCCATGCCAACACAAAGTTTGTATAAAAAATACGTAATGGTCCAAAGTATTGTACTAACAATTCACATTGTGGTTGTAATATTTGTTAGATTGATTGATTGATTGATTGATTGATTGAATACTTTATTAGCAGTTTGCAGAAAAGAAACAAAGGAAAAGACAGTTCAAGACAAAGTCTGCTAAGAGGATTTATAACCCACGATATCCATGGCTCATTTCCATTGGGGTCCTTCATATTCAATTCCTAGATGTTACATTACCATTTAGAGTTACATGAAATTCAATCATTATAAACAGCGACATTTTCAAAGCCAACCACATGTATTCACGAGTCAGTTACAGAAGGCTACAAGTCAAATACAACAAAGATAAAACAAAGGTAATCCAAAACCAAGACGCAAGAAAATTCGACATCATTTTTTGGATGAAATTATACATAATTTGGTCATTGATATATTGTAATAATACAATTTTAGCAAAATAACTTGATTTAGCACATTGTCTACACAATTAGTATGATGGCTCTTTAACATCAAATACACAATTAGTATGATGGCTCTTTAACATCAAATACAAAGTTACATCACATGTTGTCAGAATTAGGTATTCATATACAACTCAACTTAACAAACTAAATGCAGTATAAAGTATCCTATCACACAAATAAAATATATTTAACGGTAAACCAAAATCACCATTTCCCCAGTATACCATATATAGCTAATACTTGTGGACAGCCTACACGTACAGCATATTAATCTCATAAATGATACTGAAGACAGAATAAATAAGTTGGTATTAAATACTTTTTCTTTGCACTCTACATTGATCCTGTCATTTCTGAATAGGTTTTATGCCAATTACATTGCAAGTTGCTCTGCTTAAGACTATCTGCAATAGTCTTACCCTTATTTATCTACAGTAATTATTTGCTCAAAAAGTCAATTTTGACTGACTTTGTTGACTTGGAATCCACATCAGTGGCAGTGGCTGTTATTTCTGTGAAGCCAAATTTGACTTGAAACTTGATTTCACGATCCAGCCCACGTGTAGTATCTGGCATCGGAAGTTCAATTGAGTTAAGTTTTTCCATTCCCCATGGCTCATCAACATATAGTGGATTTTTCCTTTCTGTGCGGAAAAACCTGATAGTCACTGATGTCGTGTCTCTACACGGTGGTATTAAGATGTGCTCTCTGGTTTCGTTCCAACCCACATCTTCATCTATTGTCACCAGTGTTTCGAAAAGATCACGACAGCGGTCACCCCTCTCACTTGTGAACTTCTTCTCAGGCTTATGCTTTGACGCATCAAACGGTCCAGAGACAGCGATGCCATAAGTAAAAGCACTTTTTCGTGATGCCACTGCGTCAGGGCTTCTTCCAAACATGACAGCTCCCTGCATAACGGCCTGCTGGGCCAACGCAGGGCACAGTACTTTGCACTGAGCACCAAACTGCTCGGTAATGTGTGTGCGTAGAATCTCACTTAAGGCAAAACCTCCCACTAACAGAAGGTAGTCGATGCTGAAATCCTTTTTAAAGATCTCTTTGAGACTTTTAGTGATGCCACTCAGGCTTTCATCAAAAAAAGATCTCAACTTTGCTCTTGAGAGTTTGATCACCCCTTCGTCCCAGCTGACACCCTGCACATTCTCAAAGTAATCCTCTATCGGTTTCTCTTTCTCAGCCAGCATTACTAGGCTAAAAGGGCAGGATATTTCTAAATTATCATCTGTACCCTTAAGGTAACTGAAGCCATACATCAGCTTTTGAACCTCACTGGGTTTTTCTCTTTCATAGTCATTCCAGAGAGTGTCAGAGAATATTTTTTTCAAGCAACTTTTAAAGTTTTTGTTAACGTGCTCCCCTCCCATGTCATTCCCAGAGGCCTTGTGCAGCTCTTTCAGGACGCCTCCATCCAATGCTTCATGCACCGTGATGTCAATGGTACCGCCTGCAAGACAACAACGTTAGGCTTTAAAATATGAACGTTTTTACATGGATAAAAAGCGGAGAACAGAGGAAGAATGTAGTGTAGTTGCATACATTTAAAGATAAGGATTTTTGCAGTATATTTGAACTGTAAATTAAACTAGTGTATGTACAGATGTGTATTAATTTGTCTTGCACGCACGCACGCATGTGCACACACACACACACACACACACACACACACACACACACACACACACACACACACACACACACACACACACACACACACACTATATTACAATATCATATCACAGAACAACATACCTCCACAATCAGCAACAATGTATTGTGTTCCAGGTTTTTGTTGTATGGTATACTTAGCACTTGTTGAGTTCTCATCAAGAAAAGCACTTGAGGGCAGCTGCTTACACCAGATGGAGGCTGCTTCTGGCTCCAATGCGAAGACCAGTTTGTTGTCCAAAATGCCAGCCTGGAAAGAAAGAAAGAAAGAAAGAAAGAATTAATTAACTAAAGAACATTTACATGTCTACAGTTTAAGTTAATTAATTGCAGATTAATTACAAAACCAATAGCAACCAACCAGCAAATGGATACAATATATGATACTATGACAATACTACCACAATCATCACAATATAACCAGTAAGACGCCAAAGGGCGAGGTTGCGTGCACTGGCCATATATGGAGCGTGTCTTGAGTGTACAGGGTTTGATGAGGTCAGATCAACATAATGGAATGTCGGAACCGGTCAGCTCCATATATGGAGATCTAAGGGTCTGACAAATAATATGACAAATAAGTTCCGATACCGATACAGTATCGGCATATCGGGACATCTCTAGTTAAAAGGGAGATCATGTGGAGGTTGCTATCTAAGCGCCAACATATTTTTACATGTGTAGACTTAAAGTTACTGAATATTTGTCATTAAGAAGCATCAATTTTGGACAACAGGCAATATGCGTTTGTAAATAATATAATATAATATTGTTAACCTGTGTCCAAAAGGATTAACTGTAGGATATTCCCACATCATATAAGCATACAAGTACCACAAGTTACATTTAATGAACAAAGTGAACAAGTTTAATTTCATAACGTTTCTGGGGAGTTCATGAATGAAGTTAAAATAAATCAGCTGATGATTTGCGGAGATTTTCCAGCTAATAATAATTTTGATCAACATGTAATAACAACATGGAATTACCTCAGTTGCTGCTTTTCTCATGAACTGTTTTGCGGAAGCATCCCAAATAGCAGGAACAGTCAGAACCCAGGTGAAGTCAGACACAATGACTTCTCCCATGGTTTGTTCCTGAATGGTTTTCAGTGCATGGTCCTTCAGGTAGCGTAGACTTTCTGTGAAGACCTTCAGGGCTCTCATGCTTTTGCCATTCACAGCTGTAATCATTAACTCCTCGCTGAGTTCCTGTTGAAAATGTTAAATGCATGTTGTTGATAAATACATGTATACAGATGTATACACACACTGTAATGTTTGAGCACATTTCTATCCTACTTGCAAATCAACAATATCATAGACTTACATTTCTGTAGAGTTCCATCTTAAAGTTTTCAAAGAGAAATGTTTTCTTTGCCTTTTCATTCCCCCGATTGTATTCCGTTTGAGCCTCATAACCAAACTTGATGAATTTCTCATTTTCATCAAATAGAGCACATGTAGCCGTCTTTGGGGTGGTCAGCCCGCCTTTTGTTCCCCATTGTGGAACTATGACTTCTGGTTTCCCGCCGATAGAAATGGCGTACCCACTGTAAGCAGTACCAAAGTCTATTGCTACTATATTTCTATTTGCATCACCCATATTAGAAATCTGAGTAAAGCTAGCCCAAGACAACACGACTGAAATTAACACACCATATACTGTCCCAGTTTTTATAGCATGAGCATCCTTCAGTATGTCACTAAGCCCCACCCTTTGGTACAACCGGAACAGTTCATTGGTGCAGCCAGGCGATGGAGGTGTAGGCTTCCTGATACAAATCTTTGAAAGGGATGTTTTGTCATAAAGAAGAATAGCCTATGTAAAATAATTAGAAATGTGGTAATATTTAACTGATTTTATCACTAGACTTGTTCTTTAGACTCAAATTGGACTTGCGTCACAGATTTGATGACTTTAAATATTGTCATTAAATGTCCCCCCACGATTCAGTGTGGCTACCCCTGTTGCCTATACGCAATATGGACCGCTCTCGTCAATTGAATACTTTATTAGCAAGATTGTTAACAGTATAGGCCTACATGTAGTAAAGTCAAATGTTATACCATCAGGATACCACAATAAGCAGTGGGTGTGGGGCTCCATCACCGCTAACCCCCTTATTCCTAAACTTCTTTGCCTTTTTTTGCTATTTTGCTAAACATTTTTGAATAGTTAAAATGGCCAGTCTACAAGCTCACAACGTGTCAATGTAGATTGGCTAGTTGCTATTCAAAAATCTAAAAAAGGCAAAGAAGTTTAGGGATAAGGGGTTTAGCGGTGACGGAAATTAAGCCCATATAGTCTACAATACACTCCCATGCCATTTCCTGCTGGGTTGGGTGCTGGATCAAAAATCTAAACTTCCAACAGTAGTGTGGGTCCTTCTGTGGAGGAACCCACCGTAGCAAACAGACAGTGCTACACGTAGAAAATATAATACAATCTGCACACCCAGTATGATGCTCCCAATGTGGAGAAAAACATGGAAATGTATCCTAGTATGTGTAGTTACCAAATGCCTATTCATGCTCCAGTTTTAGGTGAGAAGGTGAGCACCGAAACGGTGGTTAGTAAAACCAGAGAGATGTGTTTCGGCGGGCCTCGATGACGTCGTAATGGCTGATTTTACACTTGCTGAAAAGCCGATCTACAAGCTCACAACGCGTCGCAGCGTGACGCGTTGTGAGCTTGTAGATCTGCTATTTTCAGCATGCAACCATGTGTAAAATAACTTGGATCCTAATAATACTTGATCTCTTTTTTTTTTTTTTAAGATATTTTTTTTGCGGCTTACGCCTTTTATTGATTTTTGAAGGGACAGACAGTAGGCTGACAGGAAACGGGAGAGAGATGGGGGGATGACATGCAGTAAGGGCCGTGTCGGGTCCGGGAGTCGAACCCACGGCACACTGCGACTGGATTACCAGTCCGGTGCCCAGACCGTTACGCTACGGCCTAGGCCAATACTGGATCTCTTGTCCACTAGTCCCTTCCTAACATTTTAGTCTAGTTTTTATTTATTGACGAAATTGTCGAAGTATTTAGTCTTAGTGTTAGTAACCCATAGCTTAGTTTTCATTTAGTTTCTATTTTGTGTCAGTGAAAAAAGGTAGTCGACGGACATTTTTCGTTTAGTTTTAGTCGACGAAATCAACACTGTACAGTGTCAGTCTAATTTATGTGTTTTGCAAGTTAATCCCACATACAATGCACTGACTTTTCCCTATTTGTGTGTTTTAGTAAAAAAGATTCTAGCACCTTAACTATAACATCCATAAGTATATATAATGTGAATTATACACATGCTACATGCTATTTCCCCTACCATACCATGATTTTTTTTTTTTTATATTTCCTCTCTTCATAATGTAAATAGTATCCCAAGCGACACACTTCACTATACTTATTTTGATTAGTGAATTAGCACAAAAACCCAACTCCCATTGAGGGCTTATGGTAGGGGAAATAGCCAATAATGCACTTTTGCACAAAATGACACCTGCATCCTTCTAGTATGGAATTTTCCTTTAAGACAGATGTAAAGGCAAGCAGTGCAAGAACAGAAAAGAGACCACTTAGGGCCGATTCATACTCCTATTTTAGAGCCGAATAAAAGTCGGTTTGGCGCTGTAGAGCCTACAATGTGATGTCATTTGAGGTTCGGGGGGGCGGGTACCGTCCTAAAGTCGGCTCTTCGGTGCTACTGAAAACTTCTGACGAGCCGAAATCATTTTGGCACTACAGCGCCGAAACAGGAGTAAAATAGGAGTATGAATCGGCCCTTAGCCCGAGCCTATGTTGTTTCAGTGGTAACAGACCACTAGTATTAGTGGCATCATTTTCATATTGCAATACATTATAGGCATAAACATACATACATACATACATACATACATACAACTCTGAAGGGGTCTGAGGCGTGGGAGTTTATACGTTTTTACTTATTTTCACTCTATTTCGGATATGCTTAGATTTATTTATTTATTTTTTATTTATGCTTTTATTTCTTCTTGCTATATTTTAACTATTTATTTTAATAGTTTTTCTTTGTGATGCGAAATGCAAGGAATTGTTTCTGTTTTATTGGCATATTCAAAATAAACATTACAAACATAAGTATGTGGGTCAGTGACGTGTGTTAGATACCTGGCCTAGGGGAGCCAAGTACACAACAAAAATACAGGGGAGACACAGTACTCAAATGAAATAATTTATTTAAGTAATCAAAAATAAGATAAAGGTAAGGTAAAGTCAAAATCATACCAAAATCAAAGTCAAACAGATGAGGTGTGGAAATCAGTAGTCAGTAGTGTGGTGCGTGTATGCATGAGTGAGATGTGTGTGCGTGTTGTATGTATTAACTCAAATGATGGAAAAGGTGCATGGTGGGAGAAGGGCAGAGGAGAACTGAATAACACAGAGCTGAGGAAGGGACTGGGGAGGCAGGCTTATATAGGGCGTCGGCACCTGGGCCCAGGTGCCGACCCTTGGCTGATTGATCATCACAGCTCTGCTCCCCAATCCACTGCAACACAAGGAGAAAGGGAATTAGGAATAGCAAAGCAAACTAACCAAAGTGAATAACAAATATAATATATATAAAGCTACACCAGACCACCTAATATAAGATACCATATACCACAATATACTATATACCCTAATACAGTACAATACATACACAGGGGGCCGTCACACCCCCCCCCATAAAGACGGGGTCCCAAGGGGATCACCGGACCACTATTTACATAAACATCCTATCTACCATACTGAACCTCTACTACAAAGGCCACCAACAACCTGTCACAGGCTTCCACCCCAGCAACCGAATTCAATGAAGCATTTTAAGAGGTGAAAGTCAGAGCCAAGACGAGGACCACTGGAGAGGAGTAGGACTAGGACCTCAGTCATGAGGAGCCCGTGACAGCGCATCAGCCACCACGTTCTCCGTCCCTTTAATATGACGAATGTCCAAGGTATAGGATTGTAGGAAGAGTGACCAACGAATCAACCTCTGGTTTGGACACTGTAGAGAGTTGAGGAAAGTCAAAGGGTTATGGTCTGTATAAATGACAACAGGGGTACTACCACCTACATAAACGTCAAAGTGTTGTAAAGCTAAAATCAAAGCCAATCCCTCTTTTTCAATGACTGAGTAGTTTAGCTGGTAAGAGTTGAACTTCTTGGAATAAAAGCTAACAGGCTTATCTATTCCTAGATTGTCCTCCTGCATGAGTACGGCTCCCGCACCCACATGACTGGCATCCGTGTAGATCTTAAATGACTTGTCAAAGCGTGGAGCTGACAAAACCGGAGCGGAACACAAAAGTGCTTTAGCCTGCCCAAATGCTTCCTGGCAAGTTGGTGACCAGTCAAACACTACCTTAAACTTCAATAGGTTAGTAAGAGGCGCCACCACAGTTGAAAAGTTCCTACAAAAACTACGATAATAACCTATTAGACCCAGAAAGCGCATAAGCTCTTTCTTCGTGGTTGGAACTGGAAACTGCTCAACAGCTTGCACTTTAGCCCCAACTGGACGAACTTGGCCCTGCCCAACCACACGACCCAGGTAGGTTACAGTCGCCTTTGCGAACTCACACTTTGCAAGATTGACTGTGAGCCTTGCCTCCCTCAGGCGACTGAACAACTCCCGAATGCGCTCCAAATGAACTTCCCAGTTGTCCGAATAGATTACCACGTCATCGAGATACACTGCACACCCTGGCATGTCCCAAATCACTTGATTCATAAGGCGCTGGAATGTAGCAGGCGCATTACGCAATCCGAAAGGCATGACCTTGTAAGAATAAAGACCATTAGGTGTTATAAAGGCAGCTATCTCCCGAGCTCGCGCTGACAAAGGCACCTGCCAGTACCCCTTCAGTAAATCAAATTTACTCACGAACTTAGCGGAGCCTACCTGATCAATACAATCTTCCATCCTAGGAAGTGGGAAAGAATCGGGTTTAGTGACATTGTTCACTTTACGAAAATCTGAACAAAAACGAAAAGTACCGTCTGGTTTAGGAACCAATATACAAGGTGAGGACCAACTAGACGCACATGGTTCTGCAATACCGTTTGTCAACATGTAGTCAACCTCGGCTTCTAAATATTGACGCTTGTCTGAATTAACCCTGTAGAATCTCTGTTTTATTGGCTTTGCATCACCAATGTCAATGTCGTGTTCGATTAAATGAGTACATGTCGGAGTATCACCAAATAGGCTGGGAAACTCCCGGATTAACCCTGCAAGTTCCTCCTGGCCGGACGCAGGCAAATGAGCCAACAGATTATCGAGGCAGGCAAGTGCTTCTGAATTTTTCAGTCGACCATGAACCAACGCCGGATCCGGTGTACCCAAACCATCTTCCTCTAACTCCCGACTAGGAGACAACACCGGAACTGCCATGCAAACTGCATGAGCCAAGCCAACCTCTGGCTGCACACACAACACAGGTGTCTCAGAAGTGCGTGCATAGTACGGCTTAAGCAAGTTTACATGGCAAAGCTGGGTTGGTTTCCTACGATTAGGCGTTGAAATAATGTAGTTTAGCTCTGAGACCTTTTTTACCACTGTGTGTGGACCAGAAAATTTCGCCTGAAAAGGTGAAGTGACAATGGGGAGCAGGGCTAGCACCTGGTCTCCCGGACTAAACACCCGGCGCTCGGTCTTAAGATCAAACAACTGTTTCATTTTACCCTGAACTGATGCTAGGTTTTCTTTTGCCATCACCCCAGCTGTGTACAGCCGATGACGAAAACCATTCACGAAGTCAATCAAATTTTTGGGAGGCTGTGCCTCTATCCAATCTCCAGACAGTGCTGCCAATGGACCTCTCACTGTATGAGCAAAGACCAGCTCGTTTGGACTGAATCCTGTACTTTCCTGCGTTACCTCTCTAGTAGAAAGCATCAGCCACGGCAAACCCTCTTCCCAGTCTTTACCCATCTCAGTGCAGTATGCACGCAGGATAGCTTTTAACGTTTGGTGAAAACGCTCCAAGGCACCCTGACTCTGAGCGTGATATGCAGAGCTCTGATTGTGGCGCACACGCAACTGTTTCAGGACCTGAGAAAACATATGTGAACAGAAGTTACTACCTTTGTCAGACTGAATGACCTGAGGAACGCCGAAGATAGAGATGAACTGAGACAGAGCACGTACAACTGAACGAGTTGTAATGGTGCGGAGAGGATAAGCAGCAGGATAGCGAGTTGCCTGGCACATTACCGTTAACAAATAAACTGCCCCCGACCTTGAGGGCGGTAGAGGACCAACACAGTCTATGATTAGATGTTCAAAAGGCTGGCTTATGGCCGGAATGGGGTACAATGGAGCTGGTTTTAACTTCTGATTAGGCTTGTCAGTTAACTGGCATGTATGACACGTTTTAATGAAAGCTGCCACCTCTCTCTTCATACGAGGCCAAAAGAAATGCCTAAGTAGCCTGTCATAAGTCTTTCTCACACCAGCATGTCCTGATTCATTATGTGCTACCTTCAACACTGACTGGCGGAGTTTCTCTGGCAACACAATTTGAAACACCGGTTCACCCACAAACCTTCCATTATGTGGCAGCCATTTTCTCACCAACAAGGAATTCTGAAGAAAATACCCACAAGCACTGTCAAGAATCTCGTCCTCTGGTCGTATTAGCGGCACCAGCCCCTTCAGAGATGGGTCCGCCTGCTGCTCTGCCACTAGGGTTGGGATTCGGAACCGGGTCCGTTTCAGACCCGGTTCCGACATTGCGGATCCGGACCCGGTTCCATTGTTTTTTTATGAACGGTTCCGCAAACGGATCTCATCAGTCATAATTTAGCTCCGCTGTGTCTGTGCATGCATACGAGCGGCTGTGGTGACGTCACGTCACCTACAAGAGTCAGTGGGAGATCTGGGAGAAATGAGGAAGCGGCACGCCCACATGAACCAAGCGTGTGTAACCGGAGCGAGCGAGACTACTAGAGGAGAAAAATGTCGAAAAGACAGCAAAAAAGTAAAGTATGGTTACACTTCCACAGAGAGGCAAATGCTTTCAATGCAAAGTGCATAAAATGTCAGTCCATCGTGTCGTGTAAAGGTGGTTGCACGTCCGCAATGAGAAAGCATCTCAAGTCGATGCACGGTATTAGTCTAGGCACATGCAAAGTGTTCGATAGCCTTCGGAAAAAAGCCGTGCCCGGCCCCGCAGCAACACAGCCTTCGGGGGGAGAGGCTGATGATGAAGACGCCACCGACGAGGCTGCTGGTTCACTTTCCCCAGGCTAGTAACATTAGATATACTTATATTATACTTTGTTGTTGAACTGTTTATGGTGTTAATTTAGAACGCCAATGACTCGACGTCTGTCTGTGACAGTCTGTCTGATATTTTATGAATCACGTTAACAGTAACTAGAGCCATGAATAAAACAATCATTTTTCTCTGCACTTCAATGCACAAATTACTAGCAGTAGCAAATCAACTGCTTTTAAATTGGCTCTAAATTAATTGTTCATGAATATAATGTTATATTTTGTCTATATGAAATACAGAAAAGGCGAGCACCACCAGTGCATCAACTCCTTTCACCCAAGCAGCAGCTGGGAGGATGACGAAAGAGAGGACTGAAGAAATTCACCGTGCTGTTACGAAGTTCATTGTGATGGATGCACATGCATTTTCGACTGTGGAGAGCCCACACTTTAGGTGCATATTTGTGCATGCTTTGAATGATTGATTACTTTATATAAACAGTTTACAGAAAAAAGCACAGGGATGTACAGTTCAATACAGGGATTTATAACACAAAGCACTGGCTTGTTTCCATTAACTGGTCATTCATATTAAATTAATCTGAACATTAATGACACAAATATACAGTACAAATTGCAATGATGTGGTGGTGGTGGTGGTGAAGTTTAAATAATAATTGTACATGTTGTAGTAATATTGGTACTGTATTATTTAGCTGTAGTAATCAGGAAATCACTTTTTCTTTTTATACTACTCAGGGAGATGTTAAAAGCTCTGAACCCCAAGTATACACCACCATCCAGAGATGCCCTTACCAACAATTTTCTAGATGCATGGTATAACGTGGAGAAAGACAACTTAACATCAGACCTTACACAGGTCAAGAAGTTTGCCATCACTTCTGACGGTTGGACTGCTGTCACGAGAGACCACTACATCACTGTCACCCTGCACTATGTCGTTAAAGACAAGCTCCATCAAAAGGTCCTGAAGACCCAAGCAGTGTACGAAGCACAGACGGGACCAGTTGTGGAGAGAGAGATCGAGTCCATCTTAAAAGAATTTGGCTTGGACCGGAAATCTATCGTTGGAGTCACTGTGGACAACGCCTCCAACATGGATGTGGCTGTGAAGAGGCTGAAGGTCCTCAAAGTTGGATGCTTTGCACACACATTAAACTTGGGAGCACAAAGGGCCTGCAGTGTTGCATCTGTGAGCAAGTGGGCAGCCAAGATTAGAGCAGTGATCGTTTGGACCAGGAAGACCAGCATGGCCAAGGTGGTCATGAAAGAAAAGCAGCATTTCCTTACTCCGAGTAAGTCGATTTTTAAAATGTATGTTAAATGGTTAAAATGTATTTCATTTGAAATTTCACTTAAGAATGAAATGGCATTTATTTTAGGTATATGCTCTCTCTCTCTCTCTCTCTCTCTGTGTGTGTGTGTGTGTGTGTGTGTGTGTGTGTGTTTGTTATTTCATTTCAGAACTGATTCATGAGCTGGTGCTTGATGTGAAAACCCGCTGGAACTCTACCTACTTGATGATCGAAAGGTTCATAGAGCAATACCCAGCCGTCCAAGCAACAGTTCTGGATCAAAGAGTTAAAAAGGGAGCAGAGAAGTGAGTATAGCATTTAAAAAATAATTATATATGTATGTGTATATATATATAATACCTTATATAGAATACATTATAAATGTGTGTGTGTGTGTGTATATGTATATATATATATATATATATATATACACACACACATTTATAATGTATTCATTGTAAATATGATTTCCCTAACCATTTCAACATTATGTACAATATACTGCATTTTTGGTAGATTGGACAGAATCACAGATGATGACTTGAGGAAAGCACAGGAGTTCACCAAGCTTATGGGAATCCTCTACACCTGCACCCTGGCTGCATCGAGCGAGAACATGCCAACATGTGGGCAAATTCTTCCCATTCTGAAGAAACTGGAGGCTCACTTTGCAGTAAAGGATGGAGACTCCACCTTTGCCATCACTATTAAGGAGAAGGTGTGGACTGATCTCTCCAAGCGCTACAAGGTATTCAAATGGATCAAATTAAATACAATTGGCCTTCTTGTAAATTAATAGTATTACTTTACAAAGTTATACTGTGCATCTATTCTGTTGTTGTGTGATTTATAGGATGTTGACATATCAGAATTTCTGGAGGAGGCCACTTCAATGGACCCAAGATTTAAGTTTAAAGTGGACAACGATGAAGTCTGGGCCCGGCTCAAGACGGCAGCAGTGAAGATTGCGAGTCCAGACGAGGCTGAGCACCAGGTAAAAAAAGAAATAAAGGTAAACGAGTGGCAACAAGGTACCGTCTAATAGCCGTCAGCCTAAAGTGAACAATTTTGTATTTTAGCTGCCAGTGGCAGGCGGACAAGAGGACGGTGCAGCAGAGAGTGAGACCACCACACAGGGCCAGAGCACTGTTTCTGATCAGATTGACACGGACGAGGAAGGGGAAGAGGAGATTGATGAGGTAAGGATTAACAACATTTTCATTTTCTTGGGAACACTTTCTGGTCATATCAAAATCATCACCAACAGGAGGATGTTTTGTCTATTGATATTTCAGACACAGAGTCAGCAGCATCCCAGTCCGCAGATCAAGAAGAAGAAAATATCACCCCTAGAAGAGCTCTTTGAAGAGGAAGAGAAAGCTGTTAGAAGGGAAGCTGAGACCATGCGCCCCCTGTCATATTCTGAGAGAGCAGAAATGGAAATAAATCACTACAGGAACCTGGCCCCTCTGGCCATTGGCACAAACCCTGCTGCTTGGTGGTGGAAGAGTAGGCACTCCCTCCCCATGCTGTATGATTTGTCTGCAACATATTTGTGTGTACAAGCATCATCAACACCATCAGAGAGAGTGTTTTCAGTTGCGGGAGACACTATTAGCGAGGAGAGGTGTAGGATTCGTCCAGAAGTAGCAGATAAGCTAATTTTCCTGCAAAAGAACTGTTAGAAGTTGCATGCTCTCAGGCCTAAAGCCTAAATGTGCAATTCAACAGTAGTGCCTTACTGTGCCTACCTCATTTTTTCTACCTCACTTTTACTTACGTTTACTGAAATATCTGCCAGTGCAGTCAGTGCCTACTAGTGCAGTAGTGCAAATGTTGTTTACTGTTTACTTGCCTAGCCTACACCTTTACTTTTGTATCTAAACAGGCATAATTGTATTTGTAACTGTATGTTCATTACAGTATGTTAATTTAAACAAGAGGATACTGTGTCTGTGAGACAAACTCTTAAAAAAAAGTGCTTACTTGAAAGTGCTGTCTGCCTAGTGCCTACCTCATAATTGTAAAGTACAATTGCTTTTTTCTGTGCAATAAAGTGGCTTTGTATTATTGAATTTGTGTTTATTATGCACTACTATAATACAAGTATAATGTATGTCAGAAAAAAGGGGAAAAAATATGTATTGGGATCCGTTAAGGGAACCGTTAGGAACCGGAACCGTTAAGAGGGATCCGGGAAGGATCCGGAACCGTTAAAATCCTAACGAATCCCAACCCTATCTGCCACCAGATCTGAACGTGTTATGGACAATGGAAAATCAGCCAGAGGTATTGCAAATTTGTCAGACACTTTAGACTTAACTGATTCTTTTGACTCAGAGTTCCCCTTTAACTTAGCCATTGCACGTGTCACCGCACATGCTGAGAAAACCTCTGGAAAGTCACGTTCACTTTTATCCATCCCCCCAGTTAGCAAAGGAATAGATGTCACCACTGCCGGTGGAGGAACGGTTGCCCACACCCGAGCACCAACCAGGTCGTTCCCCAGAATCACCGTCACCCCTGGGATCGGCAGTGCTGGGCGCACAGCAAGCTTCGCTTCCCCCTGGAATAATTCACATTTGAGCAAAACGTTATGCAAGGGAACCCACAGAATATTCATATCTATGCCACGGATAGGCACCTTGTCACCCGTGTCAGAATCCTGAGTTAAAGGGCGAACACCAGCCTGAATAAATGAGTCAAAAGCACCTGTGTCCCTCAAAATAGTTACTGGCACTTCTTCTCCATTTTGTAGCAAAGCCACAGAGCCTTTCATGATGAACGGGCGGTAAGAATCCAGTGCTGCAACTGACGTGTCCTTATTTGGGCCGCAATTAGGTGTAGCACAAGTGGACACCGGACGTGGAGCGGCTGCGCCAGCCCCTTTTGGTTGCGAATGCCCTGCAAAATTATGAGTCCTGGGGTTTCCATTCAATTTAAAACATTCAGACTTCCAATGGCCCCGTTTATGACAGTAATTGCACATCTTGTCTGGCTCACGCAAATTACCACTGCCATTAGAATTACTTTTAGCTTCAGCAGGAAAAGGTTTATCAGATCGGCCGAGAGACTCACTAGCAGTGTTGCCACCGCCCGATTTAAACTCTCCACGGTGCGTCAAGACAAAATCATCAGCGAGCGCCGCTGCGTCTGTTGCGTTGCGCGCTTTCTGCTCGTTGATATACGTCGCCACTCGAGGTGGAACGGAGTTTTTGAACTGCTCCAATATCATTAGATCACATAGCTCGTCGAAATCGGTTACTTCCGAGGCATTATACCAGCGCGTAAAACTGGTAGTCAGGTCACGTGCGAATTCTAGATGACTCTGTTTGTCATGTTTCTTCCTGAACCTAAAACGCTGGCGATATGCCTCGGGGACGAGCTCAAACGACTTCAGCACCGTTGCCTTGACACGAGTATAATTCTGGCTGTCAGCCACACTCATCGCCGAATAAACCTCCTGCGCCCTGCCAGTCAATACGCACTGCAACAACAATGTGCGCGCAGAATCAGGCCAATTACGCACGTCAGCCATACGCTCGAACATGGCAAAAAATGCCTCTGGATCACGTTCGTTAAACTTTGGAACCAAACGTAAATTCCCACTCACATCGAAACCCCCTGCGGACTCAGCAGGTCCTGTGGTGGACACTTGTGCAACAGCTGGAATCTTACCGTCCCTCATCAGGTCCAGCCTGTTTTGCTCCACTTGCCATTTCATTCTTTCAATTCTATGTTGCGCCTCAGCGGCGTCAGCCATTATTTTAGCCTGCGCCTCAGCGGCGTCAGCCATTATTTTAGCCTGCAATATCATCAACTCTTTCTGTTGTTCAAAAGTCAAGCCTGCCCCTGACATCATTCCCGCAGGCACCGCCGATGCGGCGTTTAACGGAGGAGGAGACACCTCCTCTGACTCGGCAAACTCCTTTTTAAACAAATGGTGCCTTAAAACCACTGCTATGGATTCCTTTGTCCTCTTATCATTTGAATCCAGTTTAATCCTATACTGGTCTGCTATTTTAATTAGTTGGTCTTTGGTGCATTGCAATAACAGTTCCTCAGACGGATCTGCAATAAATGCCTCTAAACTGACCATGGCTCTGTGCGTGCTTAAAGTTCACAGCTGGCAGAAACAAAACACACAAAAAAAAATACAAGTGCCCCTCTAGCCTATATAATTCCCAAGCTATGCTCCACCCGTCTTCATGCCGGTTTGCGGGAGGTACTTATGCACGGAAGGCCACCGCAAAGGCCTAGCTGATACCGAGAGGCAGGGAGGGCAACCAGAAACTGGCGACCCGCATGCACCCCTCAGCTGTGCCCCCGAGACGACCGTGCGTACGCACAGCCGCTACACCCGCACCTTGCACCTAAACCACCCCCCGGCCTAGACCCAGCGAGCTATATTCTATACCAGAGACTAAACGCGCCTACCAGAGACACTCGTATTAAAATAAAAAACAAAACCAGCCAAGCAAACTATATATATTTTTACTATACTATAATAATTATAATTATAATATATATATATGTATTTACTTTAGCAGCACAACAGCCAGGAAAACTTCTCCACCAGCACAAACTTAATCAAAACGAATGCAAAGTAACCAAACTTAATAAATCAACTTCAAATCAAACAAATTACTGCATCTCCCAAAGTCCGAGTACATTCACATTAAGCGTGTACGCTGAAGTAAACATCGCTTATCAGTTTGTACTCACCGGACTGATGAATGACAAGGGAATCCCCGGAATGGTTCCCAAATGACGTCACTTCATTCACAAACTCAAAACCACGGCGCAGACAAGCCATTAATTAAGGCCAAGTTGCCCATAGACTACCGCAGCAGAGAACAATAGCAGAGAACAAAGGCAGGAGGGCAAGTCACTTGACTCTCCAAACTCACTGCACACCTAATTCACTGGACAGAGCCCCCATTTGTTAGATACCTGGCCTAGGGGAGCCAAGTACACAACAAAAATACAGGGGAGACACAGTACTCAAATGAAATAATTTATTTAAGTAATCAAAAATAAGATAAAGGTAAGGTAAAGTCAAAATCATACCAAAATCAAAGTCAAACAGATGAGGTGTGGAAATCAGTAGTCAGTAGTGTGGTGCGTGTATGCATGAGTGAGATGTGTGTGCATGTTGTATGTATTAACTCAAATGATGGAAAAGGTGCATGGTGGGAGAAGGGCAGAGGAGAACTGAATAACACAGAGCTGAGGAAGGGACTGGGGAGGCAGGCTTATATAGGGCGTCGGCACCTGGGCCCAGGTGCCGACCCTTGGCTGATTGATCATCACAGCTCTGCTCCCCAATCCACTGCAACACAAGGAGAAAGGGAATTAGGAATAGCAAAGCAAACTAACCAAAGTGAATAACAAATATAATATATATAAAGCTACACCAGACCACCTAATATAAGATACCATATACCACAATATACTATATACCCTAATACAGTACAATACATACACAGGGGGCCGTCACACGTGACACCCCAAAAAAAGTGTTTTTTTTAAACCTTTAAATAACAGGAATAAAATGATTTACTTTTGTTCTACTCACTCTCATCTTTATGGAAACATATTTTGTTTTTAGATATTTTATTGGAATCAGAATTTATTCAGCATTTTGTTGTACTTGTGCCTAAAATCGTCATATGGTGTGACATGGCAATAATTGTTCATAAAATGAAAATGGAGTACAACTTTCTTAAGTTGCTCACTTTATCAAAGTCCTTTATCATAACTAACCTGTGATCCACTATAGTTTTGTGAAAATGTATTAAATCTGTATATTATTTTCGTAATCAACACTCAATGTGAGGCCCATGTTATCGGTCTTTCAATATATTTTGCATTTATTGTGACAAAACTTTCTCTAAAATTACACAAATATTTGTGACTCTTCCTTAGACTATTTGCTATGTAATCCATAAACATTAATGGTTTCATCATTAATAAAGGTATGATTTTTTTCACTATTTGGAACGTCACACCAAATTATTTAGTGTCACACCGTATGATCATATCTTCATTTTTCAAAGCAAACTGTGTTTTAACCTACATATTAGTGAGTACTGAACTTTACAGATTGATTAAACAATTACTCAGGAAAAACAGCAACAGGAAAATTGCTTTAACATTGAATAACATGGCAATGACTGAATAAAACGAAATTAAACACAATTTATTGTGGATAGTTGCAGATTTTAGGTGAAAATGTTTAAAACAAATGTTTAAATGGACAAAAGAAACATGGGACTTTGTTATTTATTGCTATATCTGTAGGAAATTACAGTTTGTGTCATATGGTGTGACAAAAAAGTCATATGGCGTGACAGGAAAACAGTCACACCATTATGATAAAGTGTCACACCATATTACGTTTTCTGCACTTAACATAACCTTGAGGCTACTAGCTACACATTAGCATGCTAACAACATGCTAGCTATAACAAAGCAACATAGATTTACATGTAATTATGACCAATCTAATACCTTAAGCTTTTTTAATGAAAAAGGTGTCACACCCACAGACACTTGGAAGAGTCGCATTTGTCAGCGTTCCAACAAGATCGTATTTTATGAAAATGTTAAAATGATAATTCACCACAGACACCTGTCATGCTATTGTAATGCAAGTGCTGAACAGCCTTACTGAAGAAGTACCTCTCTATCCCAATGGGTGTGTAAACAATTGCCTGTTGAAATGTCCCAAAATGGTGTCACACAATATGATTTTGGTTTGGGGGACAAAATATTTTTGATCAGAAATGACTGAAAACATTATGCTTGGACTTTGAAAAGATTAGGCTCACAAATAGACATCTATATTATATTTATGGATTTTTTTAAAGAATTTTAGCATTTTTTTCCTTAGTTTTATTTAAGTTCCTACTTTGAGAAACAAGGCCAGGACAGTCGCACCATATGAGTTTTGCTGTGTTTGGTTGACAATTCTGAAGAAATGAGGAATGAAATGTTTTAATCTTGAATATGTTCACATGGACCATAATGTCCTGCACAATATTCAGAAGGTTTTTGACAAATATATTTCTTATTTATACATGAGTGACACTAAGGACAGCCAGGGACACCATGTCACGTCACCCACCCACGTATCAGAGGAATTCACACGTCACTTGAGTGCCTGTTGATTAAGTCAGATGAGAAGCTGATGAGACAGTTACCATTGTCTTAGAACAGTGCTAGAACTTGTGATCCAACCTTTAGAACAAGTATTGTGTCTGTGGCACACCGTTGCTCCAACCAATTGCAGCCCCTCATGTGGCCCCTGGTGTGACTTTTTTTTATTGATTGAGTGAATTAAGAGATTGCAAAAAAAGCACAATGGAACAGATTTATTCAAAAAGAATGCTAAAAGGACAACCCGAATAAGCAGCCCTCAGGGCTAGTTTCCACTTGTTCATTAAAGTCCTTTGTATTTAATGAATTGATACATTTAACCCATTTGGGCGGGAACCCCTTTTGGTGTTTTAAGTGTTTCGTTATACTTTAGCTATTGAAAAATAGCAGATCTACAAGTTAATAGCGCACCACTGAAAAGTCGTGAAAATGTGGTGCAAATCTTTGAATATATATTTCAGAGCAGGCCTGGAATTTCATCGTTTTAGGGGCAAGGCCACTTGTGGTCAACTGCCAGTGCCAGGGCGAGACCATTGAGAGCTTTATAGACAAGTAAAATAATTTTAAAATCAATCCTAAAAACAACCGGAAGCCAGTGCAGTGATGCCAAAACTGGAGTAATATGTTCTCTCATCTTAGTTCTAGTTAAAACTCTAGCTGCTGCATTTTGGACAAGTTGTAATCTGTCAGTTGTTTTCTTAGGCAGTCCTGAAAAGAGTGCATTGCAGTAGTCGTTCTTCGATTCTTCAAAAATAGCAGACCTACAAGCTCGTAGCGCGCCACTCACGCTATGAGCTTGTAGATCTGCTATTTTTCAATAGCTAAAGCATAACATGATGCCAACACCAAAATGGGTTCCCATTCAGAATGGGTTAAGTTTTATTTCAATCGTCTTTGAACAGTACGTACGGTGCACAATGAGACATTAGTATTATTAGATAGACACACAGAGCATTGTTTTCAATATTATAATGTACTCCGGTGGCTCTGAAGAATGCTCATGGCAAAGACATTAGTATATTAATATGAAACATTTACAAAATCTTTCCCAAAAAAAAAAATATATATATATTTTTAACTTTTAGAAAATATATCTTCAAACTCATTGTGAGCTTGAAGCCCATTTCAAAATCGCTGACATATATAGGATTAAAGTGGCTATTTAAAAAAAAAAATGCGGTATTGGCCTTTATTTTATATTTCTTATAGAGAGACAGACAGTAGGCTGACAGGAAATGGGGGAGAGAGATTGGGGGGGGGGGGGGGTGACATGCAGTATAAAGGCCGTCGGGGATCGGGAGTCGAACCCGCGGCCACACTGCCAGAACTCGGACTATACCGGCCAATAAGGTGCCTGGACCGCTGAGCCACGGCCCAGGCAGTAAAGTGGTTATTTTAGATCCCATGTTAAACCATTGGGGCGGGAACCCCTTTTGGTGTTTTCAACTAAGCATTATGTTATACTTTATAGCTATTGAAAAATAGCAGATCTACAAGCTCGTAGCGCGCCACCGAGTGGCGAGCTTGTAGTTCTGCTATTTTTGGAAAAATCAAAGAACGACTGACATAGAAACATAGCTTTTTCAGAAAACTGTCGGGATGTAGAAGAACATTTATAGAATCTGATCTCAGGTCAGAATGGATTAACCTGGGGGGGGGGGGGGGGGGGGGGGGGGGGGGTCCCTGAACCCCACTTTGCAAAGCTATTAAGCTATTATTAGCTGATTTTCGTTTTGTTGAGATTTTCATCATGTGTGGTGAAATTCTCCACTTCTCAACAAAACGAAAATCAACATCTCAACATGTAATGGTTATCTTTATATGGCTGCATTGAGAGCAGTAGAGCAACACAATACTTGGGAATCCCCAGTCCCACATGCGAGTCGGTCTGTTCCCCATGTGTTGCACTATGCATCACCGGTGATGCATGCTGCATCACCGGTGAGGTCTCAACGCTCAAGTCAAGGTTGGTGGTTGTCTCGAACCCGGAGCCTCAAGTTGAATTTCGCATTTCTGGATTCGTCTCGGCGAGCCGATCGTTATGACACTAACTTTTTTATATGGGCGAATTTTTACGAGAATTCCATAACTTTAATTAATTTTTACGTCATCCGTGCTGCGTTTATTTTCTCGAGATGCGACGGATTCCGCGACAGCCGCCTAACGGTGCGCCTGACACGGTTGAGTGGTGCGCCGATGCGTTCGGCAGGTCCGGCTCAACGCGGTATGCCCACTCTCGTGCCCGTAACTCGATTTTTCAAAAAATTTCAACAATTTTCAAGGTTTTTCAATCCAAAAGTCGATTTCTGAAAAACACCTTTCCGATGTCGCGGCGTCAAGAGATCAGATTCATATGAGGTTTCCACTGGACACACACTGGTCTGATTAACCCATTCTGACCTGAGATCAGATTAAAAAAAATGTCAGTCGTTCTTCGATTTTTCAAAAATAGCAGACCTACAAGCTCGTAGCGCGCCACTCGGTGCTTGTAGATCTGCTATTTTTCAATAGCTAAAGCATAACATGATGCTAACACCAAAATGGGTTCCCGTTCAGAATGGGTTAACACAATCTGTGCCGGGATTCCTTCAAAATAGGAGCTCTGGGGTGCCGAAAAGACAAAAGCCCCGCTTTTACTCTGAAACCCACGACCCGGAAACAATCCAGAAAAAAAGTTTGCTTTACATTGCTAGCTTAACATTGCTATCGTTTTAATTTATACGATATATGATACAAAAAGCGTTCATATTTTGAGGAAGAGACGGATGAGGAGCAGAAATGAAGTCTAACATACGGTAGCCGAGAGGCGAACTGAAAAATTAAAAAGGAAAAAATTCAGAATATTCTTCTCTCGCCCGGTATCATTGAGGATGCGCTAGGATGTCCACACACGTCCTTTGTACACGTCGATTGGGATCGATTACGGAGGGAAACGGTTAAAAGTTCAGTTTTTTTTTTTTGGGTGCAATTGCAGCTCAGAAAACGTAAATAAAAATAAAAGGAATTTACAATAACCTTTTTTTTTATGTCACAATTTCTACAAAGAGGAACAGGAGGAGGAGCTACTTCAAAGGCCAGAGGAGGCTGCAGGGTCGTCGTCGACGACATTACTAGCGGTGAAAAGTGAAGATGAAAAGAGAGAGACGGAGCCTGTAGCCGGAACCTCGACCGAACACATGAAGACGCAAGCGTATATAGATTACTGGGTACGCGGATCACAGCCAGCCGGTGATGAGCAGCCCCTCTCTGACGACACGACGGACGACATGGATGACTGGGCTTCTTCACGCGGGTCTGAATCCGACACTGAAGACAGAGACGAATGGGAGGAGGCCGTTGTTCCGAACACGCTGGAGTCGCAACGCGCAGGGGCACAAAGGTCGTCTTCGAAGTCGCGGAAGCGAAAGCCGCCGTCCGCGAGGACTCTGAAACGAAAGAAAGGCTTTTTCTGTACGGTTTGTAACAAAAGCTTTACAAAGGCCGGACCTATGAACACTCACATGATCATTCACACAGACGAAAAGGCCTTTGCTTGCACGGTTTGCAGCAAAACGTTCACCACCAGTCCGATACTGAAGCAGCACATGCTGATTCACATGGGAGAGAAGCCCTACGCTTGTACGGTTTGTAACAAGAGCTTTAGACAATCTGGACATCTGAAAAACCACATGATCATTCATACGGGTGAAAAGCCTTTTGCTTGCACAGTGTGTAGCCAAAGATTTAACGCTGCTGGAATATTGAAGAAACACATGATGATTCATACAGGGGAAAGACCCTTTGCTTGTACATTTTGTAGTCAAAGCTTTAACCGAGCTGGAACTCTGAAAGCACACATGATGAGTCACACGGGTGAAAGACCCTTTTGTTGCACGGTATGTAATGAGAGCTTCACCACCAGTGGAATTATGAAAAGACACATGAGGATCCATATGGGCGAAAAGCCCTTTGCGTGTACAGTTTGCAGCAAAAGCTTTAGACAATCTGGACATGTGAAAACACACATGATGATTCATACAGGTGAAAAGCCCTTTGCTTGCACGGTATGTAGTCAAAGCCTCAACCGTGATAAGACTCTGAAAGCACACATAAGGATACATACAGGAGAGAAGTAGCCTGGTTTCCAGCCCATAGACCCCGCCCACTCGACTGAGCGCACTGGTTCTTTTGGTCTGGTGTCTGCAGTTTATCCCGTCCGAAAAAGCAGTCCATCCAATGAGCGCAGGGGCTGGAGGTGGGTCTAATAACCATAATAACCAATCAGCGCCGAGGCCCGTTTTCAAGGCGCGTCATCAATCTGAGTGACACAGCTCAGCCAGTTCACTTCTCACAACAACAATGGCTGAGGCTCCCTTAGTAGATTTGGACACTGCTATCAAAGCGGTTTTTAAACGATTAAACCTGAAAATTACTTTAAAAACCGAACAATACTCTGCTTTGAAGGCGTTCATTGAAAAGAGTGATGTCTTTTGCATTCTTCCGACGTCGTTTGGTAAGTCTCTCATTTACCAACTCGTCCCTCTCATTCTGGAGGAGATGGGTCTGGGGAAGAAACTGCTCATCGTTATCTCTCCATTGCTCGCTTTAATGGAGGACCAGATCAAGGAAGCGGCTCGGTTTGGATTAACGGCGATGCAGCTCGGTGTCCATGACGACACAGACATTTCAAACGGGCAATGCTCGCTTGTTTTAGGCACCCCCGAGGCATGTATTCTGAAGGAGAAATGGAGGAACATGCTTAACACCGAAAGATAGAGAAGCCAAATACAAAGAGAAGCTCTTCGGTATTGTTGTGGACGAAGTCCATAATGACATACGTAACATATTAAGTAACATGGACATTTACAGTGTAGTGTCGTTTCTGGGCAATAATTCTGTACTATATCATGCATGTGTAATTTGGGTCAACTACATTTCTGTGCCAAGTCAATCCTCATGGAGTCTGTCTGACTACAGGTCTGTAGGTGTGGGAGAAGTTTAGCATTCTTTTGTTTCACGGAGAGACCACTTGTTTACCAAGTGGCAGTATGTTGATGTATGCCATTTGACGTAAAGTTACCCCACCCAGACTTCAACCGTTTGATGTGAATAGTATATCTTGTCATCTATGTCATGTTGTCATGTTGTCAAGGAAAGAGGGAGGCTTATAATCTAACTATTCGAATTTTCGATGATCAATTGCACAATATTTACACATTTATCTAACTACTGCGTCTGCATGTCTATTTGCTAAAGGGGAGAGGGGAAGAATGGAGATCCAGCCTTCAGAGAGGCCTTTGGAAGACTTGAAGTACTCCGGTCTCTTACCAAAGAAAGTATGTTAAACTTTTTTAATTTCTTTTGTGTTTTTGGGGCTCCAATGTGTGTTTTCTATCCCCACAAATAACCAATTTTGAACAATCAGGCTTTCATATCATATGGGTGTTTTAATGGAAATTGCTCTCAGAAACAGCTCGACTGATTTTGGTCTCATCGTGATGTCATCAATGTCACCCTACTTTGTATAATTCCTCCTTTTCTTCAGTCTTCAGTTGCAAATTTGCATTTCCACTTTGTTTACAATGTCCACCATTGTTGATTTTCCAAGCTGGCATGGAATGGAAACAAGCCTGGTTTTATCTAGCATGAGTATTATAATGACTCAAATATTAAATAATCTGCATATCAGCACCCTCTCCACCTCAGGACAGTGTGGTACTGCAGCTAAAACTGCTTTCAATGTCCAGAAAGAATTGACAAGGCCTGGTTATATCAGAGTGGTGATTGAGGCTCAAACCATTAGAAATAACTTTGAGGGACATAGACAATATGATTATTAAATATTAAAAGCAGTTTTAAAATGCATGTTATTTGCGCCATGTAAAACATTTCTAGAATCAATACCTATGTATTTCAGTCGCTGCTGCCTTAAGATGTATCTGATTGAAGTATTTATTAACAGTATTGCACAATGGATTCATTTCAACATGAAAGCACAAGACTTGTATACAAAAACTGTTAGTGTGGACGACACACTGGTAAAGCATTACACAATTTTCAATTTATCAGAACATTTAGAGACATGGCCTACAAATAAACACCTATATAGCTATATATAGAAAAAAAGAAAATCGTCATATAAGCAGGTAAAAAGTTAACCCACCCCCCAGAGCTAGGTAGGTATTCCACCCCCCCACCACCTTACTGTATATTGGGGGGGGCTGGAATACCTACCTAGCTCTGGTCCATAGCCATAAGGACTTCTCTATCCTTAGGCTATGGATGAGAGCTACTACCTACTCAATGTCAACTCATTTGTTAGATTACATGGCCTGCCCTATATATAATGGAACAAATAATACTGTTTATATTCTCATGTATTGTCTGTTAAGAAGCAGCAGCTATTGTCCGGTCTGTATAGGGGAGACGGGGGTAATGTGAGACACTTTTTACATTTGCTCCCCTGTAGGCGAGCTAAAATGATATATCAGTCAAATTAACATATTTCCCATTCATTTGGGATGTTTCCTAAAAATGGAAATGATTAGAATGAATCCAAGACAAAGGGCAGTGAACATATGATTGTTTTAAAAAAAGTGGTCAGGTGTCTCACTTTACCCCAGGGCTGGGGTAAAGTGAGACAGACCATCAAAATCAATGGGGTAAAGTGAACCACTTATTCTTTTCACTTTAAAACTACCATAAAAACACTTGTTTTAACAGTTAGAACACTGACAGCTAGCTTGACAACCACACATTCCAAAACTAATGTCAGACTAGTAACAGAATCATGGGAATTGGTCATTAACCACATTTTCTTTCTAAACACTTGAAAGTAAGTCTGAACAGAATCAAAGACAACATTCTGTAATTCAAAATGTTTTAATTAACATTCAAATGATTAGAACACAACACACACGCACACAATTCACATCTCTACAAAAAGCAACACTTGCTAAAAGAGATAAACGTTTCTCTCGGTCGAAGTTTCCCCCCATTTAACCCATTAAGACCGGGAATGTATCTGTGTCACTTTAGACAGCAATTGGGTTCGGAACACTTGACCCTTAGAGCAGGCTAGTAGGGGCTCAGCACCATCAGAACCAGCTAGAACAGCTACAGCTACAACTAGGTCTACTCTACATTCCAGCCCTGAAGGTTACAGTTTGTAAATACATCAACGATGTGATTATAATCAATTTCTAATGGATGAAGCCTTGGCCTGGAAGAGAGGTTATCAGGTGGTCTCCAAACGTCTTAGAGTGTTTCAACCCTCAACAACTACACTCTCCAGTTGGCGGGTCAGCAGTGATTTGGCCAAGTCACTGCCCCTCTCCTCCAGGCCCCCAGCTATAGACAAATCTGTGGAGGGGCGCCCCGGGCACAGCCATCACCGAGGTGAAACCAGCTATAGCATTGGCCACACCCGGCCAACAGGGAACGCAGTGACCTGCTGGCCAGGTGCAGCAAACCAGTGCTGACCACACCCCAGCGACCAGCTCGCCCAGGGAACCCCCCGAAGATCCGCCCACTGTCCTTTCTGTCATGCCTGAACCAACAGGAGGCTCCCTCGGCCTTGTGTGTTCTTGGGGGACTGCAGGCACTGAGGTCTCTAGGACTATGGTTTGCCTCATGCCTAGGGTTCTCCTACATCTCACCAGACTGTTCGTCTGTGCGGTGTGCATGTGTCCATCCTTGTCCAGTGTCCACACTTAGCCTTACTCTGGTGTATTTGAGTCAAAGAAGCCTTCTCTGAGTCGGTGTCACTGGCATTGTTGTTGTCGTTGAATCTGTCCTATCGAGTCTCCCTTCCTCCCCTCCTCTCGGGAGACTCTGGGGGTATTGCTTATTTGTACGTTCTGTAGCTTGCTTGGTGCCCTCTTGCGAGTGCTGCGACAGGGGTTGCTGGCCCCTGTTACCCCGCCAGTCTTTCCTGGAGGTCAGCTGTCTCTCCAGCGTCACTGACCTTCCTCGGTTGCCATCCAGACTTTCCTGGAAGTCACTGGTTTCTAAAGGTGAGGATTTGCTCTCTCTGTGTGGTTCCTCCACGCTGTTTAGGTTGTGCCACATCGTTTTCCTTTATAGCAAATGTGGGTCTCTCCCATGCTTTCGTGTTTCCCAGGATTCTTCTGATAATTTGTGCAATTGTGCATATATTTCTGGTGAATTATCCTCTTTTCTGCCTTGCTCTCAGCGGCTGCCTTCTCCATCTCTACAAGGGCGGTTCCACCCCAGGTTGTCTTTCTGGTGTATCTTGGCATTTTCTACAATGTTTATGACATAGAAAATAAAACATATGCAATGTAATATTAGATTAAAATATGTTTAAAACTGAACTTAACTTGTGCCTCATGGTGGGGTAATGTGAGACAGTGTCTCGCTTTACCCCAGAGCATTTGTCTCACTTTACCCCACACCCACATTTTGGTAAACAGGACCTCTTTTAGCAATACAGGCTAATCTTCAGCTAGCAGCAATCTCATGGATGTATATGATGGTAGTTCATCAACGTGTATGATTTAAGTTTTTCTACCTGAATTAATTTGCTTTGACACAACAGCTGATTATGTTGACGACAAGAAAATTAACTTTTACATGCAAAAAACATATTTTTGTGAAAAAAACATACCACAGCACAATAAGGTCCTCTCCTCCATGGCAGGTAGGAAATGGGAGGGGCTTCAACATATAATGGTCACATGACACAAATGTCTTGTGGTCATGTGATACAGGGGGTGTCTCACATTACCCAGTGTCTCACATTACCCCCGTCTCCCCTACTGAAAATAGCAGATCTACAAGCTTTTGAGCTTGTCGATAGCGTATTTTCACAATGTTTGCCTCCTTATGTAATATTAGGCTAATATGCTAATAAAAAGGTATTAAAATTCCATAAAGTGTTACTTTAGAAATGTGCAGATATATCCTGTACACTTATACTGTATGTTGCTTTGTTTACTGTTGAGTATTTTTAGCCGTAGCAAATGGAAATAAAAGCCTGGGTACCGAGGCCAACTGTTGAGTGACAAAACAATGTTTCACATTAAGCTAAATCAAAGTTGAACGATTTGTCACACACGTTACCGTAGTGAAATTTGTTTTCCGCATTTGACCCATCTCTTGGAGCGGTGAGCCGCAGCCAAGGAGCGGTGAGCTCCGTGCCACGCTCGGGAATCATTTGATTAGTAGATTTGACCCCCCAATCCAACCCTTTGATGCTGAGTACCAAGCAGAGCAGGGAGGCATTGGTTCCCATTTTTACAGTCTTTGGTATGACCCGGCTGGGGATCGAACCCCCGACCTCCCATGTTCAGGGCGGACACTCTATCCAAAAGGCCACTGTCAGCTAATCACCTGGGGACCCTAAAAATAGTTTGGGAACCCCCCTGGGGTCACAAACCATAGTTTGGGAACCACTGATTTCTGGCGTCACGTCAGAGAGAAACTCAACATGACAGGAGTAAAAGAAGTGGCTGTTAGCCCAAATCGGCCAAATATCAGACTAGGACTGTCTCGTGTGCCAGCAAAAACGAACCTTATGTGCCTTCATTGGGTGGTAAAGGAGGTGTTGGATAAAGGACAGTCGATGTCACCAATCATTATTTACTGCCGGACACTGAAAGCCATTGGTAAAGTTTATGGTTACCTCAGAAAAGAGCTCGGAGACAATGCTTGGGTTGACAAAGACAAACAGCCAGATAACCTTATACCTGAAATATTCCACACTAATACACCGGAAGAAAACAAAAAAAAGAGTGTTATCATCTTTGAATGGTGACGGGAACTGTAGAGTTGTTGTTGCCACAACTTCATTAGGAATGGGTTTGAACTTCCCCAATATTTCACCTGTTGTGATGTTTGGTGCCCCAGAAGATGCTGAAGATCTGGTCCAGCAAATAGGTAGAGCAGGCAGAAATGTTTGTAATGCACATGCAGTACTTTACTGTACCAAGCAGCACGTTCATGTTGACCAATCGGTCAGAGAAATTGTTAATTTAAAACGTGATCAATGTATTCGTAAAGCACTGTATGGCTACTTTGAAAACAATTGCAACCAACATTGAGCCTGGCCATATGTGTTGTACACATTGTCATGCTACTTGTAACTGTACCTCAGGGGAATGTCCAGTGCCTCAGCCTATCTATGAAACACCTGTACAAGTAATTGCCACTCCTACAAAGAGTAGACGGGTAGAGCCAGCTGAAAAAACCTTGATCAGGGACTTGTTAGAGGACTTCATGTCATCACTAGTCAAAGACACAAGTCTGTACACTGACAAAGCAGCATGCACTGGTTTCAGTAAAGAACTGATAGAGGATGTCTTAGAACAATGTCCGTATATCTTTGATATTGAGTACATAAAGGACAACCTTCCAGTTTTTAAATTGCAGCATGCCGAAGCGATATTAGAGATAATTGCTGATGTTTTTGGTGCCATAGACATAGATTTACAATTTACAATTTAGGCATTTAGCAGACGCTCTTAATCCAGAGCGACTTACAATAAGCAAGAACAAAAGCATGGAAATACATCACAAAAAGCATTTATCATAAAACATGCGTAAGCTATAAATATACTACTATGCTATACATCTGTACTATGGCGTGCTATGACTATATACAATGCAATTATAGTGCCGTCTACATAACATGCTATAAGTCTGTATCAGATGCTATCTAAGTCTACAGAAATGCTATCTAAAAAGTCTAAAAAGGTGGGTTTTCAGACTACGGCGGAAGATTGGGAGTGATGCTGCAGTTCTGACTGCAATGGGAAGTGCATTCCACAGTTTTGGAGCCAGAAGGGAGAAGAGTTTGGGACGTGTGGAGCGTTGTCCCAGCGTTTTTAGTGAGGGTACTTCCAGCTTCCCTGCGTTGGCTGATCTGAGTGCGAGGGAGGGTTTGTAGGGTTCAATCATACTTGCAAGATATGGGGGAGCCATACCTTTGATTGCCTTGAATGCCAGCATCAGAGTTTTGTATTCTGTGCGGGCAGCGACCGGGAGCCAGTGGAGGGAGCGGAGCAGGGGGGAGACATGTGAGAATTTTGGCTGGTTGAAGACCAAGCGAGCTGCGGCATTTTGGATCAGCTGGAGAGGCTTAAGTGCACATGCTGGTAGGCCAGTAAGAAGGGAGTTACAATAGTCGAGTTTTGACAAGACTGTTGTCTGGATTAGGAGCTGGGCTGATTCCTGGGTGAGGAACGGTCTAATTCGTCGTATATTATAGAGTGTGAACCTACAGGATCGAGTGACAGCTGTGATGTGAGCTTTGAACGAGAGCTGACTGTCCAGGACAACACCGAGGTTCCTGGCTGTTTGGACAGACGTTACCAGGGCGTTGTCTACGGAGATAGTTAGCTCCCGCATAGGGCAGGACTTAGCTGGGAAGAAGAGAAGCTCAGTCTTGTCTGGGTTCAGCTTGAGGTGATTGGAGGACATCCACTGTGAGATGTCAGCCAGGCATGCAGTGATGCGCTCTTCCACCTGAGTGGCAGAGGGGGGGAAGGATAGAAACAGTTGTGTGTCATCGGCGTAGCAGTGATAGGATATATTGTGAGCAGAGATGATAGTGCCAAGGGATTTAGTGTACAGTGAGAAAAGGAGAGGACAGATCCCTGTGGGACCCCAGTTTGGAGGGTTCGGGGGGAAGATCTGGTCAGTGTCCAGGAGGAGAGTATTTTTGAGCCTGATCTCGATTTTATGGGTTACTTTGACAGTGCCGATGATGTTCCTGAGATGCTTGACTACAACTATGACTCTGATGGTTAGTGTATATAAAGTTTCCCTCACTTATTTGTATAGATTATTTGTATAGTTTATTATCTGCTTTAATTTGATGTTTCTGAGATGCCCAGTGACTATTGACACAAAAAATGTTTAGTAAATGTTCTCAATATAAATCAATGTCAGAGCTGCTGAAAACTGATTGTATATACCGGTATGCAGTTTAATAAATGATGAAGAAAATTGATGACTGTAGATATGCCTGCATTTATTGATCATTGCTGAAGACATTCATACACATACATGGTTTGGACAACATGAATATAGTCCACTTTTTCTTCCTGACAGGGTACAGTACTAATACATTGTTTACACATTCTTTCAGAAAGGCTACATAATTACATCTCTTGAGTTGAATATGCTCGCATTTAATCCCAGCAATGAAAAAAAAGAAAAAAGGTCCAATGGATCCAAAAAGTAGTTATTTAGTTACAAGCTTTTTTAAATAATTTATCATTTAACAACCAGGTAGCCCTTTTTTAGATGGAACGTGAATTTATTTTAACCACTTAAACACTATACTTCAGATGACTGTGGCCCCACAGGGGTCTAAACTTGTTTCCCTATTTTCACTTAAAATAAATCTACAACCTCAATGTGTCAATGCTACTTGTTGAGAGATTGTGATGGGTCATTTTGACAAATGAGCTAGCTAGGATTCATGTGGTTAAAATAGATGACAAATGGATATAAGGTTTCTGCAAGACAGTGACAAATTTACATATTAATTGCATTTTTTTGATGACCGGTTTTTATTACTGAAGTCAACTACTTGCATTCTATTCATAGTTAGTCCTTTTTTTTCTTTGTTTATTTCCAAGAAGTGTAATTTTTATTTAAAACCCATTTAGACCTGGCTGAGGTTGATTCTTGAAAGAAAAAAGTCTTCCAAATCCACAAACCCTATGTTTCTAGGGGAACAGAGCGGCATTCCGACGCATCGCCATTCCGATCATTGACTTCTATTGATCGGAATGGCGGGGTTTCTCCCCTTTGGGAAAGACCCCGCCACTCCGACGATTAAACACATCGCTATTCCGAACCCTATTGATCGGAATGGCGGGGTTTCTCCACTTTGGGAAAGACCCCGCCACTCCGACCCCCCCCCCCCCCCCCGCCTCCTATACGTACATCAATCCAGCCCCCCCCACCACCCCACTGCGTGCATGTGCGTGTACGGTCGAGATGTCTGTCTGACGGACAGACAGACTCTATTCTTTTTATTATTATTACCCCGCCACCACACTGCGTGCGTGCGCGTGTACGTACGGTCGAGATGTCTGTCTGACAGACAGACTCTATCTCTGTTATTATTATTATTATTATTATTATACTGATGACAGAGTATGATTGCCGGACAGCGAGTCTTCTTCAATGATCGAGAAGATATTATATAGCCTGCATGCTGCATAGTCGTGTTGCCCAGTGGGAATATTAAAACGCAATAATATAATGCTTGTCACATATATTGTATTATAAACATTATCATTATCATCATTGTTGTCATCTTATTATTATTTGTATAATATTAGTTGTTATATAGGCCTAGGCTATGATTCTTGTTATTGTTATTTTCAATCTTCTATTTTCATGTTATCTTCCTTGTGAGTAGGCCTATAGTATCTAATATGCGCAGCCTTAAGCCTATCTTCCACACCCAAAAGTTTGCTTAGAAGGTCCGGATCAGAGACCAAAATGTTTAAATATGTTGCATTTTGGTCTGTTTAGTTCACACAGACTTTGAACCAAATATATGTGAACAAATTGATCGATACTGACAGAATATGCTATTTCTATGGAAAATTACTTCACTGCCAATTTGTGCCAAACCACACACACACACACACACACACACACAAACACACACCGAACCCGGTCTTTTATTTAGGACTGATTCTAATGGAAACTCTCTCTCACTCTCACAGATCACAGACACGCACTGCCCAGCTCGCTTTAAAGCCCATGACATGACTAGAGAGAGACTTAGGCCTATTGCATAGCCCACTGTGGTAGAATAGTGAAGTGCATCGCTCCTTTGCAGGACTTGTCGACAACCATACAAACGTTTTTGAACAACGCTTATATATCCACCCAGGTGCAGACCACAAGACGTGAATGTAGCCTATAGCTGCATTCTGCAATGCATATACGGCATAACTTTGCGCGGCGGCGCATACTAAAAACATTCTAATCTGTACATATAGTGTAGGCCTATGTGTCGATAGCTTGTAAATCTGTTATTTTTTCCAGCATGTTAACTTACAACATTAAAATGTGCTGGCTTGTAGAGGGTACTGTATGAATAAGCAAAATTCGTTACTTGGCAGGAACGAACAAACCAACAGCCATGCAGCTTAAAGCTGCTCAGAGAGGAATCTCAACATAAGTGGATTTCATAATGTGCAGTATAGGCCTACATGTGTCATAATTAGTAAATCATGCAATGTACACAATCTGAAGAAAACCTGGAGACTGACATTCAGTAGCCTATAGGTTAATAAAGATCAAAACACACATTGTACACACAAGTACACATTGATGACAGCGGACACCATATACCTATATACCTTCAGAACCACTTCAAGAAATACAGTTTGTCAGACACCAAATTAATTTACAGATTGGACTCAAAAGCAGGCAGACAGGTAACTGGTTTTGACAGTGTTTATTGACAAGCTTAGGGTGGGGGGGGGGGGGGGGGGGTGAGGCCGCCTCACCCCCCCCCCCCCCCCCCCCCCCCCCCCCCCCAAGCAAAGGGACCAGGCAGAGACGTCGTCGGAGAGGATAGCGTGGGTCAGGGTTCCGGGGAGGCAGTCGGTAAATCGTCGAGTCCAATAGGGGATAATCAAAGCCGTTTGTCGGTGGGTCCGGTCCATGTTCGTTAAGGTTCTGTCCAAACATACAGAAGTAAAGAAGGCGTTAGGAAGATAATAACTTAGGTATGGCAGAGGTCCAAAAACAGGCAGACTATAACAGACATGCAGAATTCAAGATCAAGTTTAAAAAACGCGTGCTAAACTTGGTTGAGCAGCAGGCAGAGAATTGTTGATTGATTGATTAATTTATAAACAGATTGGAGAATTAGTACATTTCATGAAGCACAACTCAATACAAAACTGTTAACTGCATGTGAACGACACCATAAACTAAAGTGCCGCAATCTGGCAGAGTCAAGTTATAAAATGGCTTGAGACAGGCAATTAACTATAGGCTATGGCTATTCTGCAGAGATGAACCATGTGTGAGAGTATAATTAAACTTTGCGTAATCAAACATTATTTGAGTCCCAAAGTGCAAAACTTTCTTTTTCTCCACGCGGGCACACTGTGGAATACAACGTGCATGGACATGATGGACTACATTTCCAAATTAAATATATACATTAATTTGTAAACTCACCCAGAGCAGATCTACAAAAAATTGTGGACGCAGTACTGCACCGCATCCCAGTACTGCTCCAGGGTTCGTGGTCCATGGCGGAACTGGCGAACGAGTCTCCGAATCCTGTTGGAGAAAAGCATTAGATAATTAATATTAGTCATTAGGCTACTATGTTTATTGTCACACAGACAAGTACATGCATTGTGAAAAACGTATGTTGGGGGTGCTCCACAATACACAATAAATAATAGTGCAAACCCCATGTAAAAGGCTAAACAACTCAGATAAAACCCATGTTAGATGAACGCATGACCAATTAAGCTAACATATAGGCCAAAGCCTCCACCTCCTCCCCTGGACCCCATGCTTAAAACCGTTTATTAATGAATTAGTAAAGAAACTCTCAAACCTTCTTTCCAGCTTTCGCCATTTCCTCCGCTGCTGGGGTGGTGGAGACCCGCGTTCGGCGATGGCGCACATGGTCTCCACCATCCTCTGTTCGTCCTTCATGCGGCGAATGAAGACCCAGATGGAAGGGTGGCGCCTGTCAACCCGCGCGTTCCATCTGTGATGCCAACCTAAAACAATCATATTTATAAGAATTAAGAACTACAGGATACATGCAGCACACATAGCACATTGCCCATTGACATTGCATTCGCTTGCTATAGTGATATTGAAGCAAGATTTGGAATGAGAAAACAATAAAATAAATAAAAACAATGAACAAATGTAATAATAATATTAATAGCATAATAATACTATACTAATACTAATAATGTAAAAAAAAAAAGTTATACCCTCCACCGCATTGTTGCTGCGGTTGTCACCTCGACGCAGAAACACGCTCCAGATCCTGGGAGGGAACAACGCTTGCTCCCCTACATACGTGGCTTCCATATAATCAATGAAGCCACGTAATGCAGGGTAGCGACGGAGCAGATGGCGCGTCTCTCTGCTGGTGCAAAAGGTTCTGAAGGCGCGCCTCAGATGGTTTGCCGGTAGGTAGCCTGTGGCCATGGCCTTCCTGAGCCACTTTTTCAGGCGCCTGTCTCCCCTGTATGGACCTGCAAAAGTTGAGTGAAGAAGTAAGTTAACTTACTAAAATCGATCTATACTACTAATTTCATGAGCACTCAACAATCAATAGTAATATAATGTTTGTATTAAAGAAAAAAATAATAAACCATCACTCACCTGCCAATCCAAGTTCCTGGATTTTTCGCCAGAGGCTCTGGCAGAGGTGGAAAAAGCACCCCGTTATCTGGGTCTGTGGCAGCTCCGCCCGGAACGCGTTCATTAGGCCCATCTCATAGTCCATCAGGACAGTGACTGGACTCCATCTTGTAGATGTATGAATGGAGGGGTGGACGCAGGGCACATTTGAAAGAAGGGGGGAAAAGATTAGCCTATACACACATGCATGTAACGTGTCACACACACACACACACACACACACACACACACACACACACACACACACACACACACACACACACACACACACACACACACACACACACACACACTTACTGTTGTTGTGTGACCCGCTGGACCCTCCTCTGAACATGACGGAGGACAGCGCGGTACATGTCCTCCGTCTTGCCACTCATCAGAGTGAAAATCAGTGGGACCACCCGGCCCAGGTATAGGCCGTGGATGGTCACAAACTGATAATAGGGCCGTGGGCAGGTCCTGAATGTCCCGTCCATGTAGATCTAAAATAAAATGATAATTTTATGATTTTATCCATGGAACTACTGATAGAAGTTAGTATATATTATGTGCATACCCATTATTCAACATTTTGACCACAGCACCTTTTCAAGCATTGATAATATTACATTATTTAAATTAATTATGTGGGAGAGGGATTCTAACCTGGTCACACTGGCCGAGTTTGGACACATTGTCATCCGTCCCAAAAATGAGCAACCCGTGCTGGAGGTTGTGCCTCGTGAGGAACTCGTCCCCTCCCCAGGTCTGGGCCCACTCGCCGTTCACGGCGACCTCCTGCAGGTTTTGCGGGATGGGAGGCATCAGGCCCGCCCGCCGTCTCTCCAGCCTGCTCTTCACGGCATGGAAGGGAGGGATGTGGTGCCGTGCTGCTGCTGCGGTTTGAGCCACCACGTGGTCATAGACCCGCTTGACGGGCAGGGTGGGATCCGCAGCGACCTGCAATTTAGAATTTAGGCATTTACTCACAGTAAGCAAGAACAAACACGTAATAATGGTAATACATCAAATTAATAAAATACTTTTATCAAGAATCATAAGAACCTAACAAACCTGGTCAAGCATTTGCTCAATTAGAGCTGTGGTGGCCACGAGGTCATCCTCCGGCGGGTGGGCATGGTCTCCTGGAGGCCTCAGCACGACGATGGCTGGATCATCTGCCTCGAGATCCAGCCACCCCGTGTGCATGAAAACACCGCACCCGCGGTGGGCACATCGCCAATAAATTTTATCTGGCTTCGTTTTATTACGAACATATCTAAAATGTTCCACAATGAGGGCCTTCCCTCCGCGACTGTTGGCGATCTGGACATATGGTGCTGCCATGGCTTGACTTTTTTTGGAAGAGAATTTTTAATTCCGGTGGGACCTAATTTATAGACTAACTTGATTATCACCTGTTTCCATTTCCAATTAATTGGATGACGCCCCTAACTCATTGGCCGTGGCAAATGGAATTCTTTATTTGCAACATGTAAAACCAATTTTAATTAACGGTCTATCTGATGAGCGGTCTATCTGTGATCAGGAACTGTCCGTGGTGCTGAACTGTCAACTGTGTTGAGTGCCGCGCGGCCTTATGCCTGTTGCAACGTAGCCTCTCTAAGGTGTAAACTATCAGTATCAGCGATACAAAATCGTTAAAGATTTTGTATCGCTGATACACCTTAGAGGCTTATGCTGCATAATGAAACAAAGGCCTACAGTGTGGCACATATAGGACTTCACAGAGCGCTTCCACTTTTCGCCGTCTTTGGTCATCCTTTTCTTCGTTTCCCTTCTGGTGCGCAAGTCAAATTTACTAAGGCCTTGTAGCGAACCCAGCTGGCCAATAAGGTTGAAGACTGACTGATGATTTTGACTGATACATTATTTCAAAATTCACAGTAGAAAATGAGAAAAGATAAATATACATAACATAAGTAAATCAATAAATCCATAAACAAACACAGCAAAGGTTGAGACATATATGCATATAGTAAACCTAAACAAACAGCATAAATGTTCACATTAACCCATAATCAATGTTAATCACGGTTTACCTTTTACTGTCAACAAATTCGCAATATTGCTTGCTCTGGGTGGATCTTTGTTGGTTGTAAAGTGTCTTGAGACAACTTGTTGTGATTTGACACTATCATAAAATTGAATTGAATTGACTGTGAAACATAACTCAAAAAACCCCTTTGTATCAACCATGACAAACAACAATAAGCCCATCAAATTCATAAGCAGTGAAAATACAAGATATGACAAATAAAGGTATTAACCTTGTTCCCCTTCCAGCCATGAAGGCGCTAATAAAGTGGCATGTGCAGTTTGTTCCAGGGCTCTTTTGGCCATCCGTCCTTAGTTCCTTCCTTGACAAACTTCTCCATGTGTTGCCATTCCTTCTCATGGCAGTATCTGTTCCTCAAACCTCTTACCACTGAGGTTGGCTGGTGGCATTTATCAAGTGCTGCTATCTGCAGCCCCATCCTCCATCCTGGGCGTTGTCCTCACAGTCACAGGTGAACTTGATCATTGCAATTAAACTGATTTGGCCCTGTGGGCAGGAAACCCTTACAATGAAAACCCTGGAGAACTGACTTGGGGCAGGAAAACACGTCAAAATAAAAGCTCAAAGAAAACACAAATTGACCATGGAAACCTCCCTGTGGGTCCGTTACAGGCCTACCTATGTTGCAATAACGTGGTTACGTGGGCACAAGAATTGGACACACACACACACACACACACACACACACACACACACACACACACACACAGTCACACACGCAACAGATATGTCCAGCATGTAGTTGCATATATATATGCATACAAGTTCAGTTTTGCTAAGCAAAAAAAAAAAATTAAACATTAAACGATAGAGCCTATACACTGTTCAAAGATAAAAATTGACATGCAGCCTACAGTGGGAATATATGAAATTAAGTGGGCTGTCCTATCAAAGTATCAATCATATAAAGAAGGCACTTTCCCGGAATTATTCATCTCTCTCTCTCTCTCTCTCTCTCTCTCTCTCGCTCTCTCTCTCTCTCGCTCTCGCTCTCTCGCTGTGCGCAAGGCAGCCTCCCTTTACATATACATTCCCCACCGGTTCCGAAAAAAACGGAATCTCTCTATTCCAGATGGCAGACAAAGCAAGAATAACAGGCGAGACAGATGTACATCATGTATAAGTTTATTTGTATTTAATAAAAGGATAGAAATATGACCTGTATTTAAAAAAATAAATCTGACTTTGACACACACACGACACGCACACACGTCACGCACACACGTACGCACGAGCAAATGGAGTGAACGGAGGGTGCGGGTGTCCTGCGTGCTGGACGCCTGGACTCATTATAGCCTACCGTATGCAGTCAATTATTATTATTTTCTCTCTCGTGCGATCATGTCACATGTCATCCTGACCGTGCCGTTTGCTTTCATGGACAGATCATCAGCCGAGACAGATCTTTGTTTAATGTAATAAAATGGTCGGATTAATGACAGATGAATAGGCCTATGCTTCGACAAAGATGAGAATTGGCACGCGTGCGCGCGCGCACACACACACACACGCACGCACACACACACACACACACACACACACACACACACACACACACACACACACACACACACACACACACACACACACACACACGTGCGCCTTTGTCTGTGCGTTGAAGGGGGGTGATTGTGTAGCCTACGTTTCGGACGCCGTTTCGGATGGTGTGTGGGCCACTGTGGGGTGCTTCATGGTGGGGGCTGGGGGAGGCGGGGTTGTGTGTTGGGTCGGAATGGGGGTGCGTCGGAATGGGGGGGGGGGGGGGGTGCGTCGGAATGGGGGGGTGTCTAAATGGGGGTGCGTCGGAATGGGGGGGTGTCGAAATGGGGAGGAGTCGGAACGGGGATGCGTCGGAATGCCGGTGTGTAACCGTTTCTAGGTCAGTGGTTCTGAAGCTATTTCATGTCAAGGACCCCACAAATTATATGTAATTGGCCACCGATCCCCATCTGAAATTATGTTGTTCCAGGGATATCTTTGAGGCACATTTTCACAAATATCAGATCTACAAGCTTGTAGATATTATATCTTTCAATAGCTAAAGTATAACAATGCTTAAAACACAAAGGGGTTCACGTCCTGAATGGGTTAATGTTCCTATGCCCAGCTTTGTGTGTGCGTGTGTACCCCATAGCGATGGTTCGGTCTCTATCCTTGTATTACTCTATGGTCATAGTACCAGTGTTGTTTTCGTCAGGACTGACGATAACGTAAATGACGACGTCAACGCCCCTTTTTCCAGGACTAAGACGGACTAAAACGAACGACCCTAAAATATTTCGGGACAAGACTGACGCTGACGAGCTAAATACCGTAGCTCTGTTTGATGACGATGACGAGACGTGTGTGCGTTATTGTTGACAAGACGAGGCTACACGAAAATGTTAGTGGATTTTGACGAACAAAGTTTTAAATGCATGAAAATGTTCCGCCAATAATGTCACTGCACTCGCCGCTATCCTCCTCTCCAGTCTCCTTTCCTAGTTGGTCACGCACATCTGCATGCATGCACACACACACACACACACACACACACACACACACACCGTCCCATTTCGACTCCGTGTGCGTGTCCTCTTCAGACCACCACCAGACTGGGGGAAGCCGGCACCGCTATGATCACTTTGCTTGTCCCCGTGGATTGGAAATAGGATTTAAAAGGCTATCCGATGATAGCGTGGATTACAGCACAGTTGTGTGCAATTATTCAATAAATAATTCACATATCACCGCACCTCGTCAAGCCTCCAGTGTCGGCTCAATGCGAAACATGTTGCACCGAGCCTAGCCTGGAAGCTAACGTCAATCAACAACAGTAGCTCTGGTCCATAGTGTAGTTAGGACTCATGAGTTCTATGGTACTTAATTTGATCCTTTCCCCTCACTCACACCCGCGGAAGCTGTGCAGGCAGCCCCTCGTTTTTAACATAAAAAAGATGTGAAAGCCTACTTTCCTCCTTCTAACACTATGGATCAGAGCTAACGTTATTCCAACTCCCAGTAGCAGTTCAAGTACCCGACCAGATGACATGGTTTCTAACTAAACGGTTATGGCCAAATAAAATGTAAAATCTACTATGGCTGTTACTGTATGTCCACGGAAGAAACACAGAGGCGTTTTCTTATGGTCATGTCACATATTTGCTGCACCAATTGAAGCCCCCCCCCCCAAACCCTGTAGGATGCATTCCCCAAAACTCTCAGAGACATGCCCCCACCATCCAAACCTTCAATATTACTTTCCCCAGCTATTTATTTTTATTTACTTAGTGTTTTTCCTTTAATAAAGTTGTTTTTGATTCATGTCCCCCTTGTAAAGCATTTTTGGGTACTCAGAAAAGCTGTATATAAATAAAATTTGAGATATTATTACTACAAAAACAATGTTTATTGCTTAAACTTATGTATTCACTATTCATTGATTCACTAGTATACCAAAATCCATTAAAAAATGTCTCTCTCACAGTTCTTGGGTCAAATAATGATATGCGATTAAAATGTGATTAATCGAGATTAACTACAAAGCCTCTGATTCATTAGATTTTTTTTTTTTAATAGAGTCCCAGCTCTAATTAATACCTGTACGCTATAGACATTTTATTTAAAGACTTTTTATTTTTTGACAAACTGGACTAAAACCTTTTACTAAAATGACTAAAACTGACTAAAACCCTTAGGAGTTTCCGTCGACTAAAACTATCAAGGATAGAAATGACTGAAAAAAAAGACTGACTAAGACTAATTAAGCATTTTTTCAAATGACTAAGACTGACTAAGACTAATTAAGCATTTTTCCAAAAGACTAAGACTGACTAAATCTAAAAAATGCCTGCCAAAAACAACACTGCATAGTACTGTAATTCCAAATTGTTATAACTCACGTCGCGTCAAGTCATTACATCATTGGTCAATAAACGACGTATTGTTTTTTCCAACAATGTATTTCTTATCCTTTTTTACACACAAATGACAATACAAATACACAAAAAAACAATGAACATTACAAGACAATTACTGATCAAATAAACGACCGTATTGATCCCTTGGCAAGGCTGTGTGTGTGTGTGAGAGAGAGCGTGCGTGCGTGCATGCATGCGTCCGTGCATGCGTTTACAGTGGGAACCACTCTACAAACAGGCTGATGCTGGTGGAGTCGTGTACAGGAAGACGGTTTACAGCCGCACTGTGGGCAGGGATAAACCAATCACTGCATGGGGGTAGAAGGGATAAACCAAACAATGCATAGGGGTAAAAGGGATAAACCAAGTGAGGACACAAAGTGATTGGCCAGAATGTGATGATGATGGATGTATAATGAGAGCGCCTGATGTATATTTCGATAGCGTATTCCTTAAAGGAGAATTCCATGCTAGAATGCTTTCTTACCTTTCTTACCTTTCTTTGTAGTTGTTACGTCCCCAACAAAGAGGTCCAGGTGTTTTTTTGTGCAAAAGCTCCTTATTGGCTATTTCCCCTACCATAAGCCCTCAATGAATTGCATTGAATTGAATGGGAATTGAATGGGGCTATGGGGTGTTATGCTAGTTTGCTTATTCCCATCGAAAAAAGTAGTAAAGTGTGCCGCTTGGGATATTATTTACATTATGAAGAGAGGTTATATACAAAAACCTTATAATTTTGAGCGATGGAAATAAGCAAATTAGCACAACACCCCATAACCCCATTCAATTCCCATTCAATTCAATGCAATTCATTGAGGGCTTATGGTAGGGGAAATAGCCAATAAGGAGCTTTTGCACAAAAAAACACCTGGATCTCTTTGGTGGGGACGTAACGACTACAAAGAAAGGTAAGAAAGCCTTTTAGTCTGGAATTCTCCTTTAACACATGTCATAATTGTACACATAATATTTCAGCCTATAGTTCACATGTAGTTAGAAGCCTGAGTGAAGAAGTCACTGACATTCCCTCTGACATTTCATTCTTATAGTTACAGGTGTTAAATAAGGTTCTGCATACTCCATATATAGTATATTATAGTATAAGATATTTAGTTAGTCCTCCGTATAGTTAAGTGTGCCACTGTGCCACATGCAGCTACAGGCCAGATGGCCCGGCTATCTTTCACAGGCAGATCCTGTGAATACAACGTTTTGATTGGCTAACACAAGCAGAGGTCGTCTGTTGTTTCCGGAGGAGGGTCTTGAACCTAATATATTGCAATGTTTGAGACCAATGTTTTTGTGTTCACCGTGTTGTAAGTTGATTCTAGAGGGCTTTCAAACTGTGTGACTCCATTTCTTCGTGGGCCGTTGTTTCCACGTTGCCTTGTAAGCTGAGTGTGTTTGTATCAATAAAACTGTGATACAACATTGAGATTGCCTCACCTGACTTCTGTATGCACAGAGCGCCGTGATCCAGATACATCAATAGCATGCACTTTATGAACAAAATAACACCCAAACCAGACAATGAATTAAAAGGTTTCATAATTACAGTCTGCTTGAGGTGTAATGCAGCTTTAAACAAAATAGCACAGTGCCACTGGTACATATCTGAACTCATCTTCTCCTCCTACAGTGCCTGTCAACCACATTAATCCCCGACAATCCCCACATCAATCATCCTTTCATACCAATCGTTGCATAAAAGCATCATGGTTGTTATACACACCCACGTACACACCCATGGTACTGTGCCAAGATATGTTAACCTCAACCTCACCCTCTCCCAGCACACCTAAACCTGACCTTAACCCTCTCCCAACCCTTAATCTGGTGTCAGTCTGTCTCTGCCCCAAAAAGCAAGAATTTCAAACCCAAACCCGTCTCTTTCCTTTTGTTATTTTAATCCATTGGATGATATATGCCCCAATCTCTTAACTTATTTTCTCTACCACGGACATGGAGAAAAGGCTTCTATAGGCTCTGGGGCTGACAAATATTAGCCCCAATGTTGAGTAAATCAACGGAGGTGTGGCACCCCCAGGAGAGTGTGACACAAATTAATGTGTTTTAAGAGTGTTAAATTATTGAATCATTTTGAAGGTTTACATTTAATACTGTGAATTAATTGCACTAGCAAAGTGTAACATGCAGGTGTAACAACAGGACGGAACGTTTGTTCTAGCCCAGGTTCTCTGGTGTCCTAATATAAGGAGCGCAGCTTGCATTGTGGAAATAAAAGCAACACGTCAAATCTTTTCATTGCTCCGTCATTATCCCCGTTTATTCAGGTTCAGTTTTGTTAATGAGGTACTCAGCAGCCCTGAGACCTGTAACAGAGGCTTGTCATGTCAGCTGTCAATCACTCAACTCAATGAAGGCCAATGTAAGACGATTTGGGCTGTAAAACAATCTGACCATTTTGACCCATTTTCTTTTTCTTGCAAATATTTGATGATGCTGCTTTAGATTCTACCAGCATATAAACCACAGGCACACAGTTCCATTCGACTATGAATGGGCCTTTTGTGCCATGACACAGTACGTGCCCTCTTGCCAGAGGGTATAAATGCACGTATACTCTCCATGTGAAAACTTTATATGCCTTATGCTCCAAGGGCTAACTGAGCTAACTGAGCTGAGGTCCACCTAAATGCTCCGGGGTCCAGGGTCAACTCAATCTTCCGCCGTAGAAACCCACCTTTTCAGACTCCATCATGGCCCATAGCACTTACCCTACCCCCTTAGATAGCACTTCCGTAGACTTAGATAGCATTTGATACAGA